>NC_085054.1:16589674-16927689 GCF_963662255.1 Cinclus cinclus
GGTTAGGGTTAGGGCTAGAACTAGGGTTAGGGCTAGGGCTAGGTTTAGGGCTAGGGTTAGAGTTAGGGCTTGGTTTCGGGTTAGGGCTAGGGCTAGATTTAGGGTTAGGCTTAGGTATTGGGTAGTGTTATGGTTAGGTTTAGGGATAGGTTTATGGCGTGGGTTAGGGTTAGGGGTAAGTCTAGGGCTAGGTCTAGGTTTAGGGTTAGGGCTAGGGCTAGGGTTAGGGTTAGGGCTTGGGTTAGGGTTAGCGATAGGGTTAGGGCTAGGTTTAGGGCTTGGGTTACTGTTAGGGCTAGGGTTAGGGCTTGGGTTAGTGTTAGGGCTAGGGTTAGGGCTATGCTTAGGGTTAGGGCTTGGGATAGGTTTAGGGCTAGGGCTAGGTTGGGGCTAGGGTTAGGGTTAGGTCTTGGGTTATGGTTTGGGCTCCGGCTAGGGTTAGGGCTAGGGCTAGGTTTAGGGCTTGGGTTAGGGTTAGGGCTTGGTTTATGGGTAGGGCTTGGGTTATGGTTAGGGCTAGGGCTAGGGTTAGGGTTAGAACTAGGGCTAGGGCTAAGGTTAGGGTCAGGGTTAGGGCTAGGGTTAGGGTTAGGGCTAGGGCTAGGGTTAGGGCTAGGGCTAGGGTTAGGGTTAGGGTTAGGGTTAGGGTTAGGGTTAGGGTTAGGGCTAGCATTAGGGTTAGGGTTTGGGTTTGGGTTATGGCTAGGACTAGGCTTAGGGCTCGGGTTATGGTTAGGGCTAGGTCTCGGGTTAGTGTTAGGGCTAGGGTTAGGGTTAGGGCTCGGGTTAGGGTTAGGGCTAGGGCTAGGGCTAGGGTTAGGGCTATGTTTAGGGTTAGGGTTAGGGTTAGGGTTAGGGTTAGGGTTAGGGTTAGGGCTAGCGTTAGGGTTAGGGTTTGGGTTTGGGTTAGGGCTAGGACTAGGCTTAGGGCTCGCGTTATGGTTAGGGCTAGGTCTAGGGTTAGGGTTAGGGCTAGGGTTAGGGTTAGGGCTCGGGTTAGGGTTAGGGCTAGCGCTCGGGTTAGGGTTAGGGCTACGCCTAGGGTTAGGGTTGGAGCTAGGGTTAGGGCTAGGGCTCGGTTTAGGGCTCGGGTTAGGGTTAGGGATAGCGCTCAGGTTTTGGGTTAGGGCTAGGGCTAGGGTTAGGTTCAGGGTTAGGGCTAGCGTTAGGGTTAGGTTTAGGGCTAGAGATAGGGTTCGGGCTAGGGCTAGATTTAGGGCTAGGGCTAGGGTTAGGGTTAGGGCTTGGTTTAGGGCTAGGGCTAGGGCCAGGGTTAGGGCTAGGTTTAGGGTTAGGGTTACGGCTCGGGTTAGGGTTTGGGCTAGGACTAGGGTTAGGGTAGGGTTCGCGTTAGGGATAGGGTTAGGGTTAGGGCTAGGGCTCTGGTTAGGGCTTGGGTTAGGGTTCGGGTTAGGGCTAGGGCTAGGGTTAGGTTTAGGGCTAGGGCTAGTGTTAGGGCTAGGGCTAGGTTTAAGGTTAGGGTTAGGGCTAGGTCTATGGTTAGGTCTAGGGTTAGTTTTAGGGTTAGGGCTAGGGCTAGGGTTAGGGCTAGGACTATGATTTCGTTTAGGGTTAGGGTTAGGCTTAGGGTTAGGGTTAGGGTTAGGGTAAGGGCTAGGGCTAGGGCTATGGCTAGGGTTGGGGCTAGGGCTAGCGTTAGGGCTATGGTTAGGTTTAGGGCTTGGGATAGGGTTGGGGCTAGGGATAGGTTGGGGCTAGGTTTAGGGTTAGTGTTAGGGCTTGGGTAGGGTTGGGGCTCTGGCTAGGGTTACGGCTAGGTCTAGGCTTAGGGCTTGGGTTAGGGTTAGGGCTTGGGTTATGGTTAGGGCTTGGGTTATGATTAGGGCTAGGGCTAGGGTTAGGATTAGAACTAGGGCTAGGGCTAGCAGTAGTGTTCGGTTTAGGTCTAGGGTTAGGGTTAGGGCTAGGGCTAGGGTTAGGGCTAGGGCTAGGTTTAGGCTAAGGGCTAGGGTTAGGCCTTGGGATAGGTTTGTGGCAAGTGCTATGGTTAGGGTTAGGGTTAAGGTTAGTGTTAGTGTTAGGCCTAGGGCTAGGGCTATGGTTAGGGTTACGGTTAGGTTTAGGGTCAGGTTTAGGGGTAGGGTTAGGTTTAGCGCTTGGGTTAGGGCTTGGTTTCGTGTTAGGGTTAGGTTTAAGGATAGGGTTAGGGCTTGGGTTAGGGCTAGGGTTAGCATTAGGGCTAGTGTTAGGGCTATGGTTAGGGTTAGGGTTAGTGTTTGTGTTAGGGTTATGACTAGGGCTAGGGCTATGCTTAGGGATACGGTTAGGCTTAGGGTTAGGGTTAGGTTTAGCGTTAGGGTTAGGGTTAGGCTTAGGGTTAGGGACTGGGGTAGGGCTAGGTCTAGGTTTAGGCCTAGGGCGAGGTCTAGGGTTAGGGCTTGGGTTAGGGTTAGGGTTCGGTTTAGGGTTAGGTTTAGGTTTTGGGTTAGGGTTTGTGGTAGGGTTCGGGCTCGGGTTAGGGTTTGGGCTAGGGCTAGGGTCAGGGTTAGGGTTAGGGCTTGGGTTAGGGTTAGGGCTAGGGTTAGGGCTTGGGTTAGGTTTAGGGATAGGGCTAGGGTTGGGGCTAGGGTCAGGGTTAGGGTTAGGGCTTGGGTTAGGGTTAGGGTTAGGACTTGGGTTAAGCTTAGGGCTAGGGCTAGGGTTGGGGTTAGGGTTAGGGTTAGGCTTAGGTCTAGGGCTAGGGTTAGGGCTCGGTAGGGGTAGGTCCAGGGTTAGGGCTTGGGTTAGGGTTAGGACTAGGGCTATGATTAGGGTTAGGGTAAGGTTAAGGGTTAGGGTTAGGGCTATGGTTAGGGTTAGGTTAAGGGCTAGGGTTAGTTTTAGGGTTAGGGCATGTGTTAGTGTTAGGCCTAGGGCTAGGGTTGGGCTAGGGTTAGGTGTAGGCTTAGGGCTAGGGCTAGGGTAGGGCTCGGGCTATGGTTAGGGCTCATGCTAGGGTTAGGGCTAGGTCTAGGGTTAGGGCTTGGGTTAGGGTTAGGGCTAGGGCTATGGTTAGGGTTAGGGTAAGGGTAAGGGTAAGGGTTAGGGTTAGGGATAGGTTTAGGTTTAGGTCTAGGGCTAGGGTTAGGTCTTGGGTTAGGGTTAGGGTTAGTGTTAGGGTTAGGGCTAGCGCTATGGTTAGGGCTTGGGTTAGGGTTAGGATTCGGGTTAGGGTTAGGGCTACGGCTAGGGCTTGGGTTAGGGCTGGGGCTAGGGTTTCTGTTTGGGTTAGGGCTTGGTTTAGGGTTAGGGCTAGGGTTAGGTTTCGGGTTAGGGTTAGGGCTAAGGCTAGGGTTTGTCTAGGGTTAGGGTTATGCTTAGGGCTAGGGCTAGGGTGGCTACACCATCAAAAATAATGGTGGGTGCACACAGGACAGCAACTTGCATGGCTACAGCAGTATTTGCCAAAAAAAGTATTCCATATAGAAGAAATATGGAGAAGGTGAATTTATATTTAATCTGTTTTGCATTGCAGAGGGTGGTGGAATAAATTTAGTTTTTCTGTGTCTTTGGAAGCTGTGTAATATTCATTTATGTTTCAAGGAAATGGTCATATGTTGGCAAAATACTTGTGTATTTTTTACTTTAGGCTTAAAATATTAGATTGCAGCACTGAGATTGAAAACTGCACAAGCACACTTTACCTGCCTAATCCCTCAAACATCCTTTTCAAATGCATTAAATTGTGTAGATGAGTGGACAGGAACCATAAAGACTCATCAGGTGCCCAAAAACTGAGCATGAAGGTCAAGTTTAGAACTTCAGTATACATGGCTTAGGGTCACATTCAAGGTACTTGATCATCCAGGCTTCTGAACAGGCAAAACATCCATGTTAAAATTCTCCTAAAACAAGTTCTGCAGAGAACCTTGATAACCTTCAATAATCTATCTTATAAAATAGTAACATGCAAACACTGGATCCTGTCACCTTCCTAGAGGGCTGTTTTGGAAATTGTTTGTTAATTTCTTGCGATAAAGAGGAGAACTACACGTTGCAGTCTTCTGTTTTGTTTGGTTGCAATCATAGATGGGCAGATACGCCACAGGACGTTTATTTAATTTTACTTATGTGTCTCTCACTCACTGAATTCAAACTTTTCCCCATTTTCTTTAGTTACTAAAAATTTCTTCACAGATCCATTGATTTCATTTTAAGGTGACACCCTTTCCAAATGTAGGACTATTTCCCCTGTTTCTAATCAATGGCAAGATAAAAGGCCACTCTATGGTTCAGCTTTAAAGTCATAGGCAATAAGTACATTATCTTCCTAAACTCAATAGTCTGTCCACTGTATTTTAATGTTCACAATTTTCCAGAAAAAAAAATTGACTGTATTCAGACAAATGTAGACTCCCCTTCACTGTTGCATGAATTCAGTTTAACCTATGCCTCATCTCTTTTTCCAAGATCAACCTCAGAGCCAATCAACCATCTTGATTTTATTCCGTTTCTGGATAGAAAAGAGGCAAAGTCATGATGCTATCTTATGTCCCATAGGCTAATATTCACCTCCAGTAACCCCACTAAAAATTGGAGAAGTAAGTCATGATCACAGGTATGTTACGCAGATCTATTGCATTGATGAATTACCACTCTTGACTAGGTTGACTTCTTTCTCACCACCAAAATTGTGGCTATTCTCCTCTTGTGCAGCAGAAGTGCACGTAGGCCAGGGATTTAAATATTTTTTTCTGCCACTTGCTTACAGAAGAGGATTCAAACACCTGTTAATTTCCTGAGGCAGGTGTTTCTCTTCACATTCTGTGATCACCCCTCTATATTTTGCATTTCTCAGGTTTGCAGGGGCACTGAGTTAACCAGTCCAGTTCATATTTCAGAGAATATGCAATCAATAAATCACCTATATTGGTCTGATGTCCACACTCGGGGGTTTTATTATTAAGGATATTTTGAAAGGTTCACTGAATATTACACATTGAAATAAGTGTCTGCTGCCTTGGAGCAATTTCCAAGCTGTCTTGCGGGAACTAGGACACACTTAAAACGATTTAGTGGTGGAAATCTTTCATTTAGAAAATCCATTTCTGCAATTCACATGTAAAGAAATAGAAAATGTTTCTTTGCCAACTTCAGCTGCAGTAAATGCATGTGAATACCTCTCCTCCCCTGAAACATAGCTAATTTCTGCAGGAATTCATCCCAGAGATGTATTTCTGAGCAGGTGTTTTGCTTCACTGTTCACATCTTGAATTGTGTGCAATCCATCATATCTATCATTTTGCCCTTACACAGTCAAGGAATTTGGTCTTTTCAGCTGAGTGAGCTGGGAAAAGACAGTGCATCACTTTTCGTTTTAAACATTCCAGAGCACTTGGCTACAGTGTATGTCTGAAAACAGTAAATGTATAATGAAATAGCTGGAAAAACAAAGCACAAATTACCACATATATCATGTTCCACATTTACAGCAGCAGAAGCAAAAGCACTTTGGAGGTATTTCCCTGTCTCCTTCCTGATAATTGCTGCTGTTCCTTTTGTCCTTGTTTGCAGAAGTCATGAAGTCCTTCCATCTGTCAAGCCATCATTTCTCAGATATGAAGATGATCCAGAAAAAACTAGCTCCAGTTACAGGAGGAAGGCATCTCTAGGCACCCCTGGCAGAGCTCTTCCTCTGGCTCTGTCCCCTGGCAAGAATTTGCCAGAGGGAAGGAAGAGTAGGTCATACTGGGTTTTATTTACAAAAGAGTGCTTATTTCACACCTGGTTTCCAAGACCAGAATCCTCGCTGAGGAAGGTCAGAAATATTAAGCAAAAAAGGATTTCCCCAACCTGAAATCAGGTAAGGAGTCCAAAGGCCAGATCTGCCTTGCTGATAGCTGATTTCCAGAACTAATCCTGCCTTTGTTTCTATGGAAATTAAGTGTGATGAAAGAAGAATTTATCAAATTCCCAAGGCCAATTCTACCTGTAGACTTGAGCTTTTCAAATAAGCACTCTGTCAAGATACCTCTGGTGTGACTTCATGAAAATGCATTACCTTCCCTAAGCCTTTTCTACTTCTAAAAGGATGATTATGTTTCCCTGTCTTACATGTAGATGGTGAACTAAATTTCCTAAATATGGTAGGGATCTCCAATATAGAGTGAAAACTCTTGATTTGCAGGCACATCTAAAGCATTTCCATGTGAATTTAATATCTGAGCAGTTTTCTGGTTGCTATTATTGAAATCTTATTTTGGTGAGTTTTGTTAGTCATCATATACATGGAGCTTAAATGAGCAACCAAACCAATAATTTCTTCAACTTCTTGAATGAAAGACTCTGACAGATGTTTGGGCTGTAAGATTCAGTCAGAGCAATCCTGGGGTTTTTTTCCATCATGCTACTTTTATCCCAGAAGTGATGCCATGAAGTAAGTCTCTACACAACTTTCTCTGAAATACTGGAATTTATTACAAGTTGTTAAGTGGGACCAAAGCTGGCTCAAGTCTCAGAGGAAAGCTGAAATTTGTGAGCAAAATATCACTGCAAAAGAATGTGACTGAGGAAGGAGAAAGCTCAATAACCTTTTCATTTTCTAGACTTTCTCTCCACTCACAGAAATTTCTAATGGAAATTTACTGGAGCTATTTCTAAGAAGGAGTCTCCACTCTGAAGTTTACTTAGGAAACCAGCAAGAATAGACTGCCTGGGTGAGTCATTTGCAGTAGACCAAGAGGCCACTGCTAGTAGGAAAGATTTCTGAATATTTGACTAGGGGATGAAAAACATTTGCAAAAATATTATCTTAATTGCAAGGATTTTAATGCTGACTGGGAACTTGTTTTACAGCCTTGAGTAAACAGACAAAATGACACTTATGATGGGAAAGGCATCCTGTCTAAGTTAGTAAATAAAGCAGTAGCAAAGAGATCTGACTTCCTCCTGAGAATTGACCCACTGAGCCTTCTCTTTCTCAGAGCAGTGCTGTGCTAAATCAGTCCCAAATAAATAACGAGAGCAAGCGTCCTCCAGGCTGGCATTTTGACCCAAATACCTTGCTTTCACCTTTGAATTCATACCCCAGAATTCCAAAATCAAAGGTGGAGTTCCCACCAAAACAGAGGAAAAGAATGCAACACTGAATTTGTCATTTCATCTTTGCTTTGTTTTTACATTCTGCACATCAGTTTGTTTGATTGGGTCACTTTGCTCAATGAATTTTGTCTTCCTTCCAAACAGATGGTGTGAGCTTAGGAATGGTTTTAGTAAAACTCTTTGTGTGCTGGTTATATGGCATATATTTGGCAAATGTCACACTACAGACACACTTTAGGTTTAAGATGATACTGTAGTGGCTTCAATCTCCCACCAGCTGCCGCAAAATTAGATCCACATTAATATCAATAGAAAAATTAGGAGTTCTGGTAATTCAGCTGGGAACTTGAAGGGAAATGTTGCAGGCATTTGGAAGATTTGTAATGGGAAAGGGTTGTGAAAGTACCAATATTAAGCCTTGAGAGTCGGAAATCCATTTAGTACTTTACTCCTTGAGCTGACCAGGCAAAGCAGGTGGTCCATAACTCATTCTTGACAGCCTGGAAGGATTCCTGTCAAGGTGTATATATTCTAGATGAATATTATTCAATGAACTTTGAGAAAAAAGTACATTTTTCAAACTTATGTGAAGTTTAAGCCACACAGAGCTCTATAGTGTGAAGCATCATCAGAAGGAAAATTTCCTAACTCCTGTAGATAAGGCTTCTATATTCCATTGAGATGCAAGGTTGGAGACATAAGCACACTTCACTATGTCTGCTCTGCTTCTCCATTCCCATTCCACTTAACAGATTGACATTTTAAACCTACCACAAAGACCTGGGGAGTCAGAGCAAGGTAAACCTTGTCATTATGTATCCTGCTTCACCCACAGAGACAGACCAGGCCAGGAAACACAGTGCAGAGATCTCAGCATACCTGGGAAAAGTAGGGAAAGATGTGCAGAACATCATGGGATATAGACAGTCCAGATTTCTATTTGGAAGTAGAGTACTTGGGCAGGTCAGAGAGGAGGGATGACACCATGTAAAATCAGAATAATTCAAAGCAAAAGAGTGCAAGTTCAGGCAGTTCTCTGGATGTTATATTCAGACTGACTGAGAGGCATACAGTTGTTTTAATGAGATGTATTAATCTTCCCCCTTCACCTCCCTGGATCTCTAAAATGCCCCAGACATCACTGAATTTAGCAGGGCTTTGTACTGCGAGTGAATGATGCGGATGTGATGCTACAACAGTTAAATGCAATTGCAACAAACTTCCCCCATGGGTAAGGAAGTGCTATTCAGTTATTTTTACTGTTACAGCCAATGGGGAAATTATATTTTCTTTTGGAATATATGTGATTGGCTGTGCTCTGAGATTGGATATCACAGTAGATGGACCACTACACTGCTCTCTTATGGCAGCTCCTGTGATTCAGAGCACAGGCACATTATTCAATAGCTGCAAATGAACATATAAAAGTTAAGAGGCTTTTTGAAAATGACCTTTTTCAGCCTGCAATATAACATTAATTACACCACAGCAGTATGAGAAACAATCATTAGTGTGATCACACTATAATGAGAGATAAAAAAATCATTAGAAGTAGAAGGGACCGAGTAGTCAGGATAATTATGAGGTCTCCTGTTGAAAACAGTAATGACAAAGATGCAAAAGGAAAAAAATAGTGTTAATAAAATATAATTTTAAAAGGCAACTTTTAATACTATAAGAAGTATTGAAAACAGGACAGCTAATGGGGATATTCACTCAAAGAGCTCATTATGACAAATCTGCATTAGCAGTAGTTTTTCAAATCACTGCTGGATATGAAATCACAGTTTACAGACTGTAGAGAACCTAGTTTTTAACTGTCAATCTGTAGAAAAATGGGTCTATGTCAAACCAGATTCACAGCCAGTGAGTGCACTTGTCTAAATGTCTCCTGATATTCAGAGCTGAACTGTAACAGGACACTGCAATTTTATTAGATCCTCTTCCGGGACTTGACATTTTGAGATGCATTTTGGGAGGTTTGTATGTATTGTTATTAATTATTTGAAGAAAAAAATGGCCACAATAAGCAGCTGCTGGCCAGCAAACATTTAAGAAGCCCTGAAGCTAAAGACGAGGTTAGTGTGGCCAGTCACAATAATAGCTGGATTTTCTGAGTCTTCTATGCACTAAAGCCAGAGTTTAACAATTCTGTTGGGTTGTCACCCACTATATAGCTGAATATACTTCTCCCAGGAACTAGTTTTTGATATGCTATCAGAAAAGTATTTTTAAGGCTTTCTAAGTTGCAAGTCAAAAAAATGGCATCTTTTTTTTTTATTTGAATGAATAAAAAAACCCCAAGGAGTTGCTCATTTTTTGCAATGATATTGTTTTTGAGAAATTAAAGTGAAAGGACTAGCAATATCTTCAGAGATATCTGTGCAATTACAAACTTGTGTGCACAGATTTGTGGTCTGACTTGGTTTTTATCATCACAGCGTGGCACGTATCATTGCTGGGACTGCATGGCAGCCAATGAATTGAACACCTGTATTGCCTGTATTGTCAATTTGCCTACTGCATCTACAGACCAGGTAACCAACCTTGCAGACCTATTTGTGTGTGAAATTGGAGACGTTGGTTTGTTTACTTTCATATGCATTCAGACACCAAAAGGGAAAGCAGAGCAGTGGTATCCAGGTCTGCCTTACATAATGTTTTTCTGTGAAATGGTTCTTGTATTTGTGAATACTTGGAGAAAAAAATGTCATGTAAAAGAAAGTGTCATATATAGAGATATGCCCTTTCACATACACACATGCATATTAGTACCTCAATGCACATATATTCAGAGACATAGATTTGCATATTTATGTGTATACATACTGTCATAAATGGGTAACTCCTGTCTGGAATCTCCAGGATTTATCTGTGTGTGAGCAGCACTATATAACCATTAGCAGAGCCGGGAAGGACTTGGGTATTTGATTTGTGACTGCATAGAGATTTCCTTGGCTCTAATTGAGCAAACATTGGTTCACTGGGCCTGACATTGCTCTTGTACAGGTATAAAGCTGAAATAACTCTATCAAGGGCAGATGACCTTTGAGAACATAAACAAGGAGAATTATGTTCTCCATTGAATAAAAGCCATGAAGGAGCACTTCTGAGATGTAAGCAAGGAAATTGATTAGGTTTGGGTATTGTCTTGTCCTCCCTAAAGGTTATCATTGCGACTCCAGAAGAAACTTCATCTTGATATAATTTTTAGAGGCTTTCTTCTATGGAATTTTGTTTTGTTTTATTTGATCTAGCTGCTACACATCAGGTACTACAGCTGAGCAATACCTCAGATATATTCTTTTAAAAAACTTTACTATTCTCACACTGAAAATGGCTCCTGATCTACTTTATCAGAACAGACCTTGAAAGACAAAGACCTTATTTAGAAAGAAAAAGAGAAAAAGTAAATTTCCATGACTTACATTCTAAGCAAACATTACCAGCCTTAACTACAGAGATAAAGAATTTGTCTCATCTTCAGCAGTACAATGAGTTTAAGTAGAGGCCTCCCTCACAAGGTTCAATAGCAGTTTTCAGTGCTGCACATAGACCACATGGCAGGAGCCAAATAAACCTTCCAGTGGAGATCAGCCTCTTCACAGTGATAAACATAAAACTGATGTTCCAACCATCTCTTTGTCTTAAAAGGAGACAGTCTAAGGACAGTAGCTGAAGCTGGATTTTTAACTTGAAATGCATTGTAACATTTAATATTTTCTCCTGCAAGTTTTTGGAGCCATTCTGTGCTTACAACTGCAAAAGGTAGTCAAATGAATATAATCATGATGATTAAATGCAAATGTTGCTTTAGATGTTACTAATGGAATTTGTGGTCCTGCTTTTTTAAAGAGATATTCAATTTTCCATTCAATTTTCTATTAGAACATTTTCAATTCTCCTGACTTTAATTTGTTTCTTGCTGCACAGAGTAGGAAAGAAAAATGCTTGCTTCCTTGACTCCTACCTTACCTCTAAGTTACATACTCTTCCATAACCAAATAGGGAAGAAAAATATCCTTTTAAATTGTTCTGGCATACAGTATATTACATTCCAAGGCATTCCACAAATCAAAGTGATCATGTTTCTCCCACACTGAATTTACATCCCTGGTTTCATCTGAAGACTAAAAAGGTAATTGTTAGATCTGTTGTGTTTCAAATTATATGTCAGGATTATCTCTCTCAATGTTATACATCCAAAGAACCTTTTTTACACTAATATCCCTCATCCCTAAAAAAAATATGGAAACCTTTTAGACCAATCTTAAATCTTCCTGCAATAGACATGGGAAGAAATAAAGGCAAGGCCTTCCAGCCTGAGAGTGAACCTATCACTGATTTAGAAAAAAAAGCAAGTAAATAAAAAATACAATGTTAAGTTACTCCAGGAGCCCCATTCAGATATTAAGGGTTTCAACCTAGCAGCACTTGCTTATATTGCTACTCCAAACTTCTGAACTTTAAGCATGCTGTATGAAGGTCTATAGAGAAATTAAGAGTGAAATACTCAATCCAATTGATTTGGCAGAGAAGAGCCACATACCAGCAGGAAAAAGAACAGTGGAGGTGAGGTCTTAGTCTATAATTTATTCCTTCCTTCTGACCTTATATTAATATTTACTATACTTTGGCTTCTTTGAGAGAAATTCACTCTTTTGCAAGACATAATTATGAGGCTTCATGCAGGTTCTTTGCAAAGGGTTGTGCTTTGGCTCTAGAGAATACCTTGCTAATGTTATACTCCAGGCTCCAGGGCTTCTAAACACACTTTTGCACTATATATTTTTACTAAATTGATTGGTAACCCTGCTGACCAAGTCTAGGAGGAGATCAACATGGAGAATTAAATTGCTGAAAACACTTGAGTTCAGGAAAAAACAAAAATAACGGACCAAAGTAAAGGAAGTGCTCCTTGCCAAAAGTTGTTTACAAAGAGCCATTTATGTCACATAAGGATATTCTTCCAATTTGTTCAGAGCACAGGAATAGTCTTCTGTCTGGACACCTCAGCATGTGTCTGTAGTGCACTTAACAGAGTTTTTGCAGCCAAGTGTAACCGCGTTTGCACCAACACAGTTAATAACTGAAGATGTTGTGGTTTAGAGTTCAGACTGCATTGGAAAAATCCATTAAGTTCTTAGTTCCATCTTTAAGTTATTAGCCTTCTCCCTGAAAATTACTGTACTGCTGTTATTTCCTGCACTAACTGGTATGAATCTGCCTGGTGATACCACATCAATCTTGGATTCATACCAAGGGATTCAGAGACCTTATGCCCAGACAAGAATGAAGATTATGTTCTACATCCCAAGAGAGGCATCAGAAGGATTAGAACTCAGCCTTAATGAACCCCTCCTCAAGCTTGTGCATGAATGAACTTATCCTGTTTTACATCCAGTAGCAGGGATGTCATTTCATGTGAGGAGCCCAATACCGAAGGGACTGTAGACACTCTTTTGAGTTACTGGGTTCAGAGGGCCTATGAAGCATATGTCTGTGTAAGGCCTGTACACCATTTAGATGTCTGAGATGGGGAACACTCCAGGTATAAGAGCAACCTATGTTCAGAGTACCCAAAAAACTAATGATTACCAAGGAACTGCAACAATGAGCAAGGAAGCCTGAGCATTTTAGCACTTAGCCTTTTAACCTCACCCATGTAGCATGTATCTTTAAGGAAGAAGCTATCTATATTGTTTGACTGTCTCTTAGATCATGCTATAACCTACAGCTTTAAATACTATTAAATACTGAATGCTTGTAGTTACAGTATTTATAAATGAAAGGGGCTAAGCAGTCACCCCTGGCAGCAGAACCTCACACTGATCCTGAGAGATACACAATTTCTAAAATGTAATTATTTAAAATTTGAACACCCAGACAGTACCAATTAAGCACTAGAAGTCATATTTTGGTTGATTTTTACTGGTTTGCACTCAGCTTACAGATCTCTGCATATTTGCGCTCTTTATGCATATTATAATTTTTAATGCATGTTCTCAGCTGACTGCTAGCCTGACTTTTTTGCTTTCAAACTCTACTGACCTGTCTGTGCCCGATTAAAAGACAAATTCCTATTGGTAATTTTATGCACATTAGTGTTAATATTTTTGTCTCAGCCCCTCCAAAATACTTATTTATAAGCTTCCTAGAGGCAGAACAAGAATGAGACAAACAGTTCTCCCAAATTCTGGCTAACTTAAAATTGCATTGTAGAAATGTGTCCTATTCTGCATCCCTCCAGACTCATTAAGTACCACCAATGCCTGTTCACACTTCTAGGCTGCTGGGTATTCCCAGGAGTATGAAGGAGTCTGTACTGCATCCGCTACTTGAACAGAATTCACAGCTCATTATGTAGAATGGCCCCTTTTGTTCTTGATTTTTTCATGCTCCTCTCTTCTCTGATTTCCACATCTTAAGAATATAATATGAAAGCTTTGTGAAATACCATCTCAGCAACATTCAAAAGCATGCAGAAGAGGCTGGTCAGAGCAATTAAGGCCTATTAGTGCCCTCAGGCTTCTGACACATTACATTAATTATTCCAAGTGCTGCCTAAACCATATTGGGTTACATATCTCCCATGACTTAGAGGATTATAGTCCATGTTACTTGACCAAAGCCCTTTCAGATTCTCACCTAGCAGTTGTTCTAATATTGCAATGATAATATTCTTTATTTACTGCTGAACTTACCACTTGCTCCTCAATTTATTCAGAGGGAAGAGTTGCAGCACACAACCAAGCCCTTCTGCTAAGCAAGCTGCTGTAGTTTTGCTTTTCTACTTACAGTTAGCACTCAGCCATTGTGAACTGCAAGTGAAATATCACAGGTAAAATATTTAAGTAGAATTATATCAACATACGCAGTTAAGTCAGGCTTTAGCTTTGCTGCTGTTGTGCTCTTAACAGTTTCTTTGCGTGCACTAACAGCAAAGTCCATTGAAGTTAATGAGGCAAATTCCACAGACATAGAAGAGCTCTGAATCGTGCTGTGAATGATTTACTACTGTATTATTACAGGCCTGAGTGGGGTTCAGTGTTTGCAAAGTAATTTGGAGGAGTAAATAATACTTCTGATTGAGTTAACTACACTCTGGACCAATATCAGCAGAAATAAAGAGCAGTGCAAGAACCCCAAGGCTTCCTCAAACCTCTGGGACCCTTATTTATCTGAATAAAAGTAGATACCTATGCCTAGATCCATGTTTAGCCACACTCCATCATCTGCTCCAAAGAAGTCTCTTGAGTAGCCAATTTGCAGAGAGAGAAGCACTAGGGATACATAGCACTCCATAGCAGGACTTCAGCTGCCTGCACTTTACTGGGCCATACACTCACTCAAGGAAGTCAGCACACTCAAACTATAAGCCACAAACATGTCTCTTCTATGTTTTTCCACTCATTTACACTCTTCATCCCAGCCATCACAAACACTTTTGCAGATAGACCTTGTTTTCAAGCACAAAAAAGACTCTTTACTTAATAAAATCTACAGGAAACATCATACATAGAGGGAAAAGAGTAATCTCTGTCAGACAGCTCTGATAGCACCAGGGTAATTTATTGTGGGGGGAAAAAAAAGCCAAACATATCAGCAGAAAAAGGCTGCCAGTAAATAACCTCGTTCCTCCAACAATAGACTCATTGGGTGGTAAACACCTGAGGAATCACTTCAGTCAATCCATGGGAATTCCTATAAATGGACAGCATTCTTTCACCACACTGCTCTCACCCTTTGCAGCAGCAACTGCTGCCACTTCCATCTCATGGGGGATGGCATGGAAGGGCACAGGAGCTGAGGAAAGGAAACAGAGAGAAAAGCTGCCCAGAAAGCTAATACACACAGATTTTCCACTCTCTCCTAGATCCACTTTACAGCGACTACAGAGAGTAAGGGCCTAGGATTAGGAAACTGACTGAAGAATTCCTGAAAAAGATTTGTAAACACATCAAGACTGACCTGTTGCATTCCCATTGAATTCTGATGTTGAGGGTTTCTCTCCTTATAATTTAGAAAACTTTCAGTTTCTCCCTCTCTCTCTCTCTTGCTACTTGGTTCTTTGTTTTTTATATACCCTCGAAAGAATACCTCACTCACTCTTCTCTAGATGTTATAGTACATTTGGAATTAGCCACATCCCTTAGGAGCAGAGAATGGGTAAATTATAATTTTCATATGGTATAGAAGTGATACTTGCCAAATTCTGTGTGAAATATACCTTATAGAAAAATACTTATTAATTAAGATATACTACATGAAATCCAATTTTATCATGAAAACTCTCTGCATTCCATCAGGATTAGTAATAATAACAATTTAAAAAGCCTTTCTTTTTCAAAAGGTTAAAGGTTTTACGAAAAGGTACCATGTTTTTCTAGCCACTAAGAAGGATTATTTTGAAATTATTTCATTAACTTACCCTAGCAGTAACAGAAGTCACTGGGACATCTTCTCCTATGTACCGTATATTCACCTATGAAATATAAAAACAAATGTCTGCTAGGAAGAAGTATTTACACATCTGTTTTATGAGAGGCAAATGGGATAGATCATGAAATCTCATTTGAGTTATAAAATTCCACTTGATTTAGCAGAACCAGAATTTTGCCTTCAGCTGTAAAAGTTTCAGAAACCACATACCATATGATGACAGAAAAGAAAGCTAAAATCAGAGGCTCTAAACTTTGGCTTTTAAATGAATCATGATTCCATCTACAGAATGCTGATATATGTGTAAATTACTGGTTCATTATGAAATAAATAGAAGCCATATATTCCTGTAGGGAGCTGAAGAATCCATAAATGTCATCATTGTTTATCCAGATTGTAATGGTGCTAGGTTCAAAGGAGAAGCCAAAATTTTAATATCTTAATGTGAAAAGATGAGAGAAGCCAACTTTTAAGTTAGAATCATAGAGAATGTATTTTTTGCAATTAAACAGATATCTGACACTGTTGTAAAGTGTACTGAAACTGAGAAAGCAATGTTGATGACTTACGAACCATTGTGACAATTTGAAGCTTAAAGAAAACATTTTATAAAAATCCTTAGGAAAACAGTAACATGGGCACTAGTTATAGAAGATTAATTGGAACTGTGCTAGTGGGTACAGATTTCAGTGCCTCCTAATTTCTTTTATTAGTTTAATTTTTTGGAATCACAGGGTGATTAATTTTCCATATAATATTTCAACTACTTTATATTTAAGTATCTCTGCCCATATGCAGCTACATCTGTGAAAAAGAAATAGCAGGTGTTTCATTGTTATGGTTACTTCTGTTTATTCTTTGTTATTCTGAAGGAAAATGAGTCATCTCGAAGTCCATTTGATTTGGACAGAGTGCTGTCTCTTATTATCATTAGTATTGTCATTGCAATATCCTGGGTGTTTCATAACTAGATACATTTAGCTAAAAAGCAAAAGAAAAATGTTCTGTGTATCATTTGACTTGGTCCTTAAAAGAACAAATCCATTAGACCAATATTGCTCCACTTTATAATCTGTCATAGAAACAAATTCAAATCAAATGCTGTTCAAACTTTTTGCACGTTAACACCCTAGCTACATAGTGTAGCTACAAAATCTTAGTAGGTGCAGGCAATAAACTCTTTTTCTTTGAGGTTTTTGTCATATAAAGAAAAGAGAAAGGGAAAAGTTCACCCCTAAGTGCCAGTGTGAACTTGAATCTTCCACAGACTGACATATGTGATTTTGTTACATAGTTGATGGTGTAGTTGGGAATGGCTATTGTACATAACAGGAGAGAGCACTAGAAATAAAGTAAGCAACAGATCGTGTCTTAAGCAGCTTCTCTGTTCAGACAAGGAAACAAAAGTTGCTTTTGAACAGTATATAAATTAAAGACTTTGCAAGAAAAAGATGTTATAGGAAGAGAATATCTTGCTTCAGAAACTGATCAATGTCTTCATGGATCAATGAATAATGACTCAGCACTGTCAGTGACCCAATGTCACTTATTCAACATTGAGAAGCATAGTTTGGATGAGAAATAAATGTTTTGGGAAGAGGTAAAGAGAAGGTATCTTAGCAGCTTAGAACATTTAGATTTGATAGGTTTCTTACATACCATTAAATACAATTCTAGATTATTACCAAGAGATAGACTAAATAAAGTGCTTGCAGTGACTCATGTCCACCTATAGAGATATCTACCTCATCCACAAATGATTAGATATTAGAACTCCTCCTGTAGTGTCAAAAGGAGGTAGAATTATTTTCTTTCTGTTACACAGTGGCCTAGTGAATTCCGTTGACCCAGAGGTGATGACAAAGTTAAGAGATGGGCAAAGTTAATTTTATATGCAATACTGATTTTAGGTATCTCACTGAACATCTTGCTCAGAATAGAAATTGACTGCTTGAATTACAAAGCCAAGCACAGAAATTTTAGGGCTAAATTATTAAATGAGAAATACTTGTTTTCAGACCAAACTAGAATGCTAGAGTCTCAGCACAGGCAGGTAACAACTGAACGTCTCTATTAATTCCTTTTATGAAGGGAGGAACTCCAGAGCCCAGTGCTCCAGTGCTCTGAACAAAGCTTGAACAGCTTCAACATCCAGCTGCACCAAAGCTCCAGCCAAAGGTTTGCCTTTATTGAGGATGACAAAAAACAACAGATCATAAAATCCAGTCTCTCCTCTATACAGGAAGGGGTGTGAAAGGGTGCCTGGCTGAGCAGGTGCTTGACTGCCAGCCAGGGTCAACCCAAGAGTGCCAGAGGCTGGTGATACAAAGTTCAGAGATCCTTTCATCCCCTGCCATTTGGAGCTACTGAAGGTCCTGGTTTTGTAGAGGGAATTGGTCAGAGTTTCTCTGTGTCTCTATGGAGTTTGGTTGATTTAGCTGTCAGTACTGTGATCTAGCTGGCTCAGAGACTTTGCTATGGTATCATTTCCATCATCAGGTCTTGAACATGTAACTGCCAATGCAGAAAATTTGTCGTTGGTTTGGACCACATTAAGACAAAGTTCATGTATTACTTTTGAAGCCAAAGTTTTAATTCTTCATTTTGGTGCTATTTCCTGTGACATCCCTTTATATCAATCAGGGTTAAAAATAGCATGTGAAATTATATTTCAAAATAGCTCATGCTCTGATTTTATTAAAGTCCTCTGCTCTATAAATAATCTTTTAAAACTTAAATATTTCTTAAAGTCTTCAAAATAAGGAAATAAAAAGACTTCAAAGAAAGAATTGTCTTTTCTCTCTTATCAACCAGTAGCAAAGTAAAGCCCATCCTTATCATTTTGGTAAGATGTTGCCTAAGCATTGCCAGATAATTAGTAACTTCCCAGTAAATTTCCATATTTTTAAAATTCAAACAGCTTGTTATTTCAGAAAATAGCTAATGATTGCCCATAAACTTTCTGCCTTTTTACCTGCAACATCTCACTGATTACAATACCAGGCAATTACTGAAAACAAAATAATCAGCAAATTTTCATATAGAAACTTTCAAGTTGGTAGAGAATACTTTTAAAGTAATCTTTTTTTTTCTTTGAAATTTTTACATATTCAAACAACAAGATGTTCACATTCAAAATGGATAAATTTGTTAGCAGTAATAAATACCTTCTGTGACATATTTCTTTAGGATGTCCTTACATTTTAAAACACTATTTACACAAGAAATCAACTTTCCTTGATTCCTATTGTTCATTGTTCAGATCTAAAATGAAGTCTTTCCTCTTTGCAAGAGGCAGAGAAGATCTTCTTTGATGGCATGTTTTACAGGTCTGACAAGATATAGCACTAAAAAATTCTTAGGGGACAATCTGATATTCCTTCATACCAAATCTTAGTAACTTTCTTTCCCTTCTCTTATTTTGATAGAGATTATGTCTTTACCAGACAAGGGTCACATAAAGAGAAGGTCATATAAAGAGAAGAACACATAGTGCTGCTTTAGTTTGCTTCTTTCAACAGGAATTCTCTGGCACTTCATGATTTTGTGAAGGAAAAGACTGGAATCTTGAAAGAAAACATCTTATTCCTAGGCACTGTTCTTGCATCTCTTTTGTACTGAACCAAGTAGGTCTCACTGTGAGGAAGAGTGGCTTTGAGAAAGACTGGGGTCTGTGGGTGGGACAGGCCCCTTTGATTCAGATTCACAATAAGTGTAGGTAATGAGCACCCTGACAAACCTCTTACTCCAAACTTTCTTTTCAAATGTTTGTTATTTTAGCTGATGATATATTAAAATTCTAGTTTTACATTCCAGATCCAAGGCCTCGTTAATCACTACTCAGAAATGTTGTACAAGAAAAATTAACATCCACTGAACACCTGACTTCTTTTCTGTGCTCTGCTTCACCAGTCTGTTCCTTGCCAGCGCTGGCCCCCAGAAAGTTTCAGGCTGATTTGCTGTCTTTCTTCTTGCTTTTGTGATCTGCTGGTCCAAACTTGTCTGTCACTCCTTCAGCATCTGCCCAGATCAATGTGAATGGAGACTGGAGAGAAATTTTCAATAATGGTAAGTCAGGAAAAATGGGGAGCTGCAAAAACAAGCCAGAAGAGGGATTCTTTTAAGTCTTAAAGTTTTGATCTTCTATGGTTTTCAACACAGAGAGTAGGGTTGGGAGCAATGTAAGATTTGTTATACTGCCCAACGTAAATGTTCAATTAAAATGCCTAGCACAGACCATCAGAGGTTGAATCCAAGCCCAATAATATCAAAAGAATCCTTTAATTGACCTCCAGTGGTGCTTAGATTATTACTTTATCAAAGAAAATGTTTTGTTGCCTGTTTGCAGAGACTCACATAAACAACTATAGTCCGAAAAGTGTCTGAAGATGGCAAAGAAACACATTTTACAGCCCTTCTTATTCTGAAGAGTATTCACTGGTGATAGCAACTTCTGTTCATTTAAGTTTAATGGTGCTGGTAAGTGCAAGTTGATTTTGAAGTACCACTACATGTCATTCAGCTGCACACAAAGTGTGTAAAGGAGTGGGAAGCAGGGACATTTTATTTATACTACTACATGATATTGAAGTAATAATGACAGATTTAGAAACTCTCCTTTTTAGTATAGGAGGTTCTCAGAGATATAAACCAAATGGTTTAGCAGAATTCATGTTTTAAGTGATCATCTCTTTCTAATTTTTTTTCCTTGTATTTACTGTGTGCAGAAGGAATGAGTAACCAGAAATAGACAACACCCTTCGAGGCATTTTGTTAATTCAGCATTCAAAAATAGACCTCAGTCTGTCTTGAAATTATTTTGGGATGAAGTTCATGTCACTAAACTTTTCTCAGATTGTCCTGAGCTGTTTCTAAATGTCCACACAGCACTCTGTAAAATAAACCACTCCTATGTGGAATAAGAACTGCAAGAAAAACATAAGAAAATGGCACAATTTAACATTTTCTATCAACGTTTCTCACCCACTGCTTGGATAATTAGACTGTACTTTTTCCTAAGGGAAAAAGAGAGAATATTTTGAGAAAAAGAGTCTCAGCTAACCAATATTTTCTCTCCAGCTTTCACTTTACTGAGGATTAAAAAGATTGCAAAGGTTTGCAGTTTTTCTCTCCAAAAATGGATAACAGCTGAATTCCTGTTATGAGAACTTTATACACTTATTGGGTAAGGGTGCCATTGGCAAACATAAAGAAAATCTGCCATAAATCCATCTTTTTCTGTAGTACAATCTCTCCATTAAAACCACTTGATGATAAATATCTAGCTGTACTAAAGACCAGATTTAGAAAACCAAAAATATGCCACTAATGAGGGTCCCTGACAGGTGAATGTAGTCATGACTTTGCTAGGTTAACCAGAAAGTTACTCAGCTTAGAGAAAACAGTAATTAGGTCCCTATAGGAATGTGTGCAACCAAGTTACTGACAAAGCTGCACAGAAATAAGAGATCAAAAATTCATTTAGTCTTCAGCAGGATGCTTTGCCTCACAACGGGTTTGCCCACAATGCACACCATCTCCAAGGAGATGAAGACTCAACAGTACAGAAGTGGTGTTAACTGTGGCAAAACTGGGCATAAGGAAAGGCAATGCTGCTCACATTCACATGGTGCTGTGCCGTTTGAGGGCTCATTGCTGATTCTGCAGCTGATTACTTGCTAAATTACTGCAGGTTTATCTTCAAAGTCACGTTGGTGGAAAACTGAAGCAATGCAGTGGAGAATCAGGCTGGCGGTGTTTATGCAGACTAGGGGAAGTGAGAAAGACACTGCAGGACTGATCAGAAATAAAGCAGACATACAACAGTTCTAGAGCTGGAGTTCCAAATACTTGGCTAGGCTATATTTTGTCAATATCTTTTGGTCATGTCAAAAGCTCAGAGGAATTTTGCTTCTTCCAGTTCTCTTCTTTTTCCACTGCATTTAACATAAGCACGGTGATCTTCCGTTTTGCAAATAATGAGAGAAAATTGACCAGTATATTCTTTGAGAGATGGGTGACGTTCAACATAACGTTTGATGGATACCAGCAGTCAACCCATAAACAACTGTGCCACAGTTTTCAGCAAGAAAATCATCATCACTAACTATTCTTTTTCAAGCACTAGACATAATTTTGTATATTCTCAGACTGTTTCCATATTTCCTTAACCATGAGAAAAGCATTCACTATAACAAGTGTTATAAGGCTTAAGCCCTGCACAAGTCAGTGGAAGTGTGATTTCTTATGATGACTTGAATGCTACTGGAATTTCAGACTGCTGGTGTGGGAAAGAACCTCAGTTTAAAAACAGCAGGGCTCTGCCCACCCCAAGAGAGTTTGATTTACACAAGATGAAAATCTGGCTCATAGTGTTTTGATATGATCTCTAATCTATTTGTCCCCTTTTTCCAACTGCTCACAAATCCTTCCCCAGAATAATTAATAAAAATGTAGATGTTTCCTCTGCTTAAACGCCTACATTATAGTGAGTGTGTAGTCAGTAATGGACTTAGTCTGGTTTGCCAAGTGGAGTTATTTACATTAATTATGGATTGAAAGAAAAGCAGTCATTTTAAGAAGGTTGCAATGGTTTTAATTTCATCTACTCTGAGTCCCTTCCTTGAGGACCCAAATTTTAACTTCCATGATTTGTGTGAAGTCTGCAGAGTAACTTCTCTCATAATCAAATGCAATTGTTTTCCTCCTAAAGGATAATGCGGCAACCAGCGTAAAAGCACTAATACAATTTCTTTCTTGTGTAACAAAAGAAAAACACAACTAAGATACAGCCCAGCATTATCCCTGTAAAAGTCACATTATTTCCCCAGTTAACCTTAAGTACAAAGCCCTCTTTTATGCTCACTACAGAATAGTATTTTTTGCAAGTCACATCTCTACAGACACTGAATTCTGTGAGCTAGGAGTTACTGAGTAGGGAAAGTATTTTACAGTTTTGTGAAAAGTCAATATTGTTTTGTTTTTATTTTTTAAGTATTGAACTACCAAGAACAGAAATGTCAGATTATGTTTTTAAATGGGCTTTTAATTAGATCAAGGTGGGAAAGGATTATATTTCTCCAGAAAATTTGAAACTAAACAATTTTTTTTTTCATTAAAACCAACTATTCTTGCAACAAGTATTTTCTTGCATAACTGAAGTTTGGATGCTTCATTCTGACATGTGATATTCTGGAGAAGCTGTGTTTTGTCCAGCATTCTCTCTAAGATTCGTTCTGGTTCTCATTTTCAGTAAACAGCAAAATGAGGGCTTTGCAATTCTATAGTTCTGTTTTGCTGAATGTTAAAGTGGTCAGACAGCAGTAAGTGGGCAAAAGAGTAGAGCACAAATCAGAATTTGTACAGGCTACAGTATGGATGAATAGCACCCTTAAAATTAATATCTCAGATACTTTATGTAAGCCCACCCACACTGATGTTTTTAAATAATAGGGTCATGACCAAAACCTCTGAGATTAAAAACCCTGTTATAAAAATGAAAAATTTAGCAGTTGAAGGAGAAGATATAACCATCAGCAGTCTGAGGTGATTTTCAAATTGTCAATAGATTAAAAAACCTTTCTTATATTTATTTTGTTATGGAAAGTTGTACTTACAAGGTGCTAATGAGGACGAGAAATTCAGTCCAAATTAAAACTGGGCTTAGCAATAGAAATCATTTGACTCCAGAATCTGGAATCTGTTCAAGCTTCTACTAAAAATCTGGTGATGTCTACAGCAACAAATGCAGTGACACAAGGACTATGGACAATTGGCAGCAAGTGGAAAGTCTGGGGTTACTAAGATACTTGCATGATAAGAACTGGTTACAGCTACTTGAAAAATAAATGTAACAAAAATGAGAGGAGTGAGTTTTAGAAGTAAATCCCTTTAGTTTTTCTTTCTATCCCACAGAATGTATCCCACAAAGATGTAGAAAGAGGAATAGAAGTGGTTTTTATATTCTTTGCTAGAGATCATCAAAAGATTTTTATGTAGATATTCTGATGTTCTTGAATGCACTTTTGGTATATCTTTAGAATTTCGAAGGGAAAGCATACATATGCACATTCAAACACATATAAAATGCATTTAATTTTTTTGCTGTTTTGCTGATGTAAGTTGAGAAAATACTTGCCTGTGTGTTTCAAGTTTGGATAGCTAATAAAATGCCTAACTTGGATTTTATGAAGCTTTCAAAAAAAAAAAAAAGAAAAAAAAAAGACATCACCTTAGGGTAAAAAACAAGTGTGAGAAACCTCAGCCTAGGGGGCCATTATTTTAGTTTTATGTCCTTGAAAGCAGCATTGTGTTTCTTCAACCATAACAATAGTGATATTGCCACAGTGTATTATGACTGCCAGCAGGAGGAAGGCAGTGTCTGTCTGTAATGGAGATGATTTTATCATGAAGTTGGAGAGTAATTCCTGGATAACTAAAAGTGAAAACTAATTTGATTGGCTCAGTACAGAACTGATTTTATTTTAAAACAAAAATCAGGATTAAAAAAAAAATACACACACACACACAAAAAAAAAAAAAAAAAAACCAGGAGGGAATTTTAATGTGCAGTATATATAATTTGCCATTCTCCTGATCTTCCAGTCCACTTTTCACTCTTCCTGTAATACATATAAAACTCATGTGCTTAATTCTGTGTCTCATTAATTTGACTTTAAGCATATATTTTTGATAGGACAAACACACCATCTCATTATACATTTCAAGAGGATATGAATCCAAGTGAACGCTGGAACAATAAAATTCTAACTGACCTTGAGTTCAAGGAAACAAAATCAATCAACTCATAAAGTTACTGAGACTGCTTTGAAATGTAGTTGGTTGAGTTGACTGTGCTATATTCCAGTACAAACCTAAGCACCTGGCATAAATGAATTAATTCATCCACACCTATATCCCCATAAAAGTCTGCAACAAGAATTGTCACTTTCCTTGGAACAATAGCAAAGTGATACAAAGGGATCATACTGGCTCAGCATAGGAATTCCAGCTGTATGGAAATCAGTTAAATCTTCAGCAGAGCCGCTCCTTTGAAGAGAAACATTTTGTGATACACACAGGAAATTTCATCAAGTTTTTCCGCTCTATTATATAGGCCATACAGTCTTTTTGCAGGAGTATTCTTTCACCCAATTCAATGAACTAAGAATGTCCACATTAATTATCTTTTAAAATTTGTAGCATAAATATACAGGAATCTTGGTAGAAGCATCATATCAAAGATTTAAGGTAAATGGATTTTCATGGGAGGCATTTTTAAAGGTGGTTAATATTCAATCTTTACATCTCACAAGTTTTTCTTTTAAAAAAAAATTGTTTCCATTTCAATTTAACCTGGAATTCATGAGCAAATATCTAAAGTACTTCAGTTAACTTAAAATACTGAAAAGACTATATATTAAAAATGAAATATAAACTGAGATGTATTTGTAACTAAAATGGCACATAACATATTTATTCTCTACACAGGACTGACAAAAAAAAGATGGATTGTCTTTATGCACCTGTTTTTTTTCTTGTCAACCACCTTCCAAAGCAGTATTCAGGATCCACAAATGTAACTGATAGATCTACTGATCACACAAATGAGGATTTCTGCCCAAGGAGCATACAGTACTGTACCACCAGTACCACTTGGGTTTCAAATGCAGAAAAAGCACTTTTACTTTGAGTTTCTGGCCTGCATAAATAGACAGAATTCTTGGGTAAACTTATGGAACCTCATAAGAATTTATCTTTTCTAATTACTTTAGATTTTAAGCTACATGTTTATATGGTTCCTTAACAGCATAAGAATCAAATGATTTTTGGCCCCAGAGGGTCACAAAAACTCCTTCACTGTAACAATAAATTCTCTGTAGATTCTTTAAAGCTACACTGTTAGTTTTAAATGGAGTTGTTTTTTTAGCAGCTGAACATGTTTTAATTTTTAAAATGTGATAGATAATTTAATTTCCTGTCTCTTTTTAATTTAAATTTAATTAAAATCTGGCCTCACTGACTTTTACTTTCAGGTCTTGAGTTGTCTCTGTGTTTACCCTCCAAGTGTTTCCAGTACTTTGAGCACATTAGGAATATTAAGCAGTTAATCAAGCGTAAAAAACATTAATTTGCTCTCTAGCGTCTTTTATCAATATCTTTTTTTTTTTTTTTAATCAGAGGACTATCCAAAAACTAAGCCCACAGATTCCACAGCAAGCATTTCATCAACAGGCACTGATATTTCATTGCACCAAGGATGGTGAAATAAATCTCTGCTGATGTGAGTGAATGGGCTTGTGTACAGGAATCATCCCAGCCCCAGTGTAATCACGAAGATTCTCCCCTACAGGTTTTTAAATAATCTAAATAACCCCAGTCAAACTCTCTCCCTGTCTGTGTGTGTGTGTTTAGAAGAAGCTGATTCCTTAAAGTCATATTAAATTCTCTGCCCTATTTCTAAAAGCCCAATGTAATCGAGCATACCACAAGCTCCATCACTCTCTGGGTAATTTTCTCTGGTTTCTGAAGCCTGTGTCAGAACTGCCATCTATTCTACTTCTGCCAGTGAATGAAGGCTCACCCTTTCATGGGCTAAGTGACTAGAATTTGGCCAACTAAATGGCAACTAAAAGTGAAATCCATTTTACATGGTGGATATGGCCTAACAACAAAGATAATGATAGAAGGCAGAGACTTTCAAAGAATGAACTGCGTTGATATTTTTAATTTAATTGGAGACACTGCTGCTATTGGCCCAAAATATACAGCATCTGGTCCAAAAACAGCACAACTGCATCTGGAATATCCACGACTTCTGGATCTGCCTTATGTCAGTGTAGGTGTACTAATCCCTGGCATAAGGCTGCTTTGCCCTCAGGTACCAGCAATAATGACCAGCCCTAGCTAATGGGAGTTTATGGATCTTTGCATTGGAATTCATTTTGAATTCTACTGTGACCCCTTCATTTGTGCAGAAACTCTGTTCTATGAACTGCAGTAGAGTTATGCTTTTTGAAATCACTAATCTAGGCATACAAAACTTAGTGCAAAAGTTATAAAACTAATGCCACAATTGTTTAGGTTATGAATAAGAAGCCTCATTCATTATGCAGTGATTACTTTCTATACAATTAAAACCACCTAAAAATTCTGTTCTAAATTTCCCCATAACCTATTCAAATACATGTGTTTTAAGCCTTCTTTTCATCAAAAATCTTCAACCTGGGGCAAAGAGAAAACACAACTGTCACAGAAACTATCCAAATTTCTGGGGAATCATAAGCAGTTCCTGAACTAACCCAAGTATAGGTTTTGGTCACTGGAACTAAAAATATGTTTACAAGCTTCTTCCAGTTCAGTGATAAACACAAAATACTTCTAGAACTCTTCGGAAATGGTTTCTGATCCTGTTACTAAATGTAAATGTTTTGGGTTTTATTTCTGGGAAAACTTCCAAATCTGACTGAAATTGTATTTTTTCTGATGCAAGTATGCAAAAAAAATATTTTCTTTTTTGTTCTCCTCTATCTTGGAGACCTGGGAAAAAATCCAGGTGGAAAATTTTCATGGAAAAGCTTATGTTTACTAGTAGGTTTCAGGATAGAATTTATTGAGAAATTCAGTTTGTGTCAAGATAAATACTTGGAAGCAGCACCCCACTGTGGGATTCTGATGAGCAAGTTGTTTTGTAAAGATGCATTGTATAGCTATTCACAGGTGAATTCAGAGTGACTGCATTGATATACAGCTAATTCTTTCTTCTTTGTGCAGTTTACAAAACAGTATCTCCTATGAGCTAACACATAGCTTTAAATTTTGCTGTTGAAAGTAGAAAATATTAGCCTTGATCCCCATAGAAAGTTATGATGCAGTTAATGAGCCTTTCAGTGCACAAAGTGATTGTGAAAGTCCATGGATCTTACTGCTTCAGTGTGAAGTAATCCTACTGCAGCCCCATCTCAAGGACGAGTGAGCACCCTAGAAGCAGCTGATGGATGAATCACACAGCTGTGCAGTTTGTTGGTCTACGGCTGGCCTTAAAGCACTGGGCTGGAAACCGCAGGAGAGCAGCTTACCTGAGTGCAGAGGCAGGAGGCTGGACAGCAGAGCAATGCCAATAGATCTGCCAGTTTAAATTGTCCTTCATGAATCAGAACCTGAGGAGTGTGTGTGTGGAGGAAGAGAGAACACTAACATGCTGTAAAGCCCTTCCTGCACATACTGCACTTTGGCATCTCCATGGAGAAAGCCCTTAGGGAGAAGGAAGGAAAACAGAAGCAAAGAAACTTAAAAAATAACCCAACCAAACAAAGAAGATCCAACTGTTTCCAGATTTCCCTGTTTGTGTTCACAGAATAAAGAAAGCTGGAAAGGAGCTCTTGAACTTGTCTGGTCCAATTCCCTGTTCAAAGGAGAGTTAACAAAAATTAAGATTGTATATATAGGGTTTTCTAGAGAGTTGTCAGAAATTCCACACTTCTCTGGACCATTTTTCCATGCTTGACTATCCTCTTAGTGATTTGTTTTTCCTGTTAACTAATCAGGATTTACCTTCCTTTGCCTCTTGCATATTTATTATGCCCCTTGAAAGGTCAGGCTCTGTCTTCTCTGTTACTGCCTTTTGAAAGAGAAAAACTGAAAGTAGATTCCCCCCACTTTCCTCCCTATAAAGCATCCCTTAGTCCCATTTATGATCACACTCCACTTAAAATTATATTTTTTAAAGCTAGTGAGATCTGACACATTAAATGTTTCTAAGTAGCTGAGATTGTGCAGTGTTCCAAAAGAAGTGCTTTGTCAAGGTGTGCACTTGAAAGTAGAAAAATTATTTAAATTTTTGAAGTTCATAATTTATGCCATCTGTCTAATACTGTTTACTGGAATACTCTTGTTCAGTGTCATCTTTTTAACTGAAAAATTACACTATTCAAGGAAACATTCTCACTGCAGTATCTGAAACCCAGAAGAAACATTGAAAAGAACAGTTGAATTATTTGTATTTATGTATAGAAAACTTCTGGATTTTAGCAGTATGTCTTACTGTCTGATGTTCTAAATTTGGGGATTAGATAAATATCCTCTTTGCACTCACTTCTCTTCTCCAGCAACACAGTAGAAAACCGTGCCTTAAACACAAGCTATTAAAAAGAACACTTTATGTTCTGTGCCTTTTAAGCAGGGTGTTGCTGTATTAAAAAAAATCATAAGGTCCTTCACCATCAAACACAACAGGTCAGTTGTCCCTGCCTATAGGGATACCAGTCTGAATAAAAACCCCTAATGGAGGCTAACATTGCCTTGAATTACTGTGAAAACAGCACTTGTCTGTTGTACTCTTTCAAGTGTTGATACTGATAAAAATACTTGTGAAGCTGCCAAGCTAATTTCATGACAGAGAAGTCAGGAACAGTACACAAGAACCTGATTTTGGGCATAAATATAATGTCTAGCAACACATTGGGGAAAAAAGAGGAAAAAAAAAAAAAAGCCTTGAGAAAAGTAATCAAAAGATCCTCCAACAATGCCAACAGTGAAGATATCAGTGCCAGGTATTTATCACTAGGATTATAACAAGTTTACTAATCTCGGTAAATTGGAACAAGAGATACATTAATTTTGTTCATTAGTTACCTCCTGCTGTTATGGTTTGATTATTATTCATAGTACTTGGACACTTCACTTAGGATCAGGTTATTAAGAATTCTAAGTACTGCACATAAGCACAATAAAAGTTCAGCCCCAAGTCTGCTTTACAGCCTTACAGCAAAAAGGGTTTAATTTGCAGTTTGGGAATGGGTACAGGATGAGGTTATGCAACTTGTGGCTTGACCAAGAAGTGAATAAAGACATTCTTTATCAGCACAGACATGTACTTAATGCTCTCATTCCTTATCTTCTGTGGGGCTTCTCCCACTGCAGTGATATTTCCTTTTGCTTTGGCTTGTTTATAAACATCCAGCTAATTTCTGTCAGCAGCAGCCATCACACATTGAAATGTCAACAAACACTGACAGATTTGCACTGTTGTCTGTACCAAGGGATTCCATACCATTCCAGGAATTCCCACTTCTCAAAGAAGGTCTAGATTACTCTGTGGTAGCTCAAGTGTTGCCGTGTAATTCCATTTTTGGTAGCAAAGATCCAGCTCGAAACCTCAGCATTTATAATTGGCACAACAGCGACATTTTCTCCTTTAGCAAAAAAAAAAAAAAAAAAAAAACCAAAAAAAAAAAAAACCAAAAAAAAAAAAAAAACCACAAAAAACCCCCCAGGTTTAAAGCCCTCAGCTAAAATACTGCTTCTCAGAGAACATGGTGTAACAGGATTGTATAAAAAATATCCAGGGTAGACTAGCAACTCAAAGGCTTCTATCAGCCAGATCTGGATCTATATAGCATGAAATCTCAGAACACACTGTAGAACCAACTTGAATAAAATACTGAAGCTGACAGGCTCATAACTGGATTAACTGCATTGATACATTCCTCCTCATCATCACCATAAATATGAAACTTATCTGATTTTGGATTAAACAGACCTCAGTGCAAATTCCGAATGTCTTTGCGAATTATTTCTTCCTCACAGTTCTTACTGCTAGAAAAGTGATTCTCTCAGAGGGCAGAAATTAAAACCAAACAAACCAAAATAACAAAACGCAGACTACTCAAGACCGTGAATAATATTGCTTTATGAGCCAGCTAAAGGGATATACAAGGATTTGTTAACTAGGCTAGAACTGTTGAGGAGTGCTGCCAGTTATCCTACTGTGCACTGAGATTTTCTTTATGGTTTTTACATGGAAGGCCTGAGCTATGGCAGCAGTGTCTTTATGAGTCTGTCCTGCCCTTGGAACTGGCCCACCAACCCACAGGACTCTGTCCCTGTTTGGTTTAGCAGTTTAAATCCAAAGCAGATTAATGCAAGAGATTAATCATGTGGAGGATTTTGAGGTTGTGAAAATTATTATTTCCCCCACTTAAAATCTTTCTTGGACCTTTTTTTTTACTTTGTTTTTATTTTTTATTTATTTTTATTAATAAAGATATACCTAGCCTCTAAAATTCCTGAATGCTTTAACCTGAACTGGTACAAAACCTCTCTCCTGAGGTTCAAACATGAGTCCAGAAGTGTAGTTACCCTAACTGTCAAACAGCTTCCTGGAGCATCAAACACAGCTGGTCAGCACAACACAAAAACCTGATTTTATTTTTATAATATCATCAGATATAAGAAAGCAAAAAAGGTTGTGTTTCTCTCCTGTCTCACTAAAAATAAAACCATTTGCACAGAAAAGAAAGGGGAGTATGAAAGAGACTATTTAATGAGCATAAGCCTGATAAACTGCTCTGCTGGGAAGAGCACACTGATGTCTGAGAGGTAGGCTCATGTGGACGAAGTTCAAAAGCATGTTCTAATGGCATGTAAGTATTTATGTAGGAAGGGGAGAAAAATCTACTTCAACTTAGATTAAATGTTGCAGCTACTACTAGTATAGATAAAAATTTATAGTTTCACAGGTATAAAGGATTTATATTTAATTAGAGGAACTTGTTTCCATTTATATGGAAACTTTTGCAATGAGGTATGCTCTGATAATTTGTATTAGTGTGCTTCATATAATTTTTACTGAGTTTCTTGCTGTGAGCTGCTAACTTGCAGTATCATATTTCAGAATAAAAGTTATAAAAGCAGTCTTCAATTCTTTCTTGCTTACATTGGAAATTTGGCTGTTATTGATGTATTTTAAGAATAATGGCCATAGACAAGATATTTCCATGAGCAAGTCTATTGATTAAGTTTCAGTACGCTTCCAATAGAAAACTTGGTATTAATGAAGATCATGAAAAATTAAGTCAGAGTCTTTCTTAGGGGTTCATTAACACCTTCACATGATAGAATGACCTCATTCTGACACACTTTTTTTTTCACTTTCTGGTACATTCAAGGTGAGGATTTAAGATTTTCTTGAGGATATATGAGTTTATATACCTTCAAGGGTGTCATGGTTTAAGTTCAGCTGTCAATTCAGCCCCACACAGCAGCTCACTCACACCTCCTCAGTGGGATGGGAGAGAATTAGAAGAGTAAAAGTGAGAAAACTCTTTGTTTATTTTAATAATTGAAATGTTAAAAATTAAATAATAAATATTAAAATACTAATAGGCAATTGCAATGAAAGGGAAAATATCATAAAGAGAGAGAAATAAACCCTGTATTTAACAAGTTGTGCAAATGAAAAACAATCTCTCACCATGAACTGACTGACACCCTTGACCAGCTTTCCTCCTAGTTTGTATACTGAGCATTATGACATACAGGACTTAAATTCTAAAGCTCTACTAAGAATTTGCTTTATCCCTGATATATTTTTTCCTACTTACTTTTAACATTGTTAGATAGCAATATTTCTGGGACACCTCTAGATTCACTAATCATTCCTCTGCTTTTTTAGGTTAAAAATAGTACTCACTTCCTTAAGATAAAAATACATTCTCCTTTGTTTTGCTCTCTCTTGTGTTTTGTTTGTAATTTCTTCCTTCAAATTGAATAGTGATAGCCTCTTGTCTTCTTCACAGACTGCAGAATCACAGTTTTTTGGCCATCAAGGATTCCACTGTGCCTCCTGTTTTTATTTGCTTTCTTCCTTCTAAATCCTCCCAATTCTTTCAGAAATCAAGCCTTCTAAAACACTGTGTATTTAAATATAATACTAGTTTGTGCTGCTCTATTTTTTTACTAAATTAAATTAAATCCCATCAACAGCATTACCAGAGTAATCATAACTTCCAATGTGGTAATTAAATAATCTTCCTCAAAATGGATTTGCTGTTTGATATTTTGTTTTATTAAGTAAATATTACCTATATTTTATAGAACTTAATGACATTTTATTATTTGTTGCATAAAGCTTACAAACTGAATTTTTCATTCATAATGTTTTTTCCTATATTACAATCATCTAGGGGATTAAAAAGGAATCCCTTCACCTTGGCAGCCCATGGAAAATGTCTTCATGGTCACTGCAGACACTACATGTACCCAAATACATTTGTTCAGCCACAGTTAGGTTGTCAGCTGACAGCAACATGTAAACAGCTGGTCATGAAAAGGGTGAGTACCAAGAAAGCAGAGAGAGACACAAGACACTGTACCAGGCAGCACCTCAAAAAATTCTAGTTTAAAATTATGCTCATGTCTCTTGAAAATTTCAGAGACTGCATTTAATTCCTGAAATAGTTAAAAGTACAGGTAATTTTAACAGGTTTCACTGGCTTGTATAAATATAGCTATCTACTAGTCTGTCAGCCTGAAAATCAGAATTTAGATGCTGTTCACCTGTATTCATAGGCTCTGTAAAACCAAAATTAAGATGGCTCGTATGTTTCTCCCCTTCCATGGATCTTTAGATATGCTGATATGTTGAGAGATGGGTATCAGTGCAAGGTGGGATTTTTGTTCACATTATTTTACTGTGTTATAAAGGAATATATAAATCTGTCATAAGGATCCTGGAACTCTGTCTCCAGAAGTTTCTCTAGAATATTGTGGTAAGAAAAACCAGACTGTGTTTAATTAATTCTAAAGCTCTTCAGAATAACCAAGTGATGTCTTCTCAGCAGCATTCCAGTTAGAAAAAAAACATGTGTCTATGGGACACGAATCCCTGTATTTCATAAAATAATTTCTGCCAGTATTCTAGGGACTTACAGAATTACCCTCATCCCTTTCATATCAATGATCACTCCTTTAAGATCAACTTCCCAGCATTATCTGTGTAATCCCTTATTGTTACATTTTGTTGCTGAATCATGAAAGCTTTTCCTCTTCTTCTCACCTCAGCAACTACTCTACCTGTGCTGGTTTTGGCTGGAACAGTTTCTTCCCAGTAGCTACTTCAGGGCTATGGTTTGGATTTGTGCTGCAAGCAGTGTTCGTAATTCATGGTGTTTTCATTATTGCTGAGCAGTGCATACACAGAGCCAAAGCCTTCTCTTCACCACCCAGCAGTGAAATGGCTGAGGGGTGCACAAGGAGCTGGGAGGGGACAGAGCCAGGACAGCTAACCCCAAGTGACCCCAGGGACATCCCATCCCATATGGCATCACGCTTGGCATACAGACCTGGAAGGGAGGGAACATTTGAAGAGATAATGTTTGTTTTCCCAAGCCTCTGTTACATGTGATGGAACCTGGGTGTCCTGGGAATGGCTAAACCCCTGCCTGCCCTTGGGAAGTGGTGGATGAATTCCTTGCATGGGCTTTGTTTGTTAGGCTTTGCTTTACCTGTTATACTTTCTCTCAGCTGATCAATTTAATCACTTATTCTTCCACTTCTCTTCCCCACCCCATGGGCAGGAAGTGAATAAGTGGATGTATGGGGGTCAGTTAACAGCTGCGACTAAACCATGACATCACCTCAATTTGTTTACTCTCGTTTAAAGTTCAACTGATGGCCCAAATTATTCAAAGGATTGCATAAAAATCCCAGGTGAATTACAATTAAATACAGTATATCCTCTAACAGAGTTTAACCTGGAATTTTAATAATTACTTCAAGGAAATACAGTCTTTAGTCAATTCCTTCTGTCACATCTTCTCAGTCATCAAATTCTGCTTGTATTTTCTTGGGAGTAGAGAGGGATTATAGATCAGTCTTCTTCTGTGCAAAATCTGGCACAATAGGTCCTTTAGGTTCTACTGGAATGCAAATAATCACCATATTCTTAGGGTGTTTAAATGTCTCAGAGATGTGCTAAACCACGTGCACAGTCATATGAAAGGAAGATTTAATTGGAGAACTCCAGCCTCTGAATAAGTGATTGGATTTTTCACCTCAATTAAAATTATTAGCAAGCTCTAATGCATTTCCCACTTTCATCAGAGGATGTTTACTGACAAACTGGTGAACCCATTGTTGCTCAGATTAAACAGAACTTCTCTTAACTGCTTAGAAATTATTAAAGATTGAATTTACTGAACAAAGAAAAGTGGGTTCCTCTGGCAGAAATTCCAAGGATCTGCCTAGGGCTCAGAGAATAATAAGATTCAGTAACCCAGTGCGGGGCTTCCAGTCCAGCGAACTGCATAATCCACTTCAGGTGACTCCAGAACAATGTACAAAATAATCCACTCTAGTCTTCATGGGTTTCAGACCAATGGACAACATAATCCCAATTTTTATTAGAAACTAGGGACGAAGACAAAAGGTGTTAAAAAAATCAACATGTAAATGTGCTCTATATAGTCAGAAAGGGAACTTGTACTACAAGATGTTAATAGATTAATTTTTAACACTCAGAACATCTGTGGCCTTCCATTAGCTCAAAAATAAGAAAGTAATGTCTTCATTAACCATAACATGCAAATATTTCTGTTCCAACTGACTATGGGTAATTACCAGCGTGGGAGGACAAGCTTATCATTTCCAAGTATGCTCATTACACATTTTTCTTATCATCCAGACATTCTAGATTGGATAAAAAGTGGTTTTTATTTAAAAAATAAAACAAACACATAAAATAAAAAAACCGCAGACATTAAAGATATCTTCTGTTCAGTCAGTCTGATTCCTTCGTTGTTTTCTCTAAATTTATTTTCATTGTTTTCATGCATTCTTTTGTTGTTGCATTCTTTGTTTTCTAATATGTTTTTGCCAAAACCACCCAAAAGATGCAGAATTAAAGGTTGTAAAGGCAGTTCTTGGAAGCTTCCATTTTTGACTTCCAGGCTAAGTGCTAAGGAGATTTACTTATGAAGAGCAGAATACTACAGACGTTATGTCTGGAGAAAGGAACAAAGAACCTTGATCCTCAAGCAAGGTGATTTCGTCTCACTTTAGCAGGAGATGCTCATGGACGACCTCCAAAGGTCCCTCGCTCCTAAGTTAGGCTAAAACAATGAACAAGAGTGAACTCATTTCTATGAAATTGAGTGAAGAGTTTTGAATAAATGAAAGAGTTAACATTTGTAAGCATATTTCTTCTGAAGTCATTGAAGTAACAATTAAACTCTGAGTGTGGAAGGTCTGTGGCTTTAGTACTTCTCTTCTGTATCTCATTACTCTGTCTCTTTTTTAGGATTATTGTTCCATTTCTTCTAAATATTCCATTTAAATCTTCCTGAGATTTTTCCAAGTAAACATGGAAGTATATGGTACAAAGCCTTAATTATGCTCATGATGAAATTAGAGTCTTTCAAAACATTAAAACCCTCAAAATTAAATTTGTAAATTGAACAGTTCATTGATAAAAATAATGTATTATAATACATTAATCAAATAAAATATTTGGTCACTAGGTGGCACATTAGGGGCAGTAAAATAGGGCACAATTTTTTTGTCAAAATGTTGCATTTAAAATAGAAACATTTTATCTCATCTGAATGAGCTCCAAAAACAATGGGATCTCCCATGTGTTTCAGTTTTATGCTTATTCCTAAAAGCTTTGATATATAAAGTTTTCTATATAAAAAAAATTAAAATGTACCAAGATTCCACATATTCCCCCAAGGTGCAAATTATTTCCTGATCACTTTGAACTGATAAATACTACTTAAAATGTCTTCTTTTCCTGAAAGCATATGTTTGCCTTTATCAAACATATTAATTTTGAACTTGCTTGGATTTTGAATTACTTAATGGTTTGCAGAGATGTCATTGTGACAGGGACCATCTTAGATGTGGATGTTAGTATGACCTGAATGAGTTCCTGCCTGCTCAAAGCACTAAGAATGCGTCTTCTGAAATGAATTCAGATTAGCCTATTACTTATTTTAAGATTCTGAAATTAAAGGTGCCATGGGAGAGAAAAATGCTGCCATATTGTCATCCAGATAATTTCCTTCCCTTCAAGCTATGTGGCTCTCAACCACTTTCACTGGCACTGAGAAATCTACTCAGCCACCCATGTACTTGACTGTTAGCAAATGGAGAGTGAAAACAACCAGCCAGCATCTTAGGAACAAGGGTGTTTTGTGGACAGATTGTCTGGCCAGTGCACTATGATTCCCATCCAACTCTGAAAATGTTTGCAAGGAATAATAAAACTGCCAAAGGTGTTTAAGAGCAGTCAGCTAGTTTAAAGTGCTACAGAATTCAGCTTCCTGGCAAATGCTCTAACAAGCTCTGCTACAAAATGTCAACATTTGGATTCACCGCATCCCAAGATACCTGTTAGTTGCAGCTCTGCTGAAGCTCTGAAGGTTTAACTATCTGAACAATGAAAAATTAGTTATAGCTGGAAATATAAGAGCTTTGAAGCCTAACTTCTCCTGAAAAATATGTGCAGAGAATAGGCAAGAATTCTTCTAAGCTGAAACAAACATACTAGCACAAAAGTGGTTTCTGTGCTTTGGTAGTGCTCTTTTCTCCCAAGATAGATATTATTTCATAAGTTATGAGATGGCAACTTTATCCAGTGAACTGGCTCATCATGTCAGAGCATTCAAAAACATAACACCCCAGCTTCTTCTGCTTTGGTGATAAGAGAATACATTGTAAAGTTGTGTTAGAAGTAAAGTGACATGAGTGGTGAATTTCGTATCAATTTGTGAAAAAATAGATTAATTCTGTTTTCCAAAATGTCTACTTGATGCAGAAGCTGGAAACTCATGTTCATAAATTCAAAGAAACAGAATTTCCATGATTCTCTTGATAACTTTATTTTTATGAAGCCTTTGGCTTAAGCCAAAGTTTAATAAGCAGGAAAGAAATTGTTTACTTGAAATGACAAAAGTATCATAGAAATTAAGAACTTAAGTCTCTTGAACTAGCAGTGGAAATCTTTGAAGACCCTTTAAAAAATCTATTTAGGTGTGTCAGAATCCTGACTGTCTTGTGTTTAAGGATCTGTGCTCTCTTTAAAACATAAAGTTTACAAAAAGTTAGAGGACCTACAGTATTAGGATAACCCGAAACAGCAAACATTCCTCATGTTATGCACTGCACACTCTAAGCAGTTACAGCAGGCACCACATTTGCCAATAAGATGTTTATGGACACTGTGGTAGGGAAAGAAAATAGCCGAGGCCATGACAGACCAGTGCTTTGGGAAATCCAAGTCTTGGGCTGATTTTATACAAATCAGGCAGTTCATGGTCTCAGCTGCCAGACTAAAGAGCAGTGCAGGGAAGCAGATCTTGCCCAAAGATTTTTTTATAAAATAAGGATTTGGAACTGGTGGAATAACATGACAAAACACTCAAACACACACACTGACCAAGACTAGCTAGAATCTGTTGGTTTTGTTCTCACAGGGCCCAGACATGGAAGTTCTGAGCTTCTGCCTGAGAGCTGAAATGCAACAGCATATTTCAGTATCTGAGGGCAGTATGTAACAAGCTGGGAAAATACAGAAGATGTGAATGAACCCCAGGAACTTTCAATGAATTCAATCAGAAGTTTCACCTTTAGTCTCAAAGCATACTTTATCTGCAAATTGGTAGAAATTAACTGCAACTGGCATTGCATATATATTTTAAAATTAAATTAACATATGCCTCCATCAAGTTTCTCAATCTGCCATCCTGTCTGACTTCAATAGAACTCAACTATGGCAGAAATCTGTTTTCAGTAAACGCTCACAATTAAAAAAGAAGGAAAACAGAAGTCTGGACTGAACAAAATTCCAGGGGTTTTAAAAGAATTTCTACTACACATTAAACATGAGAGTTACATATTTAAAAGAAATTAAGCATGCACTGAGTCTCATTAGGGTAATAATAAGTGAATAAATAAAATGAATCTCTGAACTGGTCTGACTAAATATCTTATTGTCCCAAAGTGCAATGAAGAATATATTTTCAATAGTTATGAAATAGACATAATATATAATCATAATGTCTTTTGTTCCCAAGGATAATTTCTAAAATTGATACTGGCACTTATCCTTCTGCAGTATATGTCAAGTGCTGAAGTCCATCATCACAATATTCTTCAAAAGGACCTTTAAACATTTTGCTTTTCCATCACTGAGCCAATACATTGTTGTTTCCTGCAGCAATTTTCTTTCAGTCTTCCATACCCATGCTAAGGAAACGTGGGTATGCAAAAAACACACAGGCTCTCTCCTGAAGCAGTTTCATTGCTCAATTTGCAAATCACAATCAGCAAGAGGTACTTAATAATGAGAAAATAAAGAAAACACGCAAGGACTGTCCCAATCGCAGCAATTGATGCATGTATGTATAAAACAAATAAATTCAAGCAGAGAAAAAATTAAGTCTTTGTGGGACAGAATGTTGTTGTTTTGTATTTTAATTATATGGATCCCCTGAAACCTGATCAGTCTTTAGTGTATTTTTGGACCGCTTTGGGAAATAAGAGTTTTAACATGATATGTCCTCCATTCTATATATTTATTAGTGTACTTTATGAAGAAGTCATTCAGGAAGTCATGTTTTGAATAATGGATAAGATAGGATATGAAACTACTTAAGCAACATTAAAAAGTCCCACTCCCTAGAGTTCCCCATCATACTAGTTTAGAAATAGCATTTTTGTCCTATTTTATGGCTGTAGAATGTTTGGTCCTGCCTAAAAGCTCGACTGCAAAGCATATGTAAAATAGCCTCATCCTAAAAATAATGAGAATCTGAGATCGTTTTCATATAGACAGATCACAGTCTGTATAATTTGTCTATCAAATATCCCTTATATTTGAAGTACTCAGTTCAGAAAACAGAACAATAAAATAAAATAGTAGAGGTACGTGGACACTTCCTAATGAAGCATGTATTCACTGAAAAATGTTAATAAGATAATACAATGTTTTAAAATATGCAGAAAGTTTCTAGGAAACCTATGAACAAAACACTTAAACATACAGAGCCACAGGTATAAAGAATAGGACCATGTATTCTGTAATTTTCATAACAGGATACTCTGAAAAGGACAGTGCAACTTTTTTTCCACTATTCTTAATTTTTCTCATAAAAATCAGGTTTACTTTTCATTTACCATGCATTTAGTTGGTGCTAATACACAAGAAAATTAAAATTTTAAGACACAGGAAATCTCTTGCAGATCAGGAATTCTGATAATTGGCCAATTCAGAAAATATCATATGCAGCCATTTTCATTATCTGCTTCTAATACAGTCAATTTAAAGTGCTGTTGACCAACATATTCCAAGCTTGAAAGTATCTGCAATGTGCCGCAATTGAGACTTCATTCATTTATGTGCAGAAACAGAATGAGGAAAAAAAAACAAAATCAGTTCTACAAGTGAGTTTTTGTCTTGCTTTATATTTTGTAAGGTAAGTCTAGCTTGCTGGTCAGATGCAATAGAGAGAAGGAAACTATTTGTCTCAGTTTAAGCAATTAATTCCTCTCTACCTAGAACAATAGAACTATTATTTTGATGGGGCACCAGAGTGCCAGCAAACACCATAAAAATTTTAAAACTACTACCATGTACACTACAGTCCAACATTAACCCTCCAGAGGGTTAGTATAAAGATTCTATTTTTTCTGAGGTATAGCTATTAAATATTTTGGTGATGAGCAGAACTTTTGACTACCTGAGGATATATAGTTTTATATCAAGATGATCTAATTAAATACTCCATAGGATGTCTGAGCCTTAAATGTAGGCAAAGGGATCTTATATGAAGAATCTTAAATTAAGGCAAAACCAAGTCCTAGTAAAGAAGAAAATTTTATAAATTGTTTGGCCTATTTAGGATATAAACACCTTTAATTCACATTTTTCTGGACATGGATTTTCCTCAGATGAACGACACACTGCAATCCCATCCTTTTAACAAGATGTCATTTATTCATGACAGTAATTTTTATCTGAAAGCCAGTGCAATTCATATGTGACCTCTTAAAACACTCTGAAGAGTTTGCTGTTCTTAACATCTCTAAACTACCAAAACCACTTTCTGAACAGTGTCAAAGAAGATGGCAAGTGGGCCTTGTCAGGATAACAAAGGTTATGTCCTGCAAATCATCTGTAAAGCAGATGATTGAAACTAGAGTCTAGACTGACAAGTATGTAGATCTATTTTTTAGTGGTCCAAGAGGTGATTCATTGTTTAAAATCTAGATCTTTGTATGTCCAGTGCATTTTACCAGCAGGGGCATTGGCTGCATAGTGAACAGAATGTGCACCATGTGCCAAACAAGCAGGTAGTGTAAATGTCTCTAACACTATTGATGTCCTCAGAAGTGGGATGTTCTACATCAGTTGAGACCTGGTCACCCATCTCAGCTGAAGTGCATAAACACATATATTCTAGAGTGTATTTGCTGTCATTTCTGCAGTGGGAGCCCACTTGAGCATAAGAGATCCTTATGGCTGCACTGTATTAAAATTCAGCTTTATTATAAACCACCTTGGAAGGTGGCTAAAGCATGCTGAAAAGGTAGCTCATAAAGGATTGGTTTTGCATAGTGTTTACTTCATGCTATTCTCTAAATGAATAAACCTGCCTCCTGCTTATGAAAAGAAAAAAAAAAAAAAACAACCTTATATTATTTTCCTCTGTTCAACCATTTCCGGAGAACACAGGATAATTACTCTAGCTTTCTGTGTATATTGTTCATTTAATTACACCTTCCTTTTAATTCTAACAGACTGAGGGTTTACAACACATATATAAAGAAATCAGACTGATGGAAAACAGCCTTATTTTTTCCAAACTATTTCATACACATAGCAATTGTTTTCAGGGAAAAATATAGCAAATGAAGCAAGGAGAATTGAGTTCTACTCCCAGCCATCCCAAACAATGCCCTTCTCACCTGAAGAAAGTCACTTCACCTCAGTGTACATCATTTACTGGTTTGAAAACATAAACAGTAATGTGTAAGCTGCTGAATTGGAAAAACACTGTGAACAAGATATTCTATAATCAAAGCTCAAATAAATGCCACAAATTTATGATAATTACACAAAAAATACTTTGAAGCAGTCAAAAATCATCTGTATTAGCAAATGCTTTACAAAATATTTAAAGGACTCATAGAGAGGTTTTATTCTTTATGACCTTAGTTGGAAATACGGAGTTGTATTGCTGACTCACTTGGCAGGCACAAAAAATGGGGCCTATTAGCTGCAACTCAGAAATACAAAAGGAATATATAAAAATTCTTGTCACAATTGAAAAGAAATAGTAACAATAGCTCATATTTCAAATTTTTGTTTCTGCTATGTGCTGGATTTGAGAGTGAGCAGAGAAGGAAACAGAAAAATATATCCAGTTACCCCTGCTATATTACAATTAAAATAATTTAAGAGAGAACCAATCAAATCAAGTTTTGCTGTATATTCTAGGTCCTTTAGCAAATAAGTCGTCTTTTAGGTTGTAAGGGGAAAAGTTAAAATCCAATCTGTATCTGTACCTATATATCTATGTATATGAATATTATGGTTTATATGTGTATACACACATAGAGGGACCTTGAGAAATAAACACCACCACCAAACAAAAATTGTATTGTCTAAGTCTAGGAACTTGAGAAGATTTGAAGAATGATCACTTATGCTTTTCAAGATCAAACTAGTTAGTTTTAATATTATCAAATGGTGATGCTCTTTCCTTCTCAATAGTGACAGATTTTGCTCAAAAGCTCAGTTAATACTGTTTACCCTTCTACAGTTATATTCACTCTGTCATTCATTGAAGCCTATCTGCAAATCAACTTACTTTGCTTCTATATGAACTGTGATAACCAGTTATCAAGTAAATGTCCACACTGGCTTCATCTGAAAAACCTCTGAATTAATAGGTATGAAAGGTGTGATAAAAACAAAAGAGAAAGAATTCACTGATGGATGTGTTGAGCTCTATCAGGTAAAAATTAAATGCTATTTCAGATGTCTGTCAGTTTTCCATGTATATCTACAAAATAAATATTAACAACATGCTTTAAATTAAGCACTTGATTTATATTTCACCTCTTCTACTCCATTTATTCTATTCTCTTAGCATGAGTCAACCACTGTACACTTCAGCTTTAGCAGGCCACAAAAAGTAATTTTTGGCTTCAGATTCAGTGATAAATTTCTCATCAGATAATTACACGTCAGTCTAATTTCATGGCTGTATTATCCTTCTGTCTAAAAACTTAACGAACTAATTAAATTCTGAATTAACTGAAATCAGAATAAGCCCCAGACACTAGCTGTTAATCTGAAAAAACATCTGACAGAAAATAGAATTAATGTGTGTCTCTTGCTTTGGAGAAATTTGCCAAAAGCAGACCCCTTACTGTTTCAGGCACATGGCCCTGTTTCTACCACAGATGCTATTTGCTGATTTAGTTTCTTTTTCAAAGATGTCAATGTCCCTTTGTAAGGAATTCTAGCCGTGATACACCAAAGGGATGCAAAGTATCAGCCTAGAAACTATACTGTCAAGACAAGAGGATCTAGTGGTTCTTTTTTTTTTTCTTAAATTTGTATAAAAATCAATTTTCCATGTCATAAAATGACTGCATAATGCAGTCCTTTTGCAACTCTTAGGATGCTTGAAGTGTAGGAACAAGTGACTTTTTCACAACAGCAGTAGCATGGGGAAATAAATGAGGAGGATATGGCCAAAGGAGGCCTGGACAAGAAAAAACAAGGAGATGAAAGCTCAGAATGTGAAGGTACCTATGCATTCCTTTTTGTTTCGCTGTGTAATTTCTAAAGGAAGAGTTTCCCACCTTCACACTCTCTGGGTGACCCCCAACAGCCCAAATGGCAGGCTGCAGCAGTCTATACACAAGCTTAACCATACAGCTAAAGCAGATCTTATGTTACTGCAAACTGTCTGGTATGTCTGCATGTGTACAAACATCTGCTAGAGATGATTTTCACCTACCAGGTCCCTTAGTCTGCCTTTCTTCCTTGTCAATTAACAGCTTTCACTCTTGAGAATTGTACATACGTCCTGTGGTTGTTGCCAGCAGGACATCTCATTTCTTCCTCCTGGCTACATTTAAAAGTTAATGACTAATTCTATAGCTAATACACGCAGCTGATTTTACCTTAATGTCTACCAGTTAAAAATGTCACCACTTACACTTTTCTGAAATGATTTTTTCTAAACCATCTCTTGTTAATTATCTTTTACCATTTATAGTTCTATCTAATGGTCTGTGTTGTCAACTGGGCTGCTATCAGGCAGCTCTGCTTTCTGCCTTTGAGATGGGGAGGTGGAACAGCCAAGCCTTCAAAACAAAGCATACCCTGATGTTTCCTGATGTGGAAAACACTATTTGGAAGGACTGATTAAATAGAAGCCAATAATCTTGAACTTCCAAAGTCATGAAGTTATCTATGTCTTTAGCTGCAGAACATTTACATAAGGGATGACTTGCTTCTTCCTGAAGCCTAATAGCAGCCTTTTTTTTTTCTTTAAAAAAAAAAATATGATCCACAAGCATTGGTTTTAAGTAAAGAAGTTAAACAGGAAATGAAAAATCAATCGATATGTCATAATTGCCACACTCATAGTTTTCAGGAAAAAATAACATTTTTAGGCTAGCCTAATTTATAGACTGATTATAGAATTTTCTGTAAAGATAATTTTATTAAAAAAATAAAGATTTTATAAAAAATAAAGATTTTCTGTGCATGGAGGTACGAGCAGTTTTGAGGAAAAGTGGCTTGTTAAAAGGAAAAAATTATTTTGAGAGTGTCTATTTCCTTTACTTTGCTTTTAGCTTTTATTACTGTCTTAATTGTCAAAACCATATTAATTTATAGAGTAGATGAAAATTTCCATTCTCAAGTGGAAAAGTATTTCTCTCCTACCTCCCTGGAACTCATGTTTCTTGTGTGATTCAAGCACAATGAGGTGAAGATGGGAGGTAGTCATAAAGAAGGCAATAAATAGTTCTTCATACTAATAATGCCATAGGGAAGGTTAACAAAGATCCCAGCTAACTCAGCATGTCCAAATTAGGACTCAAAAGAGCTGATGTCAGGACTTTTGGTGATGGACTAAACCATAGTAGGCATAGTTATCACCATGCTGGACCATTTTGATGGCTTGAATCCAAATTATGTCACTAAAAGTCTCTAAGTTTCCAGTTGTCTCCAGAGCATGGGCTGAGATGGCCTACCAACACACACTCTACTTTTTTATACTTTCAAGGAAGGGCAATCTTGGCCTCAATTGTGGGTACGGATTTGCTGCTGAAGACAGGGTCCTGGAAGAGCATGTGAATCTGGAGTGAGTAAGGACAGGACAAATATTTGAAATATGAATGTGAAGTTAGACAAAAAATACCATTTTGGAAAGAGTTATAATGACACCCTATTGTCCCCACCGAGTGCACCAATATCTTTGCAAATGGGATCCTCTGTGCCTTGTTACTCTGAAAATTGTAATGATAGCACTTCACCACATCACAGAGGAAATGTACAGTGCTCAGATGTCATGGGCGCTATGAGCCACATATATGTTTAAGAGATTGTCTGCAGAGAGATATTCATGTACATCAAATCCCCATAAAGACATTCTAGAGTGGAATATTAAATTCTGATTAAATTGCTGCTCTCTAAACAGCATTACCTCTTGCTAGAATCCTTCTAGAATTCAGTAAGATATCTTAATTTTTTTTTTTTTGCCTCAATTAATTTTCAAAATTAACCAGAAATTAACCACCGCAGTGCAAATACACATTTTCTTGACATGCAGACCTCAGGATCACCAGAATAATACTCCAGAAAGATTTTCAACAGCACAAATAGCTGGCTTCCAGGTTTAAAACAGAGGGCTTGAGTGTATGTTCTCAAATAGCTGTACATTTTCACTTTGAGGCAGTCGACAACAGATGTAAAATACACCTATTTTAACAATTTCTGTTGATGTTAGAACACTATGTTACATAGTGATGTTACATCACTGAGATACCTGGAACATTGGTTTTAATCTCCAGCAGAGGCCTAGCCTGCTTTATTGATAGTATTACTATCTTTTCCATGTTACAGTTGGAAATACAAAACCACATTATTTTATACATATTATTGTGTGAAAACCACAATTTTATATTATGAAAATCTGATCTTGTCAAAGATGAGTTTCTTAGGTTGTGATATGGTTCATCGAGCCATACTGCCTATTTCTTCTCCATTTCTTTTCAGTTTCTAGGATTGTATTAGAAGAAGAGAAATTTAAGAGCAATTCTTGTAGCAAGAGCTTTGTGGATCTCTGGCAGCAAAAGTTTCTTAGTTCTGTTCACCTGAACTATAGGTTCCTCCAGTCAATCAAAAAATTATGAGTTGTAGTTTTTCCTCTCACTGTATAAACTATTCTGAAAAAGCCCAGCAGATATAGCTCACTGGCTACAATGACAAATCACTTCAAAATCTCCAGTTCTGCTAAAGCTCTTTCTGATCAGGCCTTTAGGAAAGAAAAAAAAAAAAAAAAAAAAACGAAAAGAAAAAGAAAAAGAAAAAGAAAAAGAAAAAGAAAAAGAAAAAGAAAAAGAAAAAGAAAAAGAAATTTAAAAAAAAAGGGGAAACAAAAATCCAAAGAGTAGATAAAGGTTCTATCCAGACTGGAATGATATGCATCAGCAAATGCTTAAAAAAATGCAACCACACAAAAATCTGTTCTCACAATAATGTGTCCCTTTCTGAAGTACATTCATTTACCAAGTAAAATTCAGGTGTGTGGTGTGTCCATGCTCTCTGGCTCCACACATTCAAAAATGCATTCATACACACATCTACACATGTAACTCTGTAAAGATAGCCATGAAAGGAGGACACCTAAATCTGCACAACCACCCATTCCTAGCACATCTTAGGAGGAAGTGCAAACTGGAAGCAAATTTATGAGAGTCAATGACAGCAGCTGCTGCCACCTAGAGAAAATCCAGGAAAGCCTGTGACTGGTGGAGAGCAGAACCTCCAGAAAGCCATGTATTTATACAGACCTTTGATGCCAGAAAAACTCAATGTGTACCCACTTGTAGTTGGCTAGCTTGCCTACAGTTTCCTACATAATTTTTACAAACCTCAATACAATTTGGTGGGTAAGACATTTTCAAGACACAGTAGAGGACTTTCCAATTGGCAGAAGTGTCTTCCTCCTCCTTCTGGAAATAAATAACCTTTTCATGTGGTCAGAAATAGCTGAGACAGCAAGGAGATACAACACTATTTCTTTTCTTTGGCTACTGTTGGTGATGAGCAGTATTTAATCTTTCATAAACAGGTTCTGTTCCTTATTTATTTAGAGCAGTTTGATTCCATAGGATTTGACAGCTTTCTGACATCCTCCAAATTCTTTCAATAATAACAGAGATAATGACAATATCATTTAGAAATCTCTCATATGCTGCATGTGAATGGAGCTACATATATGCTGTAAGTAACAGAATAATGAAACAGCAAATTGTTTTTTAGAGGGAGCTGAAATTAGATTGTACCACATACTGCCAAAAGAGACAAAAAGAGACAGATGAATTTTGGAAGGACAAGAAATTGTTATACCCCTGAGAACTGCTGGTTGTTACTCCTTACCTCAAGGACATACAAGCTCTTCCCATCTTGGCAAGAGATAAAAAATCCGATCAATTCATAAACCTCTAAAATTCTATAGAGAGGAAGTAAGCAGTTCCTTCCTCTTAGTAACTAAAGGAACTCAGCTGAAATTTTCAACATGTATATTTGCTGATTAAATCAGCAAAAGCCACTGAAAGCCACTGAGAATTCAAGCCCTCAGAAGCAGTCCAAGGTAATTGTGCTGATAGAAGTAATCCTCCTCCCCATGTATTCCACAAGACTTAAACCTAAAGGCACACAAATGTTTTCTTTCCCAGCAGCGCAGCAAAAGCCTGGAATTTGAATGGTGTTGCAAAAATAGGCAGAACTCTAGGCAATGGGATGGGAAATAGGACAAATGGGATTTCATATTTCTGTCAGTATCTTGTTCCAGAGTGCAGCCAAATTCAGACTTTTTTTAAAAAACATACCTAAAAGGCCAGGTACAGGAATGTATTTTCTAGGTATTAAATTCTGTGGAAAATCTGATGATTTATATGTGTGTAAGAAATAATAACATTGGGTCCATTACTCCTGAGGAGCACATAAGCAATACAGAGGTACAAGAGCAGTTAATTAAAATCATCCTAAAGCAAAAGAGAATGTACATCAACAAATAATATCCTTGGTGATGTTGAACGTGTTTCAGACCTATTTGTGAAAAACTGTGTATTCTATGAGTTTACCAGTCATGAATGCAGTATTACATTTCACCAATCATTATGGCTCATATTGCAGCAAACTCAGAACAAGGAGTAAGGGGATGTAAAGTTTCATTTCACTTCAGTTATTCACTGTTTGGTGTATGTTATGCTGCATAAAATGCAATAATGTCTCTGCCATTAACATACTGCCAGGCTCCTATGCATAAAATGCATTTTAAAAAGTCATATTAGGCAGAACTCCAAGTACTTGAAACAATTCTGCAAAGGCTAAAGGGTAGGTTCTGCAAAAACTCTTCCATATCACTTCTGAAATACACTGCTTACTATATTTTTATGTTGCTTAAATACACGTATTATAAATTATTCAAGATTGTCTTCTGGTGTAAATCATAATAGTTCTAGAAAATGTAAAGCAATGGAATTACTATTAATTCAATTCAGTACCTCCAGGATTATCAATTAAATAAAAAGGCAAAATCTAATCTTCCATTACCACAGTAATATTTTTTCTCTCTTTTGCCTCTTTATTAATTAAAAAGTGAGATTTTCATTACATGTTATTGTGAAAATGAAGGCTGGGAATAAAAATAGGCCAGAATGAGTAATGCTTTGATATTCTAAAGAGGTAAAATTTTATGTTTAGAAATGCTAAGACAGAGGCAGTAGGGGCTTTTGAACAGGGGACAATACTCTCAACTCTTATCTGACCATCCCTCTGCAAGTAGGGTTTGGAAGAGTAGATACAACTTTTGTCTTTTCGGATTTAATTTAAAGAATATTGAGATCTTTTATGAACATATTTTTAAGATGTAGAAAATACTAGGTCTCTACTGCATAGATTTTCTCCATCTGGATGGGATTCCTGTGTCATTCAGAACATGAAGGAATGGGTCTTATGGATATTTTCATCTCTCACTCTTCATGTTGGCAAATCCATAAACCGAGAAACAACTGTGTGAACTTCAAAACTGGACTAGATGACGTGAGAAGGATGTCATCTCAACAGAATGAAAGCACAAAGGGATAATTGCAAAAAGACTCATCAAAAGGACAGGAAAGAAGAGATGTACCTTGCACAGCACGAGCACCTTGCCATAATTTGCCAGATACATGTGATTTCTTATGGCATTTGGCACTGGGAACCTAAATCACACATCTGACTGTAAATATACCAGATTTCATTGCATTGTTTCATTCTTAAATTACATGTGAAAGTATCTTTTGTCTGAGTCATTGTCTTTGCAAGGAAAAACTTTCCCTACATGATGATTAGTTCCCATCCAGCTCATATTAGATGGCACAGAAGGTCACTCTTTCCTAGCAGCGACTCTCCAAAGCCCACTTTTTAAGGAATGAAGCACAGAAAAGATAAGGTAGGTCAGTTTTCCTGTTATAGACATATAACAGCAAAACTGTAAGATATATAACATATAACTTGTCCCTCCATCATTGCTACAGGGGTGAAAACTACTATAATGAATCTCAAACTGCAAAAGGAATTACAACTGAATTCATTGCAGTTACTCAAACTGGAATTTGGCCAGAATATTATAGTTAGTTTTCCCACCTGTGGTGAAAAGCAGAGGATTTTTAATGATCATGGGATACCTCTAACCCTAGTTCATCTCTTCTTCTTCTTCTTCCTACCACACTGAGTTTTTACCACATAACAGAGATCCAGCTTCCCAGTATCCCTTTCCTACTGTGCCACATGATTTCAATAATCCTTGTGGCATTACATGGTTCTTTTACACACAAAACTCCTGACTCTATAACTATATGGCTGATGAGTTGTGTCAAACACACATGCTGACCCAGATTATTGCAACTGTCAGGAATAAAGAATACACTCCTGCTGGTCTATAGCTGCTTTATCCTATAAATCAGAAATCTGCTGACACTTCCTGCATGAAAAAGAATTATTTTGTCAAATATTACTAGATAGACTTGTAATCTTCTTTGGACATGGTTTCAGGGAGCCAGATAATCCAAGCTGTTGTGATCAGCAGGAAGCTGTTGGAAAGATATTCAAGGCTTCATGAAGGCCATTTCCTTTTTACATAAATTCCTGTGTCTTTTGGATTGTAGAGAGGACTGTCAGATACGGCTTCTGATGGAAAAGGGAAACTGCTTATAAGGAATATTCTCAGAGTGGACTGGGTGGAAACAAAATATTATCCTCAGAGAGATACCAGTGTTTCTCTGCTTCCTGGACATTCATGCCACCTGCACAAGTGTACCTTCTGTCCATTCCTACACTGCTCTACCTCTCCTGGCATTGAGGACTTACTGTTCATCGGCATAATTTACTGAGAACTTGAGTGGAGAAGTGCAAGCTATAGGATGCACAAAGATCTACATGGAGACCTGGGGTTTCATTTGTGTCTAACTGACTGGAAGATCTGCACTCTTTCAGTCAGGTCTTCAGATAAAATGTAGGAGCTGTTTACAAGCTCATATTCTTAGTCTGCAAAAATGGATGCACATAACAGTTAAATTATGGAATATTCAAGTTTCTCATAGCATCTTTGAGCTTTTAGAAGGACTTAATTTGCAGGAAAGGAGGCTGGGGGTCTTTAATTGCCCTAAAGAAGTTAGATGATGTTTAATTGATTTGGGGCTCTGGGTGAAAGGAAGGATGAAAGATGGGACGATCTTCAGCACACAAAAGGAAAAAGCAATTATTTTTATTCTTGTACTAAGACATTTATTGAAAAACCTCCTGATTTTTTACTATAGCAGTTTAAAAAAAGTCCACTTTTTGGATTTTTTTTTCTAAATCAACAGATTTTCAGCTTTTTCAATATAATTTTTTTTGATCCAAAGTGGTACTTATTGCATTTCCATAAAACTGACAGCAAATACAACCTCACTTTAGTTGTAGTCTCAGAACTACTGAAATACAAACAAAAGGGGATAATATATCTCAGGAGAAGCAAAGTAAAACAGTAGGAAAATCCTGGCCAAATAGGTTGTCTTAGAGAAATTAATAATGCCAGAATTTGCTGCTAATTATGACTTCAGATGTGGTATATGTATTTATTTATAAAAATGAAAAAAATCTCTTTTTGCTAACTAAGACTCTTTAAAATACAGAGTTATTTCAAAGTTGACACACAATAACTGGTAAATTTGCCGTATTTATCTGAAAAACCTCTCTGAAAAAAAGGAGATATCTACAGCTCTTCATAGAAACCACTCCTTTCCATAATTTTCCCAAGTGTTTTGGCTTTCCAGTTTCTTCACTGGTTTCAAGGAGAGCGTGAATTCCTTTACTATTTCTGTAGTCACAGTTGATAAAAATCTGGTCCAGCTCTCATCCTGCTCTACCTTAATTGCTTAAAGCTTTTCGTCTTGCCTTTCCCCTGCCAACCTGATTCTTCTGCAAAACTCTCTTGTGTGCAAGTCATAAGACAAAATTCAGATAAACCCATCTTTGAGCACATTGAAGATACTTGTTAAAAAGCAGTGTTATTCTTCTGTTTAGTTTAAAACATGACAAAATCGATTTTTAAAGCTTCACATCTTAAAGTGATTTTGAAGCTCTGAACCCTTTAAGTGATGTGCAAATGGCAGAATCATATCACATTGCCAATCAGTTGCTTGCTGCTACAAACTCCATTCTCCATGCTGCTTCAAAAGCCTGGTATAATCAACAAGTAAGCCTTTAAAATGCAAATTAAACAAAGTGCACCTTGAGATTGAAACAAGAAATCACTCATTTTTTCACACACCAAGACCAGAAAAGTCCATTTCATCACATCACTTAGAAACTGGCACAAAGTTATTGGACTGTTTCAGAGGTCATTTTACTCAGATGCCCCAGTAGTGAACCCCCTTGATTTAATTTTTAAGACCTCTGATTATTTAATGTAATTAAATTTTGCATGGTATCCACATGCACAGGACAGATTAGTGTTGCAAGCATTGCCGAACTATTCCCATCAGACCCATGCTCCTTGCTTCAGAGAACATGGAAATGAAAAATCAACAAACTAACAGCAGAATGTCTTTCTTACAAAAAAATATGGAAAGAAAAAACTTTCTGGTCTTCTCTAGAGGAGAAAGCAGAAAGGGTAGCCAAAGCCATCTTCAAATGTTCATAATACTGATAACTGTGCTGAGGGAAAAAACAGGCAATTCAATTGGGCTTCTCCAAGCTGCCCTCCCCAACTCCCCTGCCACCTCCCCCTGTTACTGAGGGGAAAGTGAAATTTATTTCTGCTTTCTAGGGACACAAAGGATTACCATTCCTGAAAAAGACAGTATTTCTTTTCCTCACCACAGAAATGTGTTCAAATAGGTGACAATGCATTACCTTGCGTGAAGAGTATATAAAAAATTTCTTCTTGTTTTAAAGACATGAATGATTGCAAGCCTGAAATCTTACCCAATAAACATTTAATTTACACTTAGTCCTAGAAAAGTGCTTCTCCTTCAGTGTTGACTTTGTAGTTTTCACCTTTCATTGTGAGGTCTAGTTATCCTTTCTGATTATAACTGTTATTCTTTCTTCACCCTCTGGTGAGATGTTTTCCTATAGTTTAAATAACTATCCCTAGTAAGTTAAACTACCCCTCAACTGCCTCTACAAATTTCCCTCTGCTTCCTTGAATTCTTTTTAGTGATCTTATCCATGAGTCTTCTGCAAGTGCAAATACCAGAACTGTATACTGTACAGAGAGCATTTAAAAACAAAGCTGTACTGGGGTTTGGTGTTTGTATCACAGAACAAGTAACAGTGCTGAAATGCATGAAAAACAAGGGTGAAAATAAATTTTTGTCGAAATTGTATATGAACATTCAGGATACCTTTGCATTTTGTGTTAATAGGTCAAAACTTATCTGGATCTCAAAGCTGGAAGCCTAATCCTGGATTAAAGATTTACAGTGGAAATCTTTCTTCCCAGGTCACCTAACCCTTAATTCCTCCCTTCCAGTATCCTCTGGTGGCAAAAATGCTACAGTCTTGTGACTACACAAGAGCTGAAGTTCAGTGAACTGATTATGCTGAAAGCAAGTGCAAAACCAGGTTTAATGGAGCACTAGACAAATTCAGTTGAATTAGGGTCTGGTGTTTTGACTCCGTGAAAATTAGGATGGAAATACGAATAAGTCTGGATGTTTGTATTACAAATGCTCAACACTGGATTCACAGAGTTGGGAACAAAACAGCCACGAATAATTATGGCAGTTATGGAAAGTTTACTGAAGGCTCATAATGAAAATTATTGCAGCAGCCTGACATAACAGGAGGGAAGTAAGCCGAGCCTTACACAGAAAAAAGATGTGCTCATGAACTTAGCTCTACTAAAGCAATGCTGAGAAGTTTGACTTGCCAGTACTGCCCAATAAGCAGTAAAATTTGACATTTCCCTGCTATAAAACTGAACTCAAAGACTTGTCAGAGCCTTTTCTACACTTGAGATAATAGCTATTGCCTTTAAAAATAAGCCACATCCTATTATGTCACCAGTCTGATTTCTGTAACATAAAAGACAAGGGGAAAACTGGAAAGAGAGGACTGCCTGGAAAAGATTATCCTCAAGAAAAAAACAGATTCTGTTTTTTTTCCAAGGCACCAGTATGTTCATTAGGTTGAATTCTCATTTTCAAAATAAGGGAAAGAAAAATATGAACAGCAGTGCATGTCATGTGGCTCTTCCTCCTCACACCTGCTAACTGCTTTCTGCACATCAATGCCTACCCAAGAGAACGGCTGCCAACTCCCAATCTGTCCTGTGCGTGACCAGCCAGCAAGCAGGGTATTTCTTAGCAAAATACTGATATTTGTAGGAAGGAAAATTCCAGTGCTCCTTCAACAATTGCAACTAGTTTAAACCATCCAAGTAGTGGTTCTCATACTTGATCCACTGAAAAACGCCGTTAGTAAATATTCATGCTACGGCTCACAGACTAAAACCTTTACCCCACCTACGTGATTTTTTTGACACTAATAATCTCTTGATAAGTAAAACATATGGATAGGTGCTGAGCAGGAGTCCATGGAACCCATAATTTTGTCCACCTGTACAAAAGAGGCAATCATGCCTCTATTTCAGGAGAAGCAGTAACAGAAGTTGAATGATCATTTTTCCGATTAGTTGGCTTGCAGTTCCAGCAGGGGAATATACAAACTAGTTTATCTTGAGAATTGAAGGCCTCACATTTTAACTTGAATGGGAACATTTCAGCACATGATCTTTAGGCTTACAGGAAGTCTACCTTTATATTTCTTTTCTTTTAAACTGAAAAATCTCCACCTAATAGATCCTGTCACCAAGGTCTCATCTGTTTCCAGTATTTCTAGTTCAAGAGCCTTTCTAAATAATGATGAAGGCCAGTTTATAATGTCAATTTTTATGCCTAATAAATAGTCATAGTCCATGATACTGGAGCTGGTTTGGAAATGCTGGAGAAGCATAGAGCTTTGAAGAGGGATTTAAATGAATTATCAGAAAGAACTCTTAAGTGCAAAAAAACTGGCATAGCACTTTTAAAAGACAACTAATAAATGATTTCAGCATCGTAATAAAATACCTAGTTTAGTCTTAAAATAAGCTTGGAAACTCCTAATAAAAAATGGGAAAGCACCTCAGGCTTGTGACAGTAGGGTCTCTTTGGACCCCCTTTAACAATGTAGATTGGGAGAGACCGCTCCTTAGAGGGACCCTTTTGCAGAAGTACTAAAAGAACCCTTCAGTGTTAACAAAGGTGTCCTGCTTGGTGCTGTTTGCCTGTTTGAAGCAATCTTACAGGAGTTAACAGCTCTGTGGAAGCAACAACACCCATGAGTTTAAAAAGCTGCTGTCTTATTTGTAGCTTAATCTCATCGCAGTATCTGCGTGAAAAAGGAACCCAGGGGATTACAAACACAAAGTATAAAAGCACGTGTTTCTCTGCATGATCAATAGATACAGTGATCCTATTTCTTCATTCTAGACAACACTATACAGAATGCAGTGGATAAATAAAACAGTGAAGTCAGTTGAATATTTCAGCTTGCTGGACAAGAGAGTGCCTGCACGTGTGTCTGTGCATACACATCTTAGTATTCTTTAATCTTACGCCATCTTTCATAATGACTGAAAAATGTGAAAAATAAAAAATGTGCAAAATCAAAAATATGCATTTTCAGTATTGGCCAGGAATTATTCAAAATTTGATGCTTTAAAAGTGCAAAATCATTCCTTCCATGAAGTGAATTTTTTTCTGTTCACATGGCTGAACAACCTCTGCATATTCCATACAACAGAAACCAAGGTCTGGCTGTTTAGTGCTGTTAACAATTCCAGAATATCTCTCATACTCCTAAGATCTTTTTCCTTGGGTTTGGATTTAAAATCCAAAGCCTGAATTTCTGCTTATCACAGCAGGGTGATTTTAAACAACTCCTCAATTTGGAAGCTAGTGACAGAATACCTGAGATTCTGCTGTCTAGAAGTTTTAAGTACAAACTACTTTTGCCTAAGTAGCTGGCTGAAGCTTTCCCACAGTCTGTATTCTCTAACAGAAAAATATCTCAAGACAAACAGGAGAAGTCCCCTAAACAACTCTGTATCACTGTAATGTAGCAAATTTCTTTTCAGATTATCCTTCACCATACTGTGATGTATTAACTGTGCAATCCACTGGAAGGAAAAAAAGGAAGAAAGATAGTTGACATTGTAGCAAAATCATCATTAAATTGTTGTTTATTTTGTCAGAAAAAAAAAATTACCTGAACTCTCAGAATTTGGCAAGGAACAAGATAAATATGCAGTTTAAAAGAGAGGCGCTTAGGACAATATTTTTGGGTTTAGGAGTTAGTTATATAGGGAAAAAAATTCAGGTGCGGAACAAGTGAGAGAGATTAAATTCCCAGATTTGAACAGATACTTTACTGGAAATCATGACACCTCACACTACTCACAAAAGGAGAATGAGACCTTCTAATCTATAACATCTTTTGCTTACAGAAATGAAAGCAGTAGTAGGCTTCCCATTGAAATGAGAACAGTAGGAATGTGACTGCTTTATTTCACTAAATATTTCTATCCTGATATTTCAGAGTCCTGAGGCAATTGGTTGTTGTAGTTGCCAAGACACTCTCCATGATATTTGAAAAGTCATGACAGTGAGGTGAAGAGAGAATTCAAACTGATCTGATCTCTTCAACTACAGCAGCAGTGGGGCTTTGATGGACTGCCAAGACATACATACTTTGTCTTATCTGATAGTCAATTATTCAAGCTGGAATTAAACAGGAATGGGCACTGTTGACCACCTGCAGGAATTTCTTTGGACTCAAGGTTAGCATGCCTTTCTGAATTCAGAACCAGTTTGCTAAACAAAGAGGCAAAAGACCCTAAACCTGCAATGTTCAGACACGCTGCTGAACATGTATTCCCAGCAATTCTGGAGGACAAATCATAAACTCTCATCATGCAAATACATCACTGCACAGTTGTACCACTTCAAGGGTGTACCCGTGCATAGTAATTCCATATGAGTGTCCATGAACTAGATCTGGATAAGCTGGGATCACTGCTTGGCTCTGCATTGCACTGTGTACATGGTGATTCTCTAGTTCAGGTGTGATAACTGCATATTCTGTTTCTCCTAATTTGATTCCCTGAATATCAGCCAAGAGGGTTTCTGCCACAGGAGCAGTTACAGCAGTAATACGCACTCAACTTGTTTTAAAAGCCTGTCATTTTTTCTGCAGCTGTTTTAAACAGCTTCTGTACAATTACTAATCAGTCAATAAAAGAAAGGTCTATATTCATTGAAAACATCTCAGGAAGAATATTCAACACAAAGCCAGATGGATTATTTTGTTTTTCCTTTCAAATATGTTGAGATGCCAAATATTGCCACTGTGTCATCCTCACATTTAAACAAAAAATGTGTAGGAAAATAAGATATTTCAGAAATCTTATTTGATGTAGTGATGAAAATACTGAGCAAAGTGGTACCTTTGAAGCCTTTGAACATGAGGAAAAATGAGAGTGAAAGGGAGTTTTCATCTTATCTCTGCAGTCAGGGAGAAAAAGGATAACCAAAAGAAGGTAGGAAAGGCCCCAGGTTAAATCAGTTTCCCTTTCAAGGTAAAGCTTCCATTTTTTCACACTTTCACAGGGAAAACTGCTTACAAGTGTGACTACAAGATTTATGGTTAAGGAGCAGCATTTGCATCATAGTGAATGTAGGCTTGGAAAAGTAGATATTTTTCATTCAAAAGGCATAATTATCAGCCCCAAATAGAATAAAATTTGTCTCATTTTCACTAACTGATCTTTTTAATAACTTGGAGATTGCATAGGACAACAAATACAGTAGGATTATAGATGGAAATGGAAGCTCTGAACATGTGTATGAATAGAAATGCTTGTAATATTTCAATCTGCATCTCATATGGCACAGCTTTGAGTTTTTGAGGCTAGCCTGTAACTTTGAGGTTTGGGACCTCTGTCACATCACCTGAAGTCCCTTACCTTATTCACAGACATACTTCTGTACTGCAGAGTCTTCAGACAGCTTTATGCATCCCACAGTTTCCCTGAGCTCAGAGGGCTTCAGGGTGAAAAATCTACTCATTTCTATCAAATGGATTTAGCAGCTTCTCAGAACTACAGATTAAGGCTGTATATTTTAAAATGTTCTGAGACTGGTGATGTAGTTTTCTTTATGTGAGCACCATACATAGCACAGTAACTTTTTATTAGATCTCTGTGTAATATTCCAATACTCATATTTATATTGCGCGTGATAACTTTTCATATTATGCTATGAATACTTAGTATGCATAATGGACTTCTTAAGGGCTTGATGCAATCTTAACATCTTCCTACAAAGCAAAGCAAAACAAAAAGAAAAGACACAGAAGAACAAATTTTGACCAACTGCATTCTCCATCCAGGAAAACAATTTAGCATCTGCTTTATACCTTCTCTGGGGAGTCGTCCTATCCTTAAAACTAAGCAGCCTCTTAAATGCTTTACTGGATTAGCTCCCTAGAGCAAAACCACAAAATTCTGGAGTTTGTCACAATATTTCTGATTTAATAAGTCCCTGTGCTTTTGTCAATTGGCACCTGAACATTAATGTTTTCCAAGTAGAGTTGTTGCTTGAGTGAATACGGGCAATAAAAATCTGTAGTATTGCACAAAGGTGATTGATTCTGTCCTTCCACTTGCCAAGATATGTTTTCTGAACCAAATTAATAGTGCAAGTTAATTGTAAAGTAGCAGCTGTTACAGTATTCTTGAACAGTTCCTGAACACTCTTTTAGAAGGAATTATAATTCCAAGGTCTTGAAATAATATGCATACCTTTACTTTCTCTCTCCCTCTTTTTTCTTTTGTGGCCATTATTTTAATGAACAGGTTTAGCTAACACCTCGCAGGGAAGGTAGGCATTAACAGACCCAATTACTGTAATATCCATAGCTAATCAAGAGCTATGAAGTGGCTCAGCAGGGAGTCTAACTCATAGCCTAGGACTGATCTCTGCAGAATTTGTGTGTGGAAATGAAATTATCAAATTCCTACCAAATACAGCTTAAGGCATTGTGAACAATTGCTGTGCTTTCTTTACTGTCTCCCAGTCTTCAAATCCTCTAATTGAGACATTGGTCCAACACAGGAGAAAAATTCCAAAATAACTATAACTGAGACTAGGAATACCAATCCCCAGACAGAGAAGGACTTTTTCCTTCTTGTTGTTTGCACTCTTTGAGTTACCAAAAGGTCCAGTACCACATGATTAGTGTACTGCTGTTTCCAAATAATAACTGGTTAACAGAAATATATTGTAGAGTTGGGTCAACTTTTGATACAGGTATTTATATTTTCTTACTCTGATACCTACGGCATAAAAAAACCAAACAAACCCATCAATATGAGCCAGAATAGAGAGATGGGACTAAAAGGATAGTTTAAATATACACTCCTAATTAATTTAGTAAATGTAATTCATTTAAACCAAATCCCAGTGAGTTTATGTTTGCCTAAAGAAAGATTTGGCTAAGAACTTCGGAACCAGACCTTCCTTCATTTTCTTTCTACTTTTTCTTCCATTTTTTCTACCATGTGACAACAGCACTATGTAATCTTACTGATATAAGGGGGAAAATAACAAATTTGTTTCTTCTAAGTCATGGAAATATAGTAAAGATCACAGGCAAAAAATTTGTTGCATTTCATTTTACATCTGAACTACAAGTTTACGATAAAAAATGAAAGTAAAATTTAGCTGCAGGAAAAGAGTTTTCTGAACACTTAAAGAGATGAGATAATGTTATGGGACACTGAATTTTAAGGAAGACAAAAAAAGATTTATTCAAAGTTGAATTTCCTCCTCAGCTAAAAGCAGCACTTTTTTGTTGTTTCTTTTTTTTTTTTTTTTTTTTTTGAAGACTGCAATGCAGAATGTGTCAGGTTCCTTAAGAAGTGAAAAGTTTTAGGCATTGTTAGCAGATGACAAGTAAACAAACTATATGATTAGCCAATCCACATTTGGGGTGGATCAATGTTAGCTTGGATGAAAGTGTCATTTTCAGCAAAATAAGAGTCCAAGTCCACATCATTGCATTTAATTCGAGATAAAAAGTAGAAACTTGGCAGCAGGGAGATGTTCTGACACAAATACTCCAACACATCCAACATTTTGGTCAGTCCTACTGCCCTGAGGTGTCTGGCCAGACCTAACAGCTACAACTGTGCATTTGTAGGCTGAACTTTTCAAAAGTAACAAAGCAGTTCCCAAAGCTTTGATTGTTTGACACATCAAGAAAATATGTACTTTGACACTGATTTTTACCCTCTAAAGAGTCCAGGTACACAGCCCTCTATGAACACCTATATATGAAAATAAAACAACTCTCCCAGAGGTATTGAAAGCACAAAGGTTATCACTAAGATGTTGATCCTTTCACTTTGACAGGAAAAGGTGGAAACAACTGAAAACGAACCAGTTTGGAAAGTAGCCAAATTATTTCATCTCAGTTACATTTACCAGAGTACTTTTGTCCTAGGAAATAAATAAACTTCATGTATCTTGCATGAATTACTTGCATTTTGTTGGGTTTTGAATTAACAATTTTGCCTCAAAAATGTGTATGTATATATATAAATGTTTTAAGCATTTCTGTATTTCTAAATATTTCTTATATATATATATTTGTATGCATATATATATATGTATATATATATTTCTAAGAGGAGGAAGGTGAGGTATATTTCCTGTCTTATAAAAACATAATTTCAGAATTAGGCCACAGAAAATTATTCCTAAATAAATATTTATTTTCTTTCCCTAGCTCAAAGTACTTTTGACATTCTACACATTCTGTAGAACTTATGCATCTTGACCTACTGGCTACTGCAGTGATTTCAGAGGATGGTTCATGGTACCAAATAACAGAGAAGCAGAAAGAAGCTTCCTCCAAGAAAGTAGTTTTTCTATCTATTTTCTAAATCCATAAAAACATCAAAACCAAGTCCTTACTGACCAACTTTATTTGCTTCGTACTACCTCACAAATTTTAAGTCCAATGTGTTTCCCCAGTTTGCTTCTAAACATACAACAGTTTTTCAATCTCATCTTCCTTTCTTAGGAAAAATAAAGACAACATCCAGTAATATGAAATGAATAAAAATCTACAAAAATGTTTGTTTTATTTTAATTTTGTTTGCTTCTTATTAAAAAAAAAATACTCTCTCTGTCACCTTCCTGAATTGCATAAAATGCAACAAAAGCAATGATTTATTTGAACAGGTCATCATAGCAAGATTGAAATGACCAGGTCTCTCCATTCAGTCATGAATATTTCCTCTTGCCCTCCTGGGAGAAACCTGTATCAGACTTTTTGCCACATGACCACCATCATAAATCATGAGACTAAGTGAAGATTGAGCATTATATAATCCAACATCAGTTTACTAAAATTCATCATGCTATAAATTCATCTCAGTCAGCTACCAGATCTCAGTGGATTTTGAATCAGCATGTTTGAAACTCCGAAACTTGAGTAAAACACCTGAATATATACATAGATATAGGTATATAATACGTATAATAAAAAGAGATATCATGATCTGGAGGGTGTTTGTTTTTCTAACATAGCACCTAAAATAGCAACTACAGATGCACAAGAAATAGGCATTAATAGATATATAGGAAAGTTAAAATAGGTTTATTTCTAATTAATTACTTATTAATTCAAACGTGATTCAATAAATCAAACGTGATTGACTTCTAGGTTTTTCTTCAATGAATAGGGCTTATTTATTCATTTTTATTAAAACTGCCTCTTTTCTCAGAAACTTGTAAGGATTACTATCTTTTTCTACAAAAATCTGAAAAGACATCATGAAAAATGATTGAAAATGTTATCCTGACTTCAAAGATCTTAAACACAAACAAAAAAGGAAAGAGGGAAAAAAATTTGTCTACATGTGAATACAGCTGCAGTTACTTATCAGGTCTGCACTTTTATAAATATTTAGTGCAATTTCTACTGAAGTCTGTCAGATTTCACTGAGATTTAGGATTTAGTATTTTGGTTTAATAGGGGTGTGTGATTGGTAAGATTTTATCCATGCTTTGGGGATTTTTAAGAAATAATAAATAATTCAAAGAAAAAGAAATCGTTTAAAAAGCACAAATAATTGATAGTCAATATCTGCTGAGTCTCAAAATGAGATTCTGAATCCAGATTCTTAATAGAGAATAGGCTCTGAACTGAATACCTTTGTAAAATTCAACTATAAGTGTCAGAACAAAGCAAGAAAAGTTCTTTTTGTGTTTTGAGTTCTGTCTGATTTCATTATTGATAGAATACACATGGCTATTCTTGATAACATGAAAGAGATAAATTATTGCTGAAAAGAGTGGATTACTTTCTTGTACACACATGACCAGCAAAATGTTCTGAAACTGTACTGGGAACTGAAGACTATGCTGTGTTGTCAAGCGAAAACATAAGTCTTGACTGCAGGCCTATCAAGTGGCTAAAGGAAAGGAGGAATTCTTGAAGAAAATGTGTAATTCAAACTTCAAATCACTGATTTGTTTTAGGATAGAATAGTAAGCAGCAACTATTGCAAGCTGGACTGAAGAGAACCCATTAACAAGCAGAATTTTGCCACAGGAATTGCAACATAATTTTAGTAGTAACGAAAAATTATTAAATATTTTTATGAAGTGTTAATATGTAACCAATAGATTGTAATTATCATAACCCATATTCCAAACAGGTTTCATATGATGACACTTTGAAGAAAAATGCCTTTTTTTTTTTTTCATTTTGCATCCTTGAACAAAATGTGGGTAATTGTCAATATTTTCATATTGTCATACTGACACTTGAGCTGTATGAAGTCTAACAGCTGTTGAAAACTATGCCAAAGCTGGGTTGCTGATACTTTTAAAACCACAACTGCTTGATAGAAACTGTGATTTTAGTTTAAAAAAAAAATTTAAAAACACATTTCAGACAGCGCAATTTTTCCTGTTGCTAAGACTGGACAAAAAAGAGGTGATAAAGTGAGAAACACTTTTTATACTGCTTTTGCTTTGTTCGTAGTGGTGAAAATTATGATAAGAAAAAGTTCTAGTTTTTTATAAACTGCAGTGATATTAATGTAATTTCACACAGAATGAAATTTTATTCAGATGTTCAAACACATGAAAAAATCATTCAAAATAATTTCAACCTCCTTGAGTTTTCTTCTCATGACTCCCTTTTCTCTCCCAGCCAATCAGTTCAACTTCTAATAAAATACAGAGAAACACTCCCTGACTATAGAAAAGTGAGACCAGGTGGTGTTTCAAGTGAAACTGGAGATCAGTTTGCAAATTCCTCTAATTACACATTAGTGCTTCTAAAATGACACAGCAGGGAACTAAGTACAAACCTCATAGAAATATTTTTTCTTCCCCTCAGAAAACCCTACTGCGCTATGCCCTGTGGGAGACCCAGTCACCCTATTTAATTCAGTTTCTTTTCTGTTCCATGGAAGAAAAACTTCAAAAAGTCTCTTCTTGTTTTAATGTAAGATTAACTAGGTTTAAATATATTTGAATTCTAGAAGATTGTGTTTTCCTTGAATTACATCTTCAGCCCTTCCTAGAAATGACTCTAAAAACCCTCAGATGTATTCCTGACCTTTCAGAGCATTGTCCCAACTATGACATGTTTAGAGGTATTCATCTAGAGGAATTTAAAGCAAGTCAAAGCCCCCCTGTACACCAATGCAATGACCAGTAAAGCCTTAAGGGGATATTTGTGATAAATATGGTTTCAAATAAGGTAATGTTTGGATGGGTATGGATGGAAGGACAGTCTATTTAGAGTCTCAGCATAAATGAAGTGCTGCTGGAATGCCAGCTCATGGATATATCTAACAGATTGAATTTTTACCCCATAGCCTGAAGGATGTTCATTGAGACATTGGGAATCTTCTCTGATTGAAATGCAAAATGTTAACAATATATTTGGGTGTGATACACCAGACGCAGCAAGGACTACAGATATTCTATGGACATACTTTTCTCTAAATAAAAAAGGATAAATCAATGAGAAAACCTTAGAAGAATACACAAGCAATCCAACAACTGGGGGAGAAAGAGCACTTCTCAAGGTTAGTCAGAGCAATGGTCTGTCAAAGAAAATCTCTTCACCAAAGTAAGGGGAAAACTCACTTGTTGCCAGCCTGTGGCTGGTATTTTAAAGGGTAAAGCAATAAACAGTACACAAAGTGACAGGGTCATAGGACCATGAAGTCATATTTATGTGTTTGGGTTTATCAGCCTTGAAGACTCTGCAGCAAGGTAATTTTGCTTTAACTTTCCTGTGAGCAACACCCGTCTGGTTCAGATCTCAAAACTACTCCAGAGAAACTGTGTGCAAATGATTAGTGAGCATAAAAAGCCTGGAATAAAAGTAGGTGCAAGCATATGTCATGCAGACAGTCATCTCTGTTTCCCAGAAATACCAGCATTCATTTATCAGATATAATTTTCTTGCTTTGTTCTTATACAAGACACTTTTACATCTTTCCTTCTTTCGTGACTGGACCAGCTGTGCTGGCTGATGTAGGTGAAACTGAAGCCACACTGTCAACCTGATCAGTGAGTGACTACCAGTCATACAAGGGTCACAAACTCCTCTATTCTCTAAAAATTTTAAAAAATCATTAGGAAAAGCACATCTTAGTGCCTTACTGGTCAAGATCAGCTACAATGTCCACAAGAGTCACATACTGAGAATGCATGTTGCAAACATAAGATGAAGCCACACTAATAGTAATAATATGCAGAGCAAAAGTGGCCAATAATATGGATATTTTCTTTTTCTCTAACAATCTTTCCTGGCAAAAATACATAGAACTGGCTAAGTGCCTTTTCTTTGTCAGGTAGGAGTCTGGGTGTCCTAAGCCTTTTTTATATGGTGCACTGTGACACCTTGCCTTTCATTCTATTTGTGGTAGGGTGACCCGATATTAAACGGCTACTCAACCATTAATGCTGTTAAAGAAATAGAGTGGCTCATACACATCTCATTAGAAAGTGACCATTTGAGTAGGAGAGACAAAAAGACTTTACTGTCCTCTCAACCTGAAAACTGCCTCAAGTATTTTGTGGTTTACAGCTGTAGACTCAGGAAATACAGTGGCTACCTTTTCCATTGAAAGTCAAAAAGATTTAGTACCTCATGCTCTTAATATACCTTTGAAAATTACTACAAAGTTCCAAACTTCTGGCTGTCAGCCACTAACACAAATCAACTAATTTTCCCGTGGCCATTTTATTCTAATTGTACCTTACAGCTTGCATATGACATCAGTCCTCTTCTTCAACTCTGATAAGTGAAACATAACTTGGACCAGACATTTCATTTCTTGCCCCACCAAAAGGCCAGTGAGGAACACAGAAGAGCTGTTTGCCAGCCAAAGATGACTTTCCTGACTGAATCTTTGGACAGACTGGATATTTTGCCAGTGACTTTCCTGAATGCATGCCAATGCCAAGCAGCACCACTCCAACTTTTAAATGGATTAAACATATAAATGGTTTCTAGTAAAAGCACAAAACCCAACCAATGGATAGGACAGGCAGGTATATAGCAGCCTCCCTCTGCACTGTTCCCCACAGATGGGCATGTCATGATGCAGAGAAGATAACAGCAGGTCCTCTTCAACCACTACCTCTAACATAACCCTTGACATTCAAAAGCCCCATATTCACTAGAACTGTAGTGCATGTCGTTTTCCAGTCCATCTGGTGGATATTGGTCTCCCTGTCTCAACATCTCTCTGTCACTGGTACTATGGTCATGTCGATGGCTGAGACACCTTCTCAGATCAAAGATGCTATTACTCATTTAGGTCTATACATTTCCTTATCATTAATCCCTGAAAGCTGTTTTGTCAATGTCTGCAAAATACTTTAAGCAAGTTATTCCCCCAGTCCAACAGATGCCTCCTATGGAAGTTGCTTTGCCTGAGCCCAGTGGAGGAAAGGAGGGATGCTTGCAGATAGGAGACAGGCTTTCCACATGAACAGCAGCAGAACCTGAAGAAGTGCAGCAAATGGGCATGGATCAATATAAGTGGCAAAATGGATGACAAGGAGCAGCGCACTGGAAGCAGCTAGTACCAAGATGGTTCTAAAATCGTGTTCATCAAAACTTCTTCATTTTTTTCACATTTTGTTTCCTGTCTTTAAGCTTTACATGGGGAATTATGTCCTTTTTGTGTTGAAACAATTAGCAGCTTAATGCTAATTTATTTGACTGCCATTTCACTGTGGTGTTCATCCAATACATCTTTTTCTCATTACAGTTATTAATTTAACCTGTGTGTAGAACCCAGACTGTGCATGAAATCTTTAATCACCCTCGTTACTCCTCAGAAAACATACAGGCATTTACAATTCACCTTTTGTTAAAGTTATGAACAGAACAACCTTCCTTTCAGTCATTTCATTCTGTGCTTCCTGACTAAATCTGAGTGCAAACACAAACTGATTTTGGTTCTGCAAAGTAGCAAATGACACTAGTGATAAGAGGAGAAATTTCACCACTTCTTGATATTTCAGGGCTGATATTGCCTGACCCTAGAGTGGACTTACAAAACTACAAAGATGGTCTTGAGTTTTTGCCGGTCTTTACCCAGCACAGAATTCCCAGCAATTCTTGAATTCCCCATAGTGGTATCAGATTTCTTCTGATGAAGAGTCATCTTTTAGAACATTTTTGTGCTAACACAGTGATGTGAAAGAGCATAACAGAAAGCCTGAATTAAGCTCAGTTATTAAAGAGGTAGGTGCAAATTAGGTGCCTATAATTTCCTGGGGTTTGTTGTTTGGCTTCTTTGACATTCATATCCATTTCATGTCCATTTTTTTCCAAGTTACTAGCCTTTCACCAGTACCAAGTGCCTTGGATTTTTGTGTCATTTTTAGTGGGTTTCAGCATCGCCTCAATTACACGTGCAGCACTGTAGTTATTGTTGGATACATTTCCCCTTTACTTTCAACTCACTAGATGAGGAATTTTGTGCCAGAAGTAAACTGAAGAAATGGCCCATCCTAAACCGAAGAAATGGAGAGCCTCATTTGGTAAAGGATTAAAATTATGCCTCATTAACAACAAACCAGAACACAGCCATACAGTCTGATTAACAGAATTTTATTTATCCTGTAGCCTTCTCTGATTTTCCCCCTTTGTATTCACTAATAACATGCCTCTGATTTTCTGCTAATGAATTAGACCTCAGCTGCACAGCATTAAGCTTTTCTTCAGCTTATTCCACTGGATATATTGTCTGCATGAAATAAATCCTTTACAAGTGAATGAATATCAGCCCTAAGTCTATACTTATGAATGAAGGCTTATTTGTGATACCAAATTGTAGTACAGATAAATCCGTAGATGTCATTACTAAATATTTTGTGTTACATGTAAAGCAAAGATACAATGTTATCTAACACAGAATATTATATTCGGGTAGGAGAAAAAAAAAACAAAACAACAAACTGTTTACTTTGAATAGGACTCTTAGATAATTATGACAATATTTTTCCTTAAGGAAAAAAAGACTTCATTAAAATGCACACGTACTTTTTCACCTTACACACATTTCAGACTAACCTCTTTCTAAAATAACTGCTACAAGTTGACTCATTTGTGATACAAGAAGTTTGCTGCACCCTGATGATTTATTATCCACTGGCAAAAAAAAATGTTTAATTAACATTTTAATCTCATTTGCTTGACCTCCAACTAAAAAAAAAACATTTTTTCCCTTTTACGAAGAAAGTGGCTGCAATCAGACCTGTATCCTCAGTAGGTGTTAGATGCTTTACTGAATGGAAGTTTGATTTTGGTCATAGGGTGGATTGGTCTCATCTTCTGTAAGCTATATAAAACTACAACTTAAAACAGGCAAAGAACATGCACTAAATATCTTAGAAATCCTTAAACTGGTTTCTGCAGCAGCCAGTAACAGTTATTGGACTGAATTTTATAATTCTCAAGTGCAAGTTTCAGGAGAAGAGTAATGATGCTCTTTTGAACCCACTTGCCCTTGCCGGAGAGTGTGTCCTCCTCATCCAGGCAAGGTCACCAGGCACAGCTTCTTTGGCTCATCAGTTGCACGCTCCTATTAATGTGCTTTGAATCATTGAATTTTTCACACATCACAAGGAGCAGGACCATTTCTGGTAGAATTTTCCCTGATGAGCTCATAAAAGGCCACTATTCATCTCCTTTGTTGGAAGTATGATGAGACACTTTGCAGGTCTGCAGGTGTCAAGAGCATTCGTTTTTTTAGGGGGAAGACTTCATTCATTTTCTGGTTCTGTTATTGAGATGTGCTATCTTTATTATACAGCACCTTTCGAATTTCAGTTTGATTTCAATCCTTTTTTAAAGACTGGTATTCAGCAAAAGCACAGAGGGTTCAAGAAATTAACATCCAAAGAGCACACTTCTGAGTGTTTAGGGAGTGGCAATGAAATCAGTAAGACAGGTAAGATACAAACCCCTCCTGAGCTATAGCTGTTCTCAGGGAACACAAACAACCAACACCTACACAAAGGTCTGGGACACACCTGGCAGATTTTCGGACACATGTACTCTAAGATTTATACAATTATAATGGTTAACATTGCAACTCAGCATCTGTTCTTGGCAGCTTGTCATTAGACAATGTAGATAGAACAGTGAGACCATAAAACAAATCTAGTACTCAAGAATTTTAATCCACTCTACACTCAGCAGCCAAAGAAATTGGACTGACATATTACTAGAAGAGATCTTTTCATCTGCTACTCTTAGTCCTCAGTGACTTCTTTACAATAAAAAATTGATGGTATTTTTTTAACAGTCAATATAAAGAGAGTTTGTTGTGCTTTACAGAAATGCCCCCAAGAGAACAAATCTTTTATCCTATTATTTACTATTTCTATGTACACTGAAACAATTTTAAGTTAGAAAGATTTCTAATGTGGTGGAGGCCGGAATACAGAGGTGAAAGCCTTTCCATCACTTGGAAAGGGTTCTGAAATATCAGCCAACCAGCACCTACTCACTCAAATGCACTGCAGTCCTGATGGATGGATAGCTTAATGCTGCTATGGTACCCTGCTGATCAATTTATCACACCAGCTATTTCTCCAGCATGATCCCCTCAAGGAAAGAAAGGAGTAGGGAGAATAGAGCCAGGCACATAAAAAGAAGTAAAACAAAAATAATCTCCATCAGGCTAGTAGCAATTTCCCAGAGGCACCACCACCTGACAAGGCCTTTGTAGGATATAGTGACGGAACCTTTAGTAAATGGTGCGCCATCCTATAGCTCCTACAGCTAAAACTGCAGGGCAAGGGGTCTCAGAATGACATCTGACAAGAAACACTTAGAAATTAAATTTCATTTATATGGGGTTTTTGACTAAAAGATGCAAAATGAGTTGTTTCAACTAGTAGCATGCCACTGTTTTTTGTTGCTGTTTAAGCAATTCTCATTTTAGGAGTGCAGATCTCCTGGAAAAGTTAAAGAGACTGTTGATGTGTGGGTTTTAATCTCTTGCTATTCCTACACTTAAAACTTCCAGTACTGATCTTTAATAAATACAAGAAGATGAAGACAGTAAGCTCTATCTTCAAAGAAAAAAGCTTTTGTTACCCTGTTAGCTTTTGCTGAAAGTAACAATAATGAAATTTGGAGTTAAAAAGGCCTCAAAACTTGTCCATTGTATAAAGAAAAACCATTTAGAAAAAGCCTGGTTATCTTTTTCACATAGGACTACGACCAACTTTGCAGAGTGACATATTTGAATCAGTTGTTACTTGAATTGAAGGAATTAATACATTAATTGTAATGAAAAATTACAAGAACTAAGTTTTAGTTTGGGCAGTTTATCTCAGTATGACAAATTATTCTGGGGAACTTGCATGAGATCTTCAGTTACTAGTAAATGAACTGATTTTGAGTCAGTGTTAAACTCCTACATTTGAAAGACTGAGGTGTAGAAATACAGGTTAGGCCACTCTGAATAGGGTAAGAAAGGAAGTTGGAATAATATTCTTTACTTTATCAAAGTGGAAGTAGGAAACAGGTCGGATGAGAGATTTGGCTCAAAGCAGTGTATATTCAGTGAAGGGGTCTGGAAGAACAGTAATTTCCAGTAGAATGAGTTTAGATATCAAATGGAAAGCAATAAGACTGGATGATAGAATGCCAGTTTCTTTTCTGTCCCTTCTTTAGCTACCAAAATACTTCAATAAAAAAATTATCTACACTATTCAATTTTCTGAATTTTACAGAGGCAATTGGTCTAGATTTTACATTATACTTTTCATTAAAATGTTATTGAAATAGTTATTTCTCTGCTGTTTACAGTGACTGAAAGCCAAGGACTTTGTCAAATGGAGTATTTGACATACGCTTTTAATCATATTTAATACTTGTGTAGGGAAAATTATTTCTTTTCCTCCCCAAATCAAGAAATAAATAAAGAAAAACATTTAGAAAACTCATCTGTAGAGGATTCTGATAAGACTTTTGCTGTCTAATGCTGGAAGAGTATTTTGAGGAAATGTATTTGTCCCATTCATTTTTTGTTTCTTAGACATCTGATACAGGTCTTAGTTGGAGACGATGCAGATTTAAATTAATCTTTCGTCTTAAATGTTAAAGAGAAGGGTGGTGCATCACTGGTCATAGAGAGAAGCTATACCTTGTGTATCACGGAAGGTTTTCAAGACAGTCACAGAAAGCTAAAGCTGAGTTTATCTCCATGATTATTCTGTTTCAAGCAGGATCCTGGACTATAGATCTGCAGAGGTGCCTTCTAACCAACATTCCTGTACAGAATTCCATTAATATAATTGTATTGCTACATTATATTTTTATAAAATCCCTCTAAATTTTAAATAGGTTGAATATAGGCATGTTAAATGTGTACCTATATATCCCTAAATTTCTATAAACTGTTTATATTTAATAGAAAACTGAATAGAAGAAAAAAATCCTTAAAAATAAAGTAAAATAGTCTTTCATGTTTATTATTTTCAAGCCAAAGAAAACACACACTTCCTCATCATTCATTCACACAGAAATTAAAAACACACCTAAGCAGAGGTGAGGACAAATAGGTTTAAAAACACCTGGTGGTCTCCAAAACTTATGAAATGAACTGCTAAAGCATTAATTGAATCCATCATTATAAAGCTGTGAAGAGAAATGATGGCTCCTGTTAGCTGGTGGACTGGGGAGGGTGGATTTGAAGTGTCATGAAACAGCTTGCTAACCTGTGTGTGGTACCTAACAGCACAGATAACCCAGAGTCTTTTCCACTGGAAGAGGTGGCAAGTTGAGAAAAAAGCTTTTAGAAGATTGCAGATGAAGACCCTGTGTGCAGCAGGCAACACAGATAATAGTATGTGCACCCTGCTTACAGTCAGATAAAGGGAGAGTCACTGGCTGCACTGCCTTAAAGGCCCTGAAATCAGAATGCAAGAACAGAGAAAGATACCACAGGTGGCAACCACCTGAATTACTATTTAGCAAACTGCTTTGGATTGCAACAGAATTCCTGCTGTGGATGCTGTACTTCAGTGGAACAGTAGTGCTCACATTGACATGTGTTTGTCACCGATTTGCTGCCTGGTACTAAAAATAGAAGAGAGGAACAATTTCTGCGGGCTTTTAGAACATGATCTTTTCTTTCTGGTTACAAGATGCTTATAAACAAAAAAATATTTATTTTCCTGCTTCATGGGAGGGAGAAAACATTAAAAAGGCCTCAACATCCTGCATCCAGATGTGCTGGTTTTTTTAACCAGAAGTCTCTTTACTGAGCATCTGTATTGAATATTACACATAATGGAGTTCCTCCTAGGAAAAAGACTTTTTCTGAGGGTATTCTCATCTTGTCAGAATACTCTCTTTGTTTACTGCCTTACATTGAACATGATTTTAAAAGTTATTTGCTTAGAGATGACAAAAGAATCAGGGTTTGGTTGTTTTCTTTTTTGTTTCCTGAGCCCCTAACACAGGAAAATATTTACTATAATTATTTCTTTTAGACAAGGACTTTCACAAAGACACAAGCCCCTTTAGACAGCTCACTTAAGTAATTGAATCTTTTGCTCTTCAAGAGCAGCCTATTACAAAGCAAACTGGTGCTTTGTTTCTCTTTAACAATTTTTCTTCTGATATCCTAATCTTGCCAGTCAGTTAGGAGGAGCATGTTCTTCCATTTGCTTGAATAAACTACTGTAAGAAGTACTCAATGACCTACATGAACGTAATGTTCAATTTACTCCCTGGTAGCACTGAATGACAAAGGAAAGGTGACTTTTAATGATTCTAAAAGCACTGAATGAGATCAATAAAGCATCAAAGATTTGATCCCAGGAGACCTCTTAGCAGCTCTCTTTGCTCATAGTTTCCTTTCAGAGAAGACTGTACGTGAAAATGAAGTTCTCTGTCTGTTAATGGATTTTTAGGCTCTTTCGCATGCATTAAGTAAAGTATAATTAGCACCTGCATTCTTCAAGCTTTCAAGAATGTTACTTGTGTCTGTCTGCTATTTTCTTGTTTTGATGAAAGCTGCAACCCTTCATCCTCAAGAGCTTTTTTATATTAAAAAAAAAAATACTTTCTGCAGGAAAACTGTGCCATAAGTAATTATTTGATTTAGCAAAAAAATATTTTTTTCACACAGAATTCTTACATTTATTTTGAACAAATAGATTAAAAGTTAAATACTACAAATAAATATAGACTCTTCTAATGTGCCTCATTCAGTTCATTAGGGGTATTTATGTTTTGTATGGCAATCTGAGTCTCTTTTAAAGTCTATTTTCCCTGAAGAGAGAAAGCAGGATGTCTAGGTCATTCCTGGTTTAATACACCATGGGAATGGTGTCTATATGAAAAGGTATTTTGGTGGGAAAAAAACAGTTGTATCAATTAGTTCAACAGCAACTGAAATTAACTAGTTTTAATTATAAATTAAGTTTACCAGATGTTCTGATTTGTATTACTGACTCCAGCTAACCTGATTGATGCAACATAAAAGAATTACTCTTTTAGAAGCCTACATTATGGTATGGGTTTCTACCTCTTCTTCTTCCTGGGTCATAGGGGCAGCCACAATTACAGGGGTATGGCAGACAAACTTTTTTCTAATGGAAGCTTCTTAGCTGTAGAGATTCCTACTGCTTTTGAGTATTTACTTGTATAAAATCTGCTTGTAATTGAAGCCTCCTTTTATTTGATTTCAAAGATATGATCACAGAAACTGGAACACAAATGTCCCAGCATTCGACTAGAACATAAGAGACATAAAATAAAGCAATCTGAAAAAAGTGTAATTGTTCTATTTCTCAAGCTGAGTTCTATAAAGAATCCACAGCTTGCAAACTAAGTTATGTCCACCTATTTTAAAATACACATATGTATTTGTAAGGCAAGGGAGAATGAAATGCATATGCATAGATAAGAAGGTACAGTAATTGTCAAAATGAATGTAAACAGAAATCCAACTAACCTGACATGCTTTCTCTAACAGAGGTACCAGATACCCCAAAGAATAATCCGATATATAATTGATTTTTTCAAAAGAGGATTAATGTTTATAAAACTAACATTGCTACTATTTGATAGAACAGGGATTTTGGTGTACTAGATTAGGTTAATGGACATATTTTGACAATATAATCTAGTCAGCCTCTTCTTTAAAGGAACTCTATTATACATTTAGTTGTATAACAGATTTAGCTGTAAGTTTAAGGATCAAATGGACTTGCTCTGTGTTTGCAAGTTAAACTGACATTTAAAGCAGTTTGCAGGAGTATGGCTACCTGATTCAATGGCAGGTCTGAATTTCAAGGTATTTCCTGAATTCTATTGCTTTCTTCATTATTTCTCACAGAACAACAAACCTGTCTCTTCCTTCATTTCCTCAGTGGAAAAATAGAAATGACAAAGCAGAGCCAAGCCATCTTTTTAATTTGATCAATTCACAATGAACTGTTTGAGCCCGAGGTTGGCAGTCAGGAAGTGCACACACGTCTGTGAGAACACGGAGACCCGTCTTCCCTGTGCTCTTTAAGGATTATGCATGTATACAATATGCACACAGGCATTCAGAAATATTTCTTACTAAAGGAAAGACACTAAAAATCTTGCTTAGATAAATTGAATGTGTGGTTATGTTATTAGAGAGCTGTAATTTCACATGGAAATTTATAAGCAATTTCTTGTGTAGTTTCTCACATGTTTCCTTAGAATAATCCCATTACACTAAAATGAAGCCACATTCCCAGAAGCATTGGTGACTTTTAGGCTAAACTAATGTACTTGGAACAAGGCCACAGAAGTGATTTTAGCAGTATTTAGAATTACAACCAGTTACTGAAAGGTATGTTATTTTCACACTAGAGTACAAGCCCTGTTCTTTACTAAGCAATAGACGAATCTTTTTTCTCCCATTCTTTTCACTAAACTCCTTATCCCTCCTACATTTTCCAAACCTAAAATTTTTTTTGCAGTGATCATTTGGCAGAAGAAATTCAAACTTAACATTTCCCACAAAATTTTCTCCTTTTCTATTTGTTGCCTAATTTTCCATGAAATACAATTTGAGAAATTGAAACTTGCTCCCATTTTTCTTTTATAGTAGTCATTATTTTATAAATAATATATTATTAATATACATTTTTTTATATTTTATATATTTTTATTAAAAATAAAAAGCAAATCCATTATTCCATGATATGGAAAGTCAGTTGGATTAAAAGATTAAATTACAAATCCTCTCTTGACTTCAGTATAGACAGACAAATCCAAATTTCCTTCCATATCCAATTCCAGATATGAATTCCGGTATGTTATTTTAACTCTTTAACTCTCTTGTCCCAAGTTAAAATCATTGAAGGTAACTATTTTAATTTGTGCAGCGTCTGAATTGTGGAAAGCTTATAGATCATTATGAAAGGATTTACATTTATGAAAGAATACACTTAAAAAATTAAAATTTTATTGATAAAAATCCTTCATTGAAATCTGAGTGCATACATTCCAGTTTTATCTTCCTTTGCCCTTCAGGCAAATTCCTCTTTATCAAAGAAATATAATAAAAATATGCTTAATCTGATCTATACCCTGTAGATTATGGACAGCAATTTTGCTTGGCATTGGCAGCAACCTCTGAACTATTCCCAGTAATGCAGCCCTAAGAAATCTAAGTACTGGAAATTAACTGGTATTTAAATCAATGGAATCACCCAGAGAAGTTTAAATCAGAGTGCTTACCTTTAAAATAAAGTAAAATCAGAAAGCTTCATATAAACAGGAAAACACGTATTCTTAGTTCATGATGGGAAATATCTGCATACATAAGATCTGGCAGAACTGAATTAACAGTAATCACATTACTTGCCTAAATTAGAGAGAAATCCAGGTCTCCTATTTACTAGCTCACTTAGCTCTATGCCAATGTAATTTTCCTGTCAAAATATTGACTAAAAATAAAATAAATAGAATTAGTATTAACCAAACAATTTAATCAGTGCATACTCCGGCAAAAGAAATCGCATTATGTGTTTCTTGAAAAAGAAAACTATTTTCTGTCAACCTAATTTTATTGAGGACAGTAATATGCAAAAGAAAAAATTAACTAAGTAAATAAAAAACAACTAAACTTTTGTTGAATAGTCAAAGATCACTATATTATGAACCAATCCACATAAGACAGTAGAAGCAACTGGCTTTTTTAAAGACACTATGTGGAGTTTAGGAGTTTATGGAGGCATATCACATGTATGTTATCTAGTCTGTATCATGTTTCCTGTATATTTTAAATATTTTTTTAGACAGAAAAGGGACTGCATTACTGGCTGAGCACTCACATCACTGTATACACTTCAACTCATCTATTTTCTGGAAAATTATTATCCCCCCTCCAGAGTAAAAAAAAAAAAAAAAAAAAAAATAAGGGTAAAGCTCAAAGCATAAGGGAATTTCTACAAAATCTATAATCTTGCTGAAAAACTACACCTATCAGCTCTCTTCATCATTTTGCAGAACCATCAAAGTTGTATTCACAACTTCTTCCTGACTTCCAGCTCACCAGAAGAAGGCTTTCAGATGTATTTATTTAGGAGACACATGAGAGGTTATTCTCTCCCTGCATGTAAGGGAAGCTTGAAAAGATCAGACATTATTCAGACTAATAATGAAAACAAAATTAGGACTAATCCCATGCAACTGGTAAATTATTGTGTTTTTACATTTACACTATTTTTTTCCCTTTTTATTTTTTTCTTTTGTCTTCACTCTTTATCTGTTTCAGAGACTGGCAAAACAAGCAGTTCTGGAAGATCAAATTCATATTATTCCTTCTGGCTGAATGCTCAAGCTTCAACTTCACTTTTTTACCAAAAAATATCCTTACTTTTTAATCTTTTAGAAGCGCAATAATTTTTGTTGATTTGTTTCCTTTATTTGCTAAATACAGAAAGATTTCAGAAATTTTTAAGACTTTTTTCATGTTTATACTGCCTATGAGGGCTTAAGATCAATCTATGCCTGGACTGTAACAAGAAAGAAAAGGTAGAAATTACTTATAGTGCACAGAGACTACAACTTCTCAGAGATACCTGCCAGCTCACAACTGATGAAAAGAAAAACCAGCATGAACCTAGAAGTATAAATTTCACTTGTAAATTTAGTTTTCCCTTTGTTAAAATGAAACAAAATTACACTGGTTTATTATACAGGGAGTGGGGGAGAAGGCTCTTAATAGAATACAGTTCTGAGATCTATTTAGGGAACATGACAGGGGCTGCTATGATCCAACACCATACATCATGTAACTTCATATGCTGCTGAGCAACCACAGTTAGTGTCAGCAAACGAGTTCGATGAAAACATTCTGACAAAACATTTTTTTCATTTTAAAAAGCTCCCAGTAAACAGCTTTATTTCAAGGAAATACCCTCATGTCAATGAAACTGCCTTGGAAAAAAAATGCAATCAGGAAACAACCTTTTCCTCTCAGCTTTGTCACCCAGGTACCCTCCATGCTTCCAGCTGCAAGGCTTGGAAGCCAACATTCCAAATCACTCTAAGGCAAAATGCTCTTGGAAAATTTCTACACCACAAAATAGGGAAACTAACCAACTTCAAACCTTAGCCTCAGCTGTTTAACTGTGAGCTCACCTTCTGATACTGTTTTTTTGGCTCCTCTACTGCTTCTCTACTTCTTGCCTGAAGGGAACCAAAGCTGAACGATGCAGTTTGTATCCTAATCTCACTCTTCCGTAGCAACACAGTCACAGTCTCAATTCTCTAAGGTAATCTAGGTCTGGTTTATCACCATATGTCCATTCTTGTGACACCTATGAAAGTCAACAAGAGGTAAAGTATATTTGATTAATCTGGGACACAAAAAAAGTAAAAATCTCTCTTCAGAGTACTGAAAAGCTCTGCTGATGACATTGTGATATTAAATGAAGTGGGCTTGGGCACAGATCTCTAACCATGAGGGCAAGCTGATAACAAAGGCAGGTTTTACATGGCTGCTCGCCTTCCTCTCTGCCCCCACAGGATGGTCTCATTCCTACAGTCTAGGCACAGGCTATGCCCTGAACTGTGTCCAGACTCTATGCCAACAAGGGTTTCATTCTTACAGAGTCACACTAGTTAAGCAAAAGTAACAGTTTCTGAGCAATAGGGCACCATCTTCCACTACATGTATCAGGTCTTCTCAAAGTCCTTACTCCATCGAAGAATTTAAGTATATGTTTAATGTTGTTTAAAAAAATGAAGAGTATTTTAATTCCTTTAAAATAAAGAACAAAATCAAGCATCTGCTGAGCCACAGACTGAATCCCTAAGGACCTTGGCACTTGTCTGTACAGAAATCAGTCCCTTTCCTGCTGTCACAGCTGAGGCTACATCTGTCAGCACTGATGGTCAGCTGCCTGCTGTTGGCAGAGGAGATTTCTCAGCTGTGACCCTCTGGCCAAATGACCATCAGAACTGGAATGGGTTGGTCTACTGTTGTTGTAGGCAATCAGAAGTTCAGCAAAATATTAATACACATGTGAGTACACGCATTATAGGTATATACGTACAGGATCTTGCTTGTTTGATAGATCTGAAATCAGTATCAGATTTCTTTTGTCCATAAATACATTTTGCCTACTTAGTGTATAAAAACCCTTGGGCCAAAACTAGTATCCACGTAAAACAACAAAAGATTACCCATCATTTAAATAAATATACCCTGTTAATTGTGCAGAACCCTAGATTATTTTAATCACTATAGTTATTATATAATCACACAAGTTACTATGCAAGACGGTAAACTAGATTTTATATTTTGTCTCATGTTTCATGAAATCACATTTTATCGAATGTTGGGTCTTTGTTAATTGCTAATCTAAAAATTCAGTGAATTTTGAAAATTTAAAAACAAAGAGGAGTCATGTTATTTTCAGTTACTCCTCCTGATCATATTGCTATTTTCAGTATATAGCAAAATCCATATTCATTCTCATTTTTCTGGCCAGCTGGTAGAATTGCTAAATACCATTATTTCAGACAAGATGGAGTATCAAATTAATCCAAATATTCAGACAGCTTTGGCCTGGTGGAAGCTAATTTGTCTTTTAGCAGTAAAAAACAAAACCCACATTAGCAACAAGCATGCAAGTTGTTCCTCATAAATTTTGCAAGTGACACACTATGGAAAAGGATGACAATGTGAAACAAATTCTTTACTGTAATTACAAACATAATATTTTTAGTGAGTTCTCTATTTAAATTGTGCTTACCCAAAGTAATGGAGATCTAATAATTTCATTGTTTAATTTAGAATATTCAGCAATCTACTGTTTGTGCAAATGCCCCTGCATGGAAATCCTACTACTTGATCACATGACCATTTCCTGTATAGGGGCAAAATTCTTACAAATGGTCCTGTGCTACTCAGGCTTCTCGATTTCCTTCTTTCTCACCTCTGGTCTTCTCACTTTTGTTTTATCAGCATCATATTCCAACCTTCTGCTTTAAAAAGATTGCAATTGCCTCTGGTAATTACTTAAATTGAGGATTTGTACTGAAGACAAGAAAGCAGCTCTCCAGTTAGGGAAACAGGGACTCTCCCACACCTATTTGCAATCTGGGGCTCAGTGCCATGATAATGAAGCCCCTTTCAAGCCTGAAAGACTGCATAGCAGTGTTGTGCTGTCCTGCGTGGTGGCTTTGGCACAGACACAAACACCAAACACACACAGGCCTGCCCATGATGCCCTGCGATGTAAGACACAATGTGCCATACACAAGGCACACATCCTCCCTGCTCTTCCCAATGCCCATGGCCAGCTTCTGTGGACCACTGTCACTGGACACAATGTTAGCCAGACCTCTGATTTGAATAGGTAATGCTGTTCTTAGACACTCTTATAACTGGATATCTGGACATAGTGTTAGTTTTTACAAATGCTACTTGAGAAGCAGTGTGCAGCTGTGCAGTGGAATGTTGTGAATGTCACTATTGTAATACGAGGTGGAAGATAATGAAGTCTCCATGAATAATTCTGTTGTTATCCAGTCCTAACACAAATTCAGAAATGTTCTTTTTCTCTCATTACAGAGGACTTAATAAACAAATTGTACACCGCAAAGCCTTGACTGTGCTCTCAACTATTGTTGCTTTTGCTGCCACAAAAGGAGTGTTCTTAATTCTCTTCAAGCAAACATGTAAAGTCTCTCAGGAATTTAGAAGAAATTAATTTAATTTGATAGTCTGGAGTCTATTCAAAAGTCTTGTGACTTTCTTCAGTTATATGAATTTCAAACAAAATACAAGCTCTCAGCTCAGAGTTTATCTGTTTCACTTATGAAGACTATTCTGCTCACATAATAACAGGGCACTTCTGGAATGCAGAAGTATGTAAACTCTTTTCATCCTGGATGATTAAGGTGCAGCAGCTACCCCTGACCTTCATGTAAGCATGGAAGAAGTTGCTTCTGTTCTTCAGTCTTATCAGCTGCAGCAGGTGTCACAGGAAACAGAGTGAAAACCCCACATATATTCAGATTGTTGCTGACAGTTTGACAGTCAGCTTAAAGCAATCACTTGGAACTTCACCCACATTTAAGACAGTGATTTAAAGTATTAAATTCCTCTTTAAAAAATTCACTTAGGTTACAGAGCAAATTGTATAATTCCCTTATATTCTTCTCCAGATAGTTGCCGATTTTTTTTTTTTACTTCATGATACTGACAACTCACATATATTTACTAAGAGTTACAATGACTGGTGTGTCATTTACTCATGCTATAAAAAAGTACATAAACAAAAAGACATTGTCTCTGTATTTTGGCTTTTTTTTTCTCTGTGAAAAGACACCATAATTGGCAGGCAAAATAATATTTTCTCTCAATGTTGTTCATTTCTTGTCTATCTGCAAAATATTAGTGCACGAGACTCCAGTTTGTCAGCAAAAAAGAAGTCCTTGAGCAGAGAAAGGAGTGAGAGATGTACCTTGCGCTCCAGAGCTTGTTTTAGTACACATGGGCACAATCTGTAATATGCTTCCATTGTACTGCTGATATAGTTTAATTTATAATCTGATAAAACATGATAGGTAAACATATTTCCTAATTAGAGAGGATTATATTGCATCAGAGATACAGAAAAACATTAAATAAACACACTGAGCCTCTAGGAAAGATAATACTTATGTAATTACTTAAAATATCTTTGTAATTAAGTACATACTGATTCTTTTTAATGTTTTCTATTCTGCAGTGAAATATATTGCTATGGGATTATATTTTAGCATAGGAAAGAAACAAATGTCTTTCTTCTGTTTTCACCAAGAGATAGAATAACACATCATATGTATAGAAAGTGTTTTTCTGCAAGATTTCAGAGATGAAAGCTTCCAAAGATGCATATCTATGTTCCAATTATATCTCTCACTATTTTTTTTAATTTATTTTCACTAACCAGGGCTTTGAAACATGCTTAATCTGTCCATGTTCAAGGGAAAAAAACAACCAGGCATTTCTGTCATTCTAGGTGCTGGAATAAAGGTTTCAATGAAGTAACCATAATGTATTTAGATTGCAAGAAGGAAATAGTTCTACAATATACATCATTTTACACACCTCTCAGACCTGACCCATCTTCTTTCTAGTTATTCAATGCTTATGAACGCAGGCTGATAACAATCACTTCCTTCACAAAAAAAGTTATCATCACTTCAAGAACCCTGAACTATGTGGAAAATGCAGTCAGGCCAACTTACTTCACTGGTGTCTCAAGAAGGAACTCAGCTTCCAGTGTTTGTAAGGGCAGACTCTACACACAGCTGAGTGTTTTGAAGCACCAACACCTGCAGAGCATCTCTGAAACCAAGTGGGGGAAAACTCCTCAGTATAATACACCTTGACATTTTCTGTTGGAAAACCAGAATGCTCTTCTACAGAAGTGTTTTCCCAAGCTCATTACAAAATAAGGAAAAGCATATCTCAAAATAAGAAAACCAGGTAAGCATCACATCGGTGGGAATGAAACCCAGTCTTCCTACCCACTCTTCTGTACAGTCATATTCATCAGTGAAGGGGGGTCCAGGTCTCTATGTGAACTTCACTCAGCCACCTGTGCCTTATAGGTCCATGCTCACTTCAGTAGGAGTTAAATGGTAACTGGAATGCATAATGGAGAATAGTTGCCTTGCTGTACAGACCAAACTAAAGTTATGGGCCACCAGGACTGTATTCAGATGCTGATAAGAAGAGGCTTTCATTCAAGACTTCTTGAAAAGCAAAGTGGGATCTGAATTCCCAACCAATTCAGCTTGATTGAGAGGACCATGGCTTAATTTTTCATAAAAAGCATACTCAAGTCATCAGTCATTTTCAGATAATTGCTGTATGAATCACCAGACTGACTAAAATACAAAACATTACTCCCTCACAGCCTGTGCTAGATCACATTATTTGTGGTACAGTAAATGTGCATCACTCCTGCCCACAGTGTGCCAGTGCTTTACAACATTACTTCAAAATATTGTCATCTTCACACATATGCATTAATATCTGACAGAGAAATACTAGGAAATAGGCTGAAACTGAAAGAATAGCCAAAACTTGAATAAATCGCCTTAGACAGGTTAAGAGACCTTCATCATCCAAGCTGCAAAAGCAGATTAGACATATGGCTGTCACAAGCTGTTGGGGGTTGGTTCTTTCCCTTTTCCCTCTGTGGAATTTTTCCCATTGTCATGCTAAGATACCTGTTGACTGGGCCCTGGTGACAAGGGGGGGGGAGAGAGGAGAGAAACCCCTCGATATCCAAACATTCAGAAGAGCAGACAGAAGGCTCTGGCTCGGCCCATTTCCCCCTTGGAGTTGGGACGAGAAGGACGATCGCCGCCTCTGACCCATCCCTGCCATCCCAGCGCCAGGAGCCATCCTCACTGCTGTCAGACCCTGCCCTGCTGCCTTCTGTCTGTAACCTGCCATCATCCAGCACTCTGCTGAGCATCGGGACCGACACCGTGAGCGGAGAGCTCTCTCTCCATCTCTCTCTCCCCCTGGGACAGCTCTGCCATCACCCCCAGCCCTCCTGCGGCTCTGCGGGACCCGCCCGCCCCCAGCACCGGGAACTGCAGCTCAGGGAAAAGGTGCCTGCAGCCAAAAAACACTGGGACTGAGTTACTGTTCTGTTTGTGGGTAATTTCATAGCTGTTGTTGTTCTTGTTTGTCGTGTTAGTTATACTAGTAAAGAACTGTTATTCTTACCCCCATATCTTTGCCTGAGAGCTCCCTTAATTTCAAAATCATAATAATCTATAGGAAGGAAGGATCACATTTTTCAGTTCAAAGGGAGGCTTCTGCTTTCCTTAGCAAACATCTGTCTTTCAAACTAGGACACAAGTGGTTTTGTTTGCCTCGAGGAGGCCTCAACAAGGCTTCTACAAGTTTTTTTTAGGATTCTAAAATACTCCTATACAACTCCCAAATGTATGAACATGAATACAAAAACACAGTGTGAAAATGCCAAGCATTCAGACACCCATATACAAACAAGTCTGAGAGAAATAAGAGGATATTTTCTTTACTTCACAGGTGAAAGAGAAAATTCTATTATACTAAATGGTTATAAGTAGCACACTTATTTTTTTTCAATTGAAAACCTGAAATCTTCAGCCCGAATTAAAATCCCCAGTAATGTTTCTGATATAAGTCATTAAATTATCCACTTAGAAATTGCACAAGCCAGTCAGGAACCAGATATGATGGAACATGATTGATAACAATGTTGTCTGAAGTATACATATGGGTTAGCAAGTTTCTGATTTTTCATATAAAAGCTGATTTATTTTTTTTTCAGAATAAATTTTCTGTAAGAATATCCTGGTACATTGTACATAGAACTCAGCGGCCAGTTTAAATTCAGGGAAAAAGTAAACATGAAATATATATTTCCAAAGTCATTAAATTCTCCACACTGATTCAGTGGTTAAACATTGCACAGTTAGAAATAGTCACTGTTCTCCTCATCTGCTGATCCAGCTTCAGGTAATAGATAGAGATAATCCTTCACATTTTCTAGCCTAAACCATAATAATGAGTTTTATTAGTTATTTCTTAGACTATAGCCTTAATCATCTGCCTTTTGGTTTCCACTTTTTTTTGTTAGTTTTTTTTTGTAAAAAAAAACAGAAATAACTGTGTTTTCACTACTCAGCTTACATCTTTCTTTTAAAACAAGAAGACAGAAAAATAATTGGTTTTATTTCAAGAGGCAATCCAGAAGAAGCAGATTAGTATAATATGTCTTTAGTCAGACTTCCTTTTGTTATAATTCCCAATTCTCAATTATCTCATCTGTTTACCATGGAATCTGAAAAACCATTAAAAAAACTGATTTTTAATTCAAGCTGTCCCATGTTACAAAGCAAGGAGGAATGAATCGTATCTCCATCTTAGTAAAGGCTTAGGTGTATATGAATATTATGCCCATTTAATTTACATGCTTGTAAAACACAAAAGAAAGATATTTCCAATATCAGCAAAAAATCAAGATGAAAATTGGCTTTAAAAAGTAGTAATTCAATCCCTCAAAACACAGTGTTAATTAAACAATATACTGCACTTCACTAAGAGGAAAATGATCCTTGCAAACAATGACCAAAGTCAAAAAGACATTTAGAAAGTAAGTAGGAAATAACTGGTAAGAACACAGAAGCTTATCTTAAAAATTTTCACTGACACCTGTTAAGGGAGCTTATGAATATGCTCACCCAGTTAGAGATAAAATAATACAGGTGTTGAGCACTACTTCAGTTATCTGGGATAAGGGTCCTCCCAGTACTACATGATTCACGCCCAAGAAAAACATGCCTGAACCCTGAAACGCGTGCTCTGAAAATGAGAAGCCTTCAGCTACATTCTTGAACTAAATAATGACTTCTCTTGTACTTAAGGATCAAATCAAGGTTGTGGATAATAAAGTCTGCCTGTCAAACTCTATTGAACTTTAAATAAGACTTTGTGTTGCAGATTACATCTACATGAAGTATCAAAGCTCTGAGGTCACAAGAAAAATAGCAAAGGATATAATGACAAGTGGAATTAAAAAGGCCCAGATGGTTTTTCAAATGAATACGTGGAAACATAAAATGTCTTACTATATAACCTTAAGTTATTACTTTTTCAAAGCTTTTTGCTGTGCTCCAAATAATTTCATTTCCCTTGTTCTCTGTCAAAATAGTCAGTCTTGCTAAACAAAAGACAAAATTCTTGCAGAAGATGGTCCAGAGAGGATCTCATTTTCTGGGGCTCATTAACAGGACTAGAGGTTTGACAGTAAAAAACATTACTCTTCTAGGAACTTTCTAGTGAAAAGATAGAATAGAAATCATCTACACCATTTTTATTCCCTTTCCTTCTATTCCCACTCAATCCTACTTCACAAGCAAAGTAGTTGAGAAATTCAGATTGTCTGGCAACTTTGTCTGCTAGTGTGGAATGCGGTTAACAACAAGAGGGGGAAATAAGCTGTTTTATTCAGGCACACTGGAAACTAATAATTTACTTTTCATTCTGCCATTTCTAATTTCTACTGTCAAAATCTGACTCCCTGGATTAATATTTTCAAGAGAGTTTTGGCAATCTTGAAACAGTCTGATCTGGTATAAGCACAGACTGGCAGATGCCATCCAGCTTCCAATCTTCTCATCAGAAGGCATGAAACAGATACATGTGGTGGCATTTTGCTTATATTTTACTTCTTTCCATGAGAATAGAACAGTCACTTCATCCTCTAAATATTTTTAGAACATTAGTGTCCTGTATCTAAACCTGGAATGCCTTCATGTTCCTGAAGTTTCTATACCCCCCTGCAAATCCTCAAATATGCATTCTACAGAACTGAATGCATTGAACAGTACCCAGTTCAAAAGTAGTGAAAGTGGTGCAAAAATGATTACCTGAAGCAAATGTAAGACAGATCAGTCTTCGCTATGTAAGAGGGCTTCCATCCCAGGATAACTACTGCTGTGTTTTACCATGTTTTGTGATAAATGCAGAAACATTACTGGGAACATGACATCTTCCCCATTTCCTAACACCTAGCCCCAGCTGCAGTGCACTGGATGCCACTCTAATGACAAAAATAGCTTTTTCCTTCCCCATGCAGAAATTCAACAGCTGGGATTTTTTTGTCTTTTTCTTGATATTTGTTTTTTTTTGGTTTTTTGGTTGTTTTTTTTTAAGAAAAACTGAAGCCAGGGAAAATAAAATCTCTGCGGATCTTTGTAGCATCAGGGGATCTCCATTACAGAAACTGGTTTGCTCGTAGCTAAAAACACTTCATTCATGGCTCCTGCCTGAGCAAAACAATGGTGTGGTGCTCATCTACTCGCCCTGGACATGCGTCAAAATGTCTGTGAAACTGAATCCAGTTGGACGGTCTGATATTTATAGTATGAGAAGAGATGATGAAGAATGAACTATATCTATGGGGAAAGTGCTTCATCTCCACTGTTTCAAGTGTTCTCTGTGTGATGGAATTGAGCTTCTCCAGCAAAGCAGTCTGTGATAAAGATGGTGTTCCTATTCCAAGGCATCTCTGTATAGTCAAACCAATAGTCTGGTAACACTGACTTAACTTCTCCAAAAGAACACACATATAACTTCTGAAATTTCTGCAGAAACACATTTTCTTTCTACAGGATAGAACATGAATTTCTATGAAACATGAATATTCATCAACTCGCCTCCCATACCCTACTCAGGGTCCACTGGGAAATGAGATTGTGTATCTCCTAAGGCCATCCCAGAGAGCAACATTTTAAATAAATAACTAAGACCTATTTGTCTTTGCCAGGAAATATCTTTTAAATAAATCTCTGCTTCTCCCTATTCACTGTCACAATGCACAGCTGAAATTCGTATTTCTCTGACATCTTATTCCATTATTGTACTTGCCACTCAATACAGTACCTGTTTCTCTTTTATTTTCATCAAATACCTTTGTTATCAGTTTAAAATCTAATTTATTTTCCATGGTTACAGTTTTTCTCACCAATAGAAACCCTTTTGAAAATTACTATTAATATCTAAAGTATTAGCTGATAGCTTCTATACTCTTTAAAAATCTTCATGAAAGTTATCTCTATTATAAGATAAGGATAGCAATAAAAGCCAGAGACACAGATGATTTTTTTTATGCTTGACACCACACAGGGACATTCCTCAGGGATGGGCAAATCAAGTACAATTTTTAGTGCTACTCAGCCAGCTGAACACTGCTTGAATGACACTGCAGACCCTGCTACAGACTATCAATCTGAGATACATGTGCAATGTCAGATTTGTGAGCAAGGAGAGAAAAGACTGAGATCTATAGCTTAACAATTAAAAATTCATTAATATCAATCAAAGTTTTAATTTGAGCAATTTTCCAAATTTTGGACTCTACAGAACTGTGTTCTATAGGACATCCCACCCAACACGCATCATAAAATAAATCCATATACATTAGCATCTAACAAATCTCATAAACAAGCTGGGGGCTTCTGCAGAGAACTGCAACATTTCTTGCAGGGAAAAAAAAAAAACACACAAAATAATTAAGACAAAATAGACAACAGCTGTATTCAATGGTTATTAGAAGGAAGATTTGCCTGTCTGTGCCAGCATTTCTGGTACCTTTCTGTATAAGGGCAGCTAGTTATCAGACTCTTTAAACACAGCCAAGGAGACCAAGGCATGCAATATTCTAATGAGTATTTAAGACAGTTCTAGGGTCTGCCAGAAAAAACAGAAGGGGTGTTCCTGTGGATGTTCCAAAGTACAGGAGTCTTCAATTCCATGCTCTCATTCTCAAATGTATAATTTAGGTTGACTACGAACTCCTCAGAATGGTCCCTGTCTGCTAAAAAGGGTAGGCATCTGCAAGCTTACAAAGTATTTGCAATGCAATAAAGAGCTAGCTGAATCTCTGCCCTAATACACTTAAGTTTTTACAATGTGCTCTCCAATGAATCATATCTTGACATCTCCTTCACTTTTCAGTTATAAGTGAAAGACCTAAGGGGATGAGTTTCTTCCCCCAAGCATGAATACACTGACATAATTCCACTGGTCTTAACTCACAGTTATACTGCCTTTTTACGCCATTCAGCTTTAAATTAGATACCAGCATACAAGAGTATTAATCAGAATCAGGCACTGAAGTCTTGACTAGAATTCCTCACTTAGACAAAACCAAGAAAACAGAATCAGCAGCTGAGACTTGTTTTAAGAAAATGCAGTGGTTGCCCTTTCTATAAAGAAAGGAGCTGTGAAGCTCTTTAATCTGACTGAAAGCTGAAATATCTTTGTTTCTCTGCTTTGCTGCTTTTATCACCATAAAACATAAAGCCAAGAGAAAAAGAAGGATGATTAAACCCCCACTAGTGGAAATCCATGGATGCAAAGCATTTCTCACTTGGGCTCTTAGCTGTCAGGACTTTTGTTAGGCAAGGGTGGTTTGCAGTAGCATACACCTGTCAACAGTTACAGAAGTTACTTTAAAGAAGTTTATCTGCATCCATCTGGAGAGAATAACTCCTAGTGACAGAAATGCACATATCCACAGTCAACAAAGATGATGGCAGTGAACAAGTCAGAAACCAAAATGATAGCCATAAAACTCTTTGTTCACATTTGCAGAAATATATGTTTTCTATAACAGCCTGAAGTTTGGAAGACTGCAATGTCATATACCATCAGAGACAAGTGTGTACCTTTCTCTCCCAGGATTTCTCAAGGCACACACTGTATCGGAGTTATAAGGGAATAAAGAAGCAAAGAAATACAGCAAAAGGTAAAATGAAGGAGAATAAGCCCACGTACAGTTAAATCAGGATTTCTGAGTAGCAGATCAAGGGAGAGGGTATTTCTTATGGAACAGAGCAATGAACTCGTGGTCAATAACAATGGATCATATTCCTGGTTCCCGTATAGGTTATGTGGCTTTGCTCAAATTACTGAGTTTCCCCATTCTCCATTTAACACAGCATGCTGGTTTTGGCTGAGATAATTTTCTTCACAATATGGGGCTGTGTTTTGGAATTGGGCTGGAACCTGTGTTGATAATACAAAGGTGTTACAGTTATTACTTCGCAGTGCTTGCACAGAGTCAAGGCCTTTTCTGCTGCTCACATCACCCCACCAGCAAAGAGGCTTGGGGGGCACAAGGAGTAGGTGGAGCTGACCCCATCTGACCACAGGGATATTCCATGTAGTGTCATGCTCAGCATATAAAGTTGGGGGAGGAGAAGGAAGGGGGGACATTCAGTATGATGGTGTTTTTCTTCTCAAGTCACTTCTGTGTAATGGGGCCCCGCTGCCCTGGCAATGGCTGAACCCCTGCCTGCTCATGGAAAGTGGTGAATTAATTCCTTGGTTTGCTTTGCTTGGTCGTGCACCTTTTGCTTCACCTATTAAACTGCTTTTATCTCAACCCAGGAGTTTTCTCCATTGTACTCTTCTGATTCTCTCTCCCATCCCACTGGGGGCAGTGAGCAAGTGGCTGTGTGGGGCTCAGCTACTGACTGGGGTTAAACATCAACACACAAACACACAAAGACACACACAGACACACACAGACACACACAAAATGTCAGGTTCTGTTCATTGTTTAGTTGATCTGAAATCCTCAGATTTCAAAGCCTACTGAACATGACTGTTTTAAATGTCAACAGCTTGCACAGCTGAGGCAACCTGGAACTTCTATGACAAAGAAGGGTGGTTGCAGAGCTTTGCCAGCTGCTGATCTGCTTCTGTAGAAAAGTAAAAATTGGTAACATTGACAAGAAGGTAAGAAAGCCTTAGTGTGGAAGAAGGAGAAACTGCAGTTCTGTTCTGGGTTACACCTGAATGAACCTTTAGTAACATGCTATTTTATGGATTACCTCAGTTTCTGCATCTTAAGTAGGGATATGGCATCTACCTTTATCAGGGAAGAAGAGAAGGCTTTGGGAACAAGTACAAGTCTTGAGAGTCACACTCCCTCTGAGCAAATGTTTTTCTGCATAATGCTTCACTGTGATTTCTTCTATGCAAGAAGAAAATGTGTAGCATCGCTGTGGAAAACAAATTTTCAGACATATTTACTACTGCTACATATGAATCATGCTTGGACTTGTACTTGTATGTTTGGACTGCATTAAAATAAAGTCTAAATTTTTTACAACATGATCCTGCAAATTTTCTTTGTGTTCTCCAGATGGAGGAGATGACCAATGTACTTTTTAAGACTTTGTTTCTTCCCAGATCAGACCACTATTCACATTAACAACTTCACTATTTCTTAGACATTAATTTGAACTTTGATATATTGCCATTATAATTTTCTTTCTTTTTCCACTATTTGGACTTTTAACAGAGTCTGCACAAGTGTTCCCATCAAAGCCAATTTGGAATTAATCTTTCAAGTAGCAGCTCATGTCAGAATATCAGATGTTCTAGTCACTAACATAGTACATCTGCTAGATTTCCATCATCCCATAAGATTGTACTTCTGCTTTAAAAAAAGCACTGACATTTTGCCTGTCAATATTTTCTCATTGCTCGTGACATAGTTGTTCTCAGAACTCACAGTGAATCCTTTCTCTGTCTATATACACCATAATTATGCAGGAATGAAAATTAGATTTAACACATATGATTGCCATATTCACATATATGGACTTCTTTTTTAACTCAGAACAAATCTTTTCCCCATTTTTTCCCCTGCCCCAGTAAATAGCCACAGATCACAGTAAATAAACTGAAGGTCTGGTGTCTGCATCATGAGACCTTCCTTTGACCAAGAAGTGCCGCACCTCACTGGCTTTCACACTAAAGTTATTTGGAAAGCATCCTAATCTGTGCTAGCAATGGGTGTGCTATCTTCCATTCTTTATGAAAAGCATTCTAAAGGTGAAGTCAATTAAGGCAGCCAAGTTTATATAAAGCAAAATTAGTCAGTGAATCATCCTTTTTCATTTGCATATAGTGCTTATTCTATCTTTTAATTTTACCAAATAGGCAATAAAGGATGGCATTTACTTCACAAAAAAATTAGACATTGCTGGTATATAGTTATACCCAGTCTTGTCACCTTGGGCTCCTTCTCTAGCCAGCCAAGAGACTGGTCTGCTTGAGAATGATTAATCTCATCTATAGGGTATGTCTAATTTGGGCAGTAAAATTCTAGGCAGAGACAGAACCAAAACCTCAGTATTGTGTGCATGACTAAAGACTGAGCCCCTAAAGGACTTTCTCTCAATTAAAACAAGAACTTATATAGAACAGCATTCAAAGAGTTGTCTTTGTTCTCATTTTGATTATTTGACATACAGTGAAAAGAGTGTGATAAGGTGGAAGTGCTTTCCAGAACCAAAGTACATACAATGATAAGGTACTAAGTTTATAGAACCATATTAATTTATTAAGTTTATGATGATGGATGTCTTTCATTAGTGCCACTACTGTTATTATTAATAATGATTACCATCTATGATGTTTCTTATATAGAGGGGAAATGCTGTTGATGGGTTATGAAAAAGAGTGCAAAAGATCTTTCCAGACCTTGTATGTTTTTCATTTGGCTTTGCGGTTTGGTGAAACATATTCAGAAAGGAATAACACAGTGATGGGGTGAAGCATCTGCCCAGCACATCTCTGGTGCAGTTCTGCCCTTATACAAAACACCAAAGTGCTGCACTACCTGAACAAGTGCAGGACTAGGAAGGAAAGTAATGTTTTTTTTCTGATAGTGATTCCTTTGTGGAAGAAATCAGTTCTTTTTGTAATAAATTATGTTCCTCCAAAACTGTAATTCTGATGCTTGATAATGCCACCACTTCATATATCTGATGGCAGCCATCAATGATATTCATAAGGCAGCACAAGTCATCTGACCCATCTGAGCTGTTCACGTTCAGCAGTCATCTTCAGCTGTTTTTCCTCCATTGTTAGCTTTGTTTCACATGCTGTGGATAAAGGTTTTAAAGACTCATCTTTGTCTGAAGAAGGTCTTTCTGAGTTTTCAGACCTCCTCAGATCAGAAGGGGAAAATCATCTTCCTGTGTGAAATGTCCAAGTTCCCAGAAACTGAGTAAAAATTACTGAGAGAATGTTTTAGCTTTTTACATTCCTGCTAAAGCTCCCTGGTGGTGCACCTAACATTCAGATTTTTTTCAAATTCAATGCTAGCGTTTTCTTGATCATTCGCTTTCCCTTTCCACAGGGTAGTACCAATCTGACAGGGAAAAGCATGATCTGTGTTTATATAGTCTAATAGGAACTGTCAAAGCAGCCACCAGTCAATCAGTCATCTGTCTCTCATTTTTCAAAGCAGTTTATAACTCTTTGTGGACTTGTAGAGGTTCCAGACAGATATGACACAAGATACAGTTGATTTAGAATGTCATGCGTTAACAATGAAAACCTTCAAGGGCTCCTTCTTTGTCTCGTTATGAAGCAGAAGGAAAAGTGCATAGCAGGGAGAATACTAGGCATGAATAGACATTTTTTTTTTCTGAGTCTTTAACATGTCATGAAACATAAGTCATCTTAATCTTTACCTAATGTAACACTGAATGGCTCATACAGCTCACTTGCCCAGAGGTACTAAAGAGTTTTAAAGTGTAGGATTGCTCTGCTATATTGCTGACCTCTCTGTTCCCTTGAGAATTGTTTTAACTTTCTCTTCCATTCTGTCAGAGAGAGCTCTCATTGCCTAGAAGAGTGCTTCCTTTCTATCCTGCATTTCCCAACCTATTTGTATGTGGTTTGCCGCAAGAAACAGCACCTCCCTGTCATTCTTCACATGTGCTGCATATGTAGTCTGAGAACAGGTTGTGTGTCCAAAGGATTGGAGATGAGCTCATTGAAGGAGCAGAAGTCATGCTTTTGTGTTCTACCTGTGTTCCATATTTTCACCTGGATGTATAATTTAGGATTAATTTTAAGTCTGAGACCAAAGGTTCTCTCTCCAGCTTAGTTAGGAGAGAACATGCCTACATTGAACAAGGATCCCTTCAGGTAAATTATTTATAATCATATATCATTTAAACTGAAAGAATTTGAAACAGTTTCCACATCACTTACACGCTGTTAACGTCTTGACCCTCTGACACTGAGGAAGCTACTATGTTGTTCTTCCAGGAAGGAAGGATTTGGATCTTTCTAGACCATGGTAAATGAAACAAGACCAAGTGCTAAGAGGCTGATTTCTTTGAGGCTGAAAACAGGTACTGATAACTACACGTCGATCTCTTTTGCATCAGTTCTAAACTTCTTTCTGAAGTCAATGGAGACACTTTGACTTAATTGAATTAATCCTTTAGTTTACATAAAATTGGACCCACTTTTGAATTTTGGAAAGACCTGATAGAACCAGTGAAGGAAATGCATATATCCAGTGGTGTGAATTTTGTTTAAGCTCATTCTGCCTTTAAACTTCTGAGAATGAAATACTGTCAAGATTACTGTAAGCCACAGTTTGATAACTCAGTTTTATGCATATTCAGACACAAACAGCTCAAAATTCATGGTCATCATACTAGAGATTATATAATCTGAGATCCCATCTCACATAACACATAGCTGGGATATAAAATAATGGCATGAATATGAAAACTCCCATTCTTGTTAAAGCCCGGTGTTTGCTTGCTTGCTGCGTTCAGGATTCTTCTCAAGATAAAGCCCTTTAGAAAGACCATATTATCATGGATTTATAGAAGCTCAGCCAATATAGTCAAACTCAAGTAATTAGCATTCACCACCTAAATCAGACAACCTGAAACTTGCATTCTGTCTTCATAAACTCTGAGGGTTGAGGCATCTCCGAGGTGCAGCCTGACCCAAACTGGTTTTTGGAACCACCTGTTTCAATTGCCTGCAAGAAGCACCTATGAGGATTGACTTGTGTGCCATAGATTCCTAAATTTATAGAGGAAAAATCTATGGCACAAGATTATCTGAGTTGGCCAAAAATTTATACAGGAAAAGAAGGCCTGGCTTTACTTGTTTCTGTCTAATAGCCCATACTCTTTCTGCTCTTTCTCATGAAAATGTGAGAAAATGCATCACATGTGGTTTATTGCTTGACTTTCCCCTCTCTCCTATTGTATAACTCTAGACAAAGGATGATAATTTAATTTCAACTCCTTGCACAGAATGGCATTTCTTTCAATGTTTCTAGATAGATGAGAACAGCTTTGAAGAAATGTTTCACTTTAGATACTGAGGAAATACAGGAGCCATTGTAAAAGTTGGTATTTGTTAAAGAACTACATAAATTGGAATTAACTCTAGATACTCTTTGAGAAAACAGTGTTCCAGGCTAGTCTGAACAGAGGCCATTAAGTAGAGAGGCTCAGTATGGGATTTCAGTTAAAGAACTGAATAAGCAGATTGTAAGGGGTCAAGAAACACATCCCATTGAGTGAAAGTGAGTTTCTTTAATCTAAGGAAGAAGAAATGATCAAGAGTGTTTCAGTATATATGAAGCTATCATAATGGCATTCAATTGTTTGTGAACATTGGGGGATCGGTCAGGAAATCAAATTAAATGTTAAATCATGAGCATCATTCTCCAATACTAAATTTTAAAAAGTGTGAATAAAGTATTGTACCATAGGACATCTAAGGAAACTGTCTCCTTCCATTTGTCTCCAGTGGTGGAAATGCTTGATCCTGACTAAATGTGGGAGCACAAACAAGATGGTCTCTCAAGGGGTCTCTGCAGGTCTGTGTTTCCATGATTCCAAATACTCACAGACTTCAGCCTTTAGAATAGCACACAAGGGAAACTTAGCTTTCAGACAGCCCTAACCAGACTCTGATCTAGTTGGTCCAATCTTTGTGTAGGAAAGCTTCTATAAATACAGGCCTGCTTTCCACAGTTGCAATAATTTTACTTCAGCTTGAAGAATTCAGATATTTCATCTCCTCTAAGGGGCAGTTAGAAAAATTGTCATAGCTAATAGCTTTTACCACTTTCAGTTTCTAATAATTTACCTCCCAAAATAAGCAGAAGATAACACGGCACCTCCTTACAATGAATAACAAACAAATATTCAGTAACACATAATGAGAAAGTAACGAGATAGGAGCAAAGAGAGAAGAAAAAAAAAGGTGAAATATTATTAGGATTATGTATGACTACCTACTAAAAGCTCTTAGAAAGGCTGATGGACTAAAAAGGTTGTTTTCAGGGGAGGAGTCAAATGTATGCATTTCTGCATTCTATTTGCTGCAAATAAGCAGCTGGCATTTTGCTGAATTTTAGTAATTCTTGTTATTTATATGCGGCAGCTGAAGTGATGCTTAAAACATATTTGGTGTCTTTGTGTTTGTGGGTTTGTCTTATTCTCTTAGTCTTTTAAAATTCTAAATGATGCAATTCATTTTTTTACAGTTGGGGTTTCACTTTATATTTTATTCATCCTAAATGTATATCCATAAATACACATGTATGTACACACAGACAGAGAAAATCCTTTTACCAAGACATTAATGATTTCTGTTTTCAGAAGATAATTTTGCTAAAGCCTTGGTACCTTTTCAAATCTAAACATGTGGACCCTAATAGGTGAATGTAAAACTTGTTATTGTATAAAATTTCTATTACCATCAGTGTACAAAACTGTTTTAGAGGAACAAAACTGTCTAGCATGATAAGCATATGGTGAGCTGCAATACAATTCCATTAAATTTTACTGCATTTCGTCCATATTGACACCATCCCATTAACTTACCCTGTATGTGCACCCCTTGTGGTAGGAATGATGGCAGCATATATAAGTTTGGGAGGAGAAACTTTGGACGACAAGCCACAAAAAATAAAAAAAAAATAAACCCCCCCCCCCCCCAAAAAAAAAAACAACCTGACTTTATTACCAGAACTGGGAGAAGGATTTGTTGTACTATGCTCCCCCACCCCAACAACTAATGAGAAAGCTTAAAAGGCAGAAAATCTCTCTTGTTAATTGCAATGTTGGTAATAGGAAGTGCATCAAAATAACAAACCTTTTTCCTCCTTCTAATCTAATTATGAAAAGTTCAAGAAATCATCTGAATAAGCAAAATTCATAGCAGAAATTAGAGGAGCAACTCAGAGCCACAGAAAGGCACTAACATATTCCTTCTGTCTAGGGCGGCCATGATTAGCTCCTATGAAACAGAGCCTCAGCTTCCAAAGCTACTGACATCACAAGAAGCATATTTTCCCCCATATTAACATAGGTTAGCTACCCTAAGTTCTGACATGTTAATCATGCAAACATGTTAGTCATGCTTGTATTTTCATTTCTGGAATTATTCTCATTTATTTCAATAAATATTTTTTTATAAAAATTTTTATCAATTTTAAGCAGTCAATGCAGATAAAACTTTGAAGGTCCGTTTTTACTCTTGGGTATCTCCTACCTTAATTGGTGTACAGAGTAAAGTAAGTGTAAACCACATTCCTTTAGTACTAAGAATGATACAATTGACCTGGAGACAGATTCTGACACCTGTTTCATCAATACAAATAATAAGAGGACTAAAAAAGGTCTAAAAGTAACTAACGTAGTGCTAGTCCTGGGAATCTTGGAACACTAATAGAAAAATGTTTAGGCTGAATCAGGATGAAGAAAAAGCAAAAAGTTTTCTGCCAGAAATACAAATAAAATATTAAAAAAAAAAAACCACCAAATTTCCAAGAGGCCTTATAACTTTCTGACACAAAAATTTTGTCTTCAGAACATTTTGATTTTGTTAATTTAAATGTAATTATATTCCGGAAAATTTAGAACTCACTATTTTAGGTTATTTTTTTTTAAATTGTAAGCTTTCATTTGTTTTGAAATATAAAAGCTCTACATGTTTCAGAAATTAAACAATTGCGTTTCAGATAACCCTAGTTAATTAATTTGAGAATCATCTTTCAGTCAGTCTACACCAAAATGTACTTTGGTTAGTTACCTATTTAACTGAAAACTTCACCAACTGTACCTCACATCTGGCAAATCAGCACATCAAAGGTAAAAACCAAAAAGACACTTTTCACAACACAGTATGCTCAATATAAATAATTGTGAAAGTATGTAACTTAGTGATAAACATATTCAGAGTGAGATCTTGCTGAGACACACACGAGAAACTATGGAAAGTATCCTTAGACACTCTCCTCTGCAGTAAGCAGACAAAATATTAAATCTAACACTCGGAAATATTTCTCAGCAAACTCAACTGCACATGCTGACACTGTGTTTGTTTCACTCTAAGGGAGATCTTGCTTATTTTTCCTGTGAGAAGGAGGTGCCTATTGAAATAAGTATTAAAATTAAAAGTGCATGTCCCACTTTACCAGAAGCTAGCACATTTAGCATCAAGCTACTGTTACAGAAATTAGACCAAAAAGACCCTGGGATTTCACAGTTAAATGGAAAAAACCACAACCTATCTCAGTTTACAAACACTGTGGGGGTCATAAAAATTTGACAATAAAGAAAAGTCATATACAAAGACCTAAAAAAAAAAAATCTAGACTGCATTTTCAGCCCTTCTGGAATCAGACTGGGTCTTGTGTGACTTCATTAGATGCTAGCTACTGAACCATGAGAAACACTACAGTAACTTCATTCAAATAGATTTTGCTCCACATTTGAAATCAAGCGGACTGAGGAACAAATTCTTAAAATATTCATTTTCATTGTGGAAAGTCCAGCTTCAAGATAGCAAAGGCTTGAAAGCAAAAAAAACCTCTCCTCACTCACTAGAATACTAAGATTAAGCTCTTCAGAGACAGACTTATTTAGCTTACACACAGTGCCAACCTGGTATGTCTCAATTGCTTCAGCAGCCCAAATACAATGTCTCTGCATGATATTGCATGATTCAAGATATTTCAGGTTATTTGGAGCTACCTCAAGGATCTATGATCTGCTTTGCTACCAGGATTTTTATAATACAAATGGATCTCAGGAGCTGATTGACAGAACAATAACTGTGCTGGAAAAAATGGAATCTCAGAGATGCTTGCCCAGGTCCCCCAATATTTTCCTCTACAAGTTGTGAGGCTCCCTGTGTTTTTAGATTCCTGTGACTTGTAGGTGACCTTAGCCACTGCTTGTTCCTGAAGGATTCTTAATATATCGCTTGTGGGCTTGAGAAGTGCAAGATTCCAACTCTTAGGAAACCTAGACCAACTCTGTACAAACTGCATAGCTCTGCAGACAGATAAGTCTCTGTAGCCCCTTGGATGCCAAGATTTCCAGATTATTGATTTTCATAGCTGACTGTTCCTGAGCTTTCTGCAAAATTAGGGGTCTAGACAGGACAGAGAATAACCTTCCCAAAACATTTGTAAAAAACTTTGCTCCTGCACACCAATTTTCTTTTACAGCTAGTTTGGTACTTTCATTTAAAACCATTCTCTTATTTTTTGCACCATTTTCTCTTCCATGTCACAAGCTCAGATTTCTTTTGAACCAAAGTATCCTCCCGGGAATATTAAGAGATATTAGGTCAGTACTTTTCTTCTAGCTAGACTTGTGCTTCCCTATAGTAAGGGCAAAAGAGGCATAACATGTTCAAGGCAATTGTGTTTCCCTCTCTGTGCAGAGTTTTATTCCTGGCACTGATTACAGAAATGCAAAGAAAAATTACAAGTCAGACCACAGTCTTCCCTAAGTGTAGAACCCTTGCATAGCTTTCAGCACATTTTAATTTATCCACCTCATGCAGGAGCACAGTGCATGTAAATGGGCTTATTTTTATAAGCATTGGTCTGTACTGGGATTGTATAAATTCTGCATCTTTGCAAGTGTCTACTTACTTGTAAATATAAGGAAACGTCATAGTCATTCTCAAAGCTTCTAATAATGTTCTAATCATAGCTATAAAACAGAGAAAAGTGGAATGGAAAGGATATGTAGAGGAATTCTGAAGTGATCCAACAACATTGAGAGACAAGGTTATTGAAATGCTTCAAAAGACTGAACAATGGTTTTATTTGATTTTATTGCAGAAGGGCTGTTTAGGTCTAATGGATATAAATATTTACTTCCTTAAGATCTGGATAGGTGACCTTAGATTTGGACAGGTGACCTTAACATTTGCCTCTGAAGATGTGAGTTTTCCATGTCTCTCTGATAGGGTGCTTTATATAATTTTGAGGGGGTATTAGTTATCTGGTTTGGTATTAACTAATTTGGATAAAAGTGGAAGACACCCCAAAACTGATAAAAGCAAAAAGATTTCCTTAAAATACTAATCCCAGATCAAGCAGAGAACCTGGCTCAGCAAAGCTGATGTGACTGTCAGCTTGCTTATCTTCAGCCTTCTAAGAAAGAAATCTGAAAAGAGGCAGCAAAAAAAAAAATCCATTGCTCCAAAAGGTGCACACATCATTAGTTTGTTCTTTAAGAAGACTGATACATGGCCATGTTTACAAAGACAAAAATTTTCTTACAATTTTGATTTATAGTATTGATAAGGTTTTTTAAAATTTATTAATGTAAACAGTACATAAGCATTCACATTAAAACATGAATCTTTGAATCCTATGGCAAAAATAACTTTTAGCAGGAAATTTCCCCAGGGTTAAACCTAATGCATCCCTTTTATAAGTGTCATTGTTTAAGAAAGTAATTTTAATTTCTATATTCAATGGTTTTATCTCTGCATCTCTATGGAAATGTTGCTATAACACTGGAAACCATGACAACTGATTCTAGTTTGTGATTTCATTACAAGGTTACATCTTACCCAGGTTCATGAACCTTTCACACAAGATGGACTTAATAATTTCACAGCTGAATCTTTCAGAAGTATGCAGTTTTATACAACAATACTGCTTCATTTGATCTCTCAACTTAAACAAGTCACCATTACTTTGTTACTGCCATACTTTTCCAATTGTCCAGTGGTGCCACTATTTTTCTGACAAAAACCTGAGCACAAAAACATCCAGATACAAAATACCCTCATAAATTAAGCTGTGTGAACTTATGGCCTTAATACACACCAACACCTAAACATGGGCCAAGTTTGTCCCATAAACATCCCTTTCAGGGGTTGCACTTTGCTAATTGAGTGGATTTTCATATGTGTTTCCAAGTTTCACTAAGTCATCAGCCCCTGCTTGTGGCAGTCTGATGTTCCTGTCATTCTTTAGCATGGATCTATTTTATTTTTTTTATTGCTAAGTCTTCCTTCATAAAATGTTAATATTGGCATATGCTGGGAGAGTGCAATAAACATCAAGCTGTTTACCTTGACCTTTGTTTTCATTGTGCTTTTAAGAATGGAATGCTCTAAAAACTCACAGCTTAAGACTGCTAGTCCTGACAATTTAAGAGTTCCCTACAGTTAAGAACACATCTAAAACAGAGGCAGGACTGGGTTAAGCAATTCTCCTCTGATTATGCTGGTATTTGTGATTACAGTCTTTGGCTTCTGAATTACTTCCTTTTGGTCAGATCACAAAGAAGCCTAAAAAAGTAATCTGGAATAGGTTTGGACTTCCGCCAGTCCCAAATCTGAGAAATGGCCAGACCCTTTCCCAGAAGAGGCAGTTTTTTTCCTAATTCACTGCTAAATACAGACTGCCATAATTTACTGTACTGATTGCTATGTTAGTACTTAACCAGAAAAACAGAAAACTTCAGAATGACTTTGAATGCATTCTGACAATCTGTTCTCTCCTGTAATCCTTTGTGATTGATGGTTACTAGATGCAAAAATGGAGAGTAGATGACCACTGACCTTGATCAGTCATGATCAATACAGCACTTTGATTTTGACTGGGAAGGAGCTGCAGGTACCAAGAAGTTTCCAATGTTTGACTATCTAAGCCAAAATTTTCCAGTCAGAATCACAAAGAGTTATAATTAACCTTTAATTTGAAAAGGGAATGCTTTGAAAATATTGAAGGTTCCAAGATTGATGAACAAATAAATATTTGCATTCTGATATGTAACTTGGGAAAAGAACAAAAAAGTTTAGTCAAAACAGAACAATTCTTATCACAGCACAGAATTTAAAAAAAAAACCCTGTTGCTCAATGAATGATATATTTTACCAGATCTCTGTAATTCCACCTCTCCTATTTTTCTTTCATGTTTAATCTTACTCTAACTTCTACTATTCACAGCAATGGAGATTGCTAATTCTCGTTTTCAAATCTCCTTCCAACTCACTTTCAAGTAACACGAGTTTTGCAGAAGTCATTTGCTTATCAGGAGTAAGCAGGTGAGCCTGTGGTGCTTGGGAGTTAGAGAGTTTATACTTCTGCCAGATACTGGTTTGGTGAACTTGGGAAGTAGATTAAGATCGACTCACTGGAAGTAGTGCATTAATTTGTCTCACCTATTTGAGACATGCCATACTTAATTATAATGTTTTAACAGCGCAAGTGCACTGGTATCTCCAGTTGAAGTCACTGGGAAATGCATGCATTCAATAACTCCACCAGTTATTATTCTAACACTTTACCATTGCTTGCTCTTGTTGAGATAATGAGCAGCTTTCACCTGTGAATTGATATAGGCTCCCACACACAAGAAACCAGCATTTGTCACTGTCAAACTGTGCAATCCAGCACAACCTAGTGCGTAGCTGGGTTTACATGCATTCCTGAGTCTCAGCTCATGAAAGAAGAACAAACAAGTGCCAGCTTCTGAAAAATATCAATGAGTTACCTCAGCAAATAAAAAGTGGGAGGACCTTGATTACATATGAAATATATGTATTTTACTATCATAGACTTAGTTCATGTACCCTTGTCTTGTGGAAAGATAGGGAAGAAGAATCTTGTCTGTATTTCACTTACTCTTGCTGAAGATCGAGCGAGACATCTCATCCTTTGCCACCACTAAGGCAGTGCAGAAGCTTTCCTCCAGGTCTCTACCACTTCATGTCCTAAAGAGGCAAATATAATGAAATTAGTTCACAGAAACACAAAATCAGGTGAAATCTTTGACCTACTGTAGTCAAAGTTTTGCTAATGACTTTAATAGGATCAGGACTTCTCTCAAATTCTTTCTAACTTTTATCTTTACAGAATATGGATACAGCTTATCTAGCAGAGGTGAAAAGTACAAACAAGAAAAGGTGAGAATGAGTATGATGCTGCCCCTCAGATACATTTGGGCAGGAAGCCAGATAGTGTGCTGCTCATTTTGAAAGGGCTTTAAAGATAACTTTCAGGTGTGCATCTGTTACAATACTTCATGCACTCTGTAGTGGATTTATGTGTTTAAAAGCAACATATCATTACATTTAAAAATAAACCTGTAATTTAAATTCTTTGTCTAGACAGTGGTTCCAAAAAGCCCACTCTATTTTCAGTCATCCCGAAATTCAGAGGTGCATTTATTATAAAATTTTAATGGCAATGACTTAAAACTGAGTAGGGACAGCTTCTAATTACCAGGCCTATTTGGGGTTCATCTATTTCCCAACATTTTACCTTTACATTTAACTTCTTCCCTCTCCAGCTTTTCTTCATTGATCCTTGTCTTGCCACCTTCTAAGGCTTTATAATTCTATCCTTTATTTTTATGGTTACCTTGAAAGTGTTTATAGACTGTAGAAGGTATTTATAGACTTTGATCATGTCCCCCCTGAGGCTCCTCTTCTCCCAGCCATATATTAGTTTAGTTCCCTGTGTATTAGCTCACATATCTCATTTTCTTTTGTGTGCACCATTTTTGTCGCCCTGCTTTGTAGTTTTTCCTGATTGTTCTATGTGCCTCCACACCATAAAACCATCATAATACATGACACAGAATTCCAGATGTTTTTCCCTCCAGTGCTATGTAAAGCAAAACCACTACCATATAAACCTTAAAATTGTTTTCTCTAGTTCACTGTTGAGCTTGATTTTGCAAAGCATAGCTTTTAACGGGCTCGGCACAGCTTTGGAATCTATTTTACTCAAACCACATTAACAATTTGTGAGGCTGAAACTTCTGGCTTTTTCCTGTATTTTTTGTTGCCAAGTAATTTTACTTCTTGCCTTGCTGTCATGGAATTCAGGCTGTTTTCACCAGGGTATGCTGCTGTATTTCAAGAGCAAGGAGGAATAGGAAGAAACAGTTTCCATTTGAACCCACACTTTTAAAATACTTGTGTAGAGCACTGGCTTTTATGTTCACTAGTCCACTGCCCTATAATATCAATATTAATAGCATCTTTGCTTTTAATTGCAGCAGAAATAAAATCAGGCTCTAGGACAGGGTTACATCCCCTGGGTAAAGCAGGACTCCTGTGTTCAGAGCTAAAACAGTACTTTCACTGTCCTTTTTTCTGGTAAATCTTTGCCTGCCATGTGAGTGTGCTTATCAGTAACACACAAATATTGTCATTACTTTTGTGCAAAGGGACTAACTATAAAGGTTTTCTTGAATACCTTCTTACATAGATTGTGCTTATAGTGTCTGCTTTCACACATTTTCACAGCTTCACTTAGCATTACAGCATGAAAATCTCTCATGTCCCACATACAATTTTATCCCTTGAATAGCCCTGATAGTTTCACAAAGCACTACTAAACTATATTGAAAAAAAGCTGGATTGATATTGAACGTTATTTTCAATTTCTGATCAATTACAGCTAATCTTGCAAATATTTTTTTATATTTCAAATACATTTTATTTTTGCTGCAGATAATAAAGCTTTTTCAAAATTGTTTTCACAAGAACAAAGTAATACCAGTCCTCTGGCAAGTTTTATGTACAAAATGATTACCTGGGGGAGAACACCATTCAAATTTTAATGCTTTATGCAAATAATCCAAGTATGCAATTAGACAAAGCCTTGTTAACTAGGGTTAAAACACATGCAATCAACTGGTGCACTTATTTGCTAGAATTTAGATAAGCATAATTAGGTTGCAAAATGAATCTATATGTAAATAAGTGGAGTTCCTGTATTTGAGGATAAACAAAATCAGAGATAATTTTAATCACCAAATTTATTGTTCATAGAGTGTAGGTTCATAAAGAGGTTTGAGAAGTTAATTTCCCAGCCAGAATCTAATAAGATATTCATCTTTTTTTGCTATCCTGCCTCCTCATGTGTTGTATTTAGAATGACACACTGAAGATGCTCATGAATATGAAAGTCATTCTCTTTGCCTTTTTACTACTATACATTCACACAAGTAAATTCTGATGTTCAGTTGAAAACCTAAATCAAATACATTTTTTGGCACTTGTTTATACAGAAATTATTTTGTTTGGCACTCAAAACGAACCAGCCAGAAACTGAAAGTAAACAGATTGAGGAAAGGACTCTCCCTCACTGTTTTGTGCTTGGTAGCAAGCCAGTTAAATCAGCTGTCAAAACTTTAAGTACTTTCTGTCTTGCAGTGGACAGTGAAGTGATATGTCAAGGCTTCTAAACTCTGCAAGGTTGGTGGTTCTAGAGTTTGATTAGGTTTTGTTCTTGTTTTTTGGGGTTTTTGTTTGGGTTTTGTGTGTGTGTGTGTGTGTGTGTGTGTGTGTGTGTGTTTTATGGTTGCTTTTTGCCTTCTGATTGTAAAGAAAAATTAAACTGAATAGTGCATTGGCCATATTTACAGTACTAATCCACTTCATATCAATGTTTTTCTGGTTTATCCCTCACTGACAATGGAAAACACCCACAGCACACACTCAGGCAGCTTCTGGAAGCATTTCAAGTACTAGTCTAGAGCTGGATAGGAGCTTTTATGAGATTAGGCCTCTCACTGCTGTTTTACACCTCTTCTACAAAACGACCTTAGTTCAGTCCTGCCTGTGTTTCTAATCATTAATTTCAGGTGGTTGACTTTTGTAAATCTTACTGGTTTTTGGGGTTTTTTTGTTGTTGGTTTTGTTGTTGTTTTCTTTTTTTTTTTTTTTTTGTGGTGGTGGTGGTGGTGATGAAAACAGCTCATTTAAAATAAACACTAGCTAGGAAAGCAAGCATACTTTAGGTGATTAGTACCATGCTCTGATCAGCAGTGGACCAGCAAAGTTTATTTCAGAAGTGGCGAGATCTAAAGATCATTCCAAAGCAAAGATACCAAATGTAACATGGAACAAGTTGTGCGGGCAAGTCTGTGCAGCCCCAGCCCAGGGGCTCCTTATGAACATTTTTGAGAAATGCTGAGGGAAGAAAGGTATGAGCCTGCTCCCGTGTCAGGCCAGGGTGAGGCGCCGGCCTTCCCACCTGTCACTGGAAAGGTTATGCCTGGAAAAACTCCAGCCTTTCGCTCCATTCACAACAGGCACTTGTACCGCAGCACTATTGGATTTCCCGCGCGTCCGTGCACAGCCCTGCGGGAAGCGCGGGATCACGGCCTGGGATGGACGGGCAGGATGGGCCGGCTGGGGACTCCGAGGTGCTTCCCTCTTCCTCACCTTCCCCACGGCCGCCTCCCCGGACGCTGAGCACCGGACCCTGGGCGCTGGACACCAGGCACTGGACACTGGACACCGGGCTATGGGCACTGAACCCTGCACACCGGGCTCTGCACACCGGGCTCTGGGCACCGGGCTCTGGGCACCGGGCTCTGGGCACTGGACACTGGACACCGGGCTCTGCATACCGGGCTCGCGCTGCCGGCCCCTTCCCAGAGGGCGAGGGGCTGCTGGGGTGTCGGGATATCGGGATATCGGTGGTGTTTCCCTCCGAACCCCCTCCTCGCTGACTCAGCGCCCCTTCGGAGCTCGATGCCGGCGCTGGCCGGGTCGGTGCCGCGGGTGCGCGCTCGGCGCTCCCGGGAACGGCGGCGGGGCGGGACGGGCGCTGGGTTCCGGCCGAAGCTGAGGAGGGCGGGGCAGCCGCGGGCCCCTCACGGGCTGCGCGGGAGCAAACGCTGGGGTGCAGCTGGGAAAGCAGAGCCTGCCGCGGGAGCGGGTGCTGCTTGGGCAGGGCGTGTTTGGAGCAGCTCTGGGGGAGATGCCTCGCGCAATGGCCCGATCTTGCTGTTCCCACGGAGGAGATCCTACCGTGGAAATACCCAAAATGCGGAATTTGCAATGGATGGGAATTCGGCCTGTTCTCGGTGTTGGGCAGTGGTGCGGCCCGAAGGCTTTAGTCAGAGTTCAGATTAAACTTGATCATTACCATACAGAGATAAAAGTGGAGTTTGTGGTAGTTACCTGTTCAATCTGGTGTAATCCTGGTTTACTGTCGGTGTCTTGGTGTGTATTTTGCAGGGGTGGAAAAGAAGTTTCGTGGTGCACACCTGCTCAGTTTGAGAATGCTGGTATGACATTGTGAAAAACTGAGAGATATATTCTGAGTGTCAGTGAGACACCTTTAGCAAATTGACATTCTACACATCCAAATTTGCTGTGATTTGCTTCACATCTACCAGGCCATTGAGCTACTGAATTTGAATATAATAATGTCACATAATTCCTAATTAGCTTCCTCAGTTGCATTGAGTGTGGATTTGAGCATGTTACTTTTTACTTTAATGCCCCATTAGGATTAAAAATACAACACCTGGGAAACAAGTAAACATACAATCATTTGGAATAAACTTTAAACCCAGCGGATGTCAGCATGTAGCCTGGAGCAAGGCTAAGGAGGTCTAAAGACACTAATTATTGTAGTCATACAATTGAAATAGTGGATACTTGACAGTATGACAGATAAACAGCTAGAAAATTAATAAGCAGAATGCCTGTCTTCCATCAAGGACAGCCAAATGTCTGTACAAGCACCACAGACAACACTGACATTATGTGCAGACCAAAATACTATTTAAAGATTTGTGGCATGAACTGAACACATGGTGCTGCTAATGACTGGAGCTTCTGTGCCCACTGCATATGGATAAAGTAATTAATCACTTTAAGTTAACACAATGGGAGATTATAATTATTTAAAAATACATTATATACTGTATGAGGCAAGGAAGACATAACTTGTATCCGTTAGATTAAGGATGCCAGACTATAGGAATGCTTTTGATCAGCTGCAGATTTCTTTTTCCACTGTACCACTTTGTACTTGTTCATACAAGTAACCCAGTTTGAGTTGCCTCTTCTTTCACTGATTAAGGGTGAAAGAAACAGTTTTATGGAAGAGAGAGGATTGTAGAAAGAGTTTGGAGCAGTGTCAGGGTCCTTGGATAAACTGCAGATCCAGCAGTACCAGTAGTCACAAGGGTGCTTATAGTGGCTACTGGTAGATGCAGAAGAGGCAACTTATATGAACAATTGCAATTATCATAAATTTGCATCCAGAAAACTGACATAACTTTCTGAGAAAAGGCTTTGTATACTCACTGACATCCATGGATGGATATAAAACCTTTAGCAGGTCAAGTAAACAAGTCAGTGATGTCTTTATTAAGTCCAGTGGCATGAAACCTACCATAAGTGAATTTCAGCTTCGCATCTGACTCATCTTCCCTGTCACAGCATTGGAACTGTCATCAGGACACAAAGCTGTGTATTACATGGTCCATCAGCAGCCAGATTCTTCAGAAGTTACAAAGACCTCCTGTATTATACAGGTGCTGTCTAATCTTCCTTCAGTCCTTCTCCTAAACCCTAGTGGTAGGAAGTGATTGAGACCTGACAGACCCGAAAATTATCTGCTGTGGCTGTGTGATCATCTCTTTTATACAAACATATTTTGACGTAACTTTGGTAACCTATGCTCTGTTTGATGGGCTTTAATCCTGCCTTCCCCATTCTGGAGAGCCATGGACCCTGAAGTGCATCTGGCTATATTTGTAAGAGGTATCTGTGCTACAAAAATGTATAGCATTTTGTTTCCTCTGGGGAAGAGATGATCTCTTGCAGAAGGGCAGAGTGAACATCCCTCCTCATGCTGGTGGATCTTACTGGGTGTTCTCCCACAGAAACTGACAGAATATTTGATGAATCAAATCTTCAAAGAGTCAAACTAATCTGTACCCAGTTGTCTGGCACTGACTGTGGGTGTACACTGGGAAGCTGAGTTAAGGAGTGTAGGCTTTCAGGACCCTGGTATGCTTTTGAAATATAAATGGTAAAAATAAAACAGAAAAGGACAAGAGATTTTCCCAGATAAGTAGGGGTTCAGTATTGAGTCTCCATTGCCAGTAATGGGCTTTGATGATTTCAAGAGGCCTTGGATCAATTCCTATATATACAGTTCGAAAGAGCCTTTTGAGTCATAATTTACAGTCATATTCCCAGGCAAAGCAACTGTTTAAGCTCCTGTTTGATTTTGTTTAACACACATCTGTAAATGGTTATCTGAAAGACCAGCTTCCAACCTCACAAAAACCTTACATGGCATAATCTAGAGTTCTTAATACTTTCCTAAATGCATTAAAAGGCAGATATTTCATTGGGGAACATTAGTACCATTAGCAGTAGTTCCACTTTTCCACTTTCTGGGAATTTAATAACCTTCAAATGCATAGGCTTCCAGAAATGTCAAAACAAGAGCAAAGGGAATAGGACACTGTATCTACTCCATCATAGATGTGGGCTACTACAGGAAATGTTTGTCCCTTGGACTGAGCAAGAAGGTTGATGGGTTTAGTAAAACACACACCATTCATGTGAATCATTTGTATACTCTGTACTTTCACAGAACATTACCCATTTAATTGCTGTGCAGGGTTTATTAGGACATAAGGCAGTAACATACACGGTATCCTTTTTTTTGTTGGTGGGTTTGTTTTGTTAGACATTCTCTTATAAACTAACCAAATCTGCCAAAGGACAACCCAAAAATAGTTAATAACTTTTCAATGCAATTTTTATATCTACATTCTTAAAGCAATGGTGCCATGTTTTTGTCTTGCTGGCACTGTCACTGCATTCTGTCTAACAAAACAGGATCTTCTATTAGAGATCTCAAGGTGCTGCAAAAACAATAAATTAGAAAAACAATGCAAATGTTAGACAATCCATACCCCCTCCCTCTGCTTGTGGATGTATGTCTCCTGCAGTGTGTTCTTAGGAAAATCAATCACTACTCTAAGGAGCAACAACAAAAAATCACTTGATAAGTGTCTTAGAAAAAAAAAAATATGGGCTCTAGAATTTTAAAACATTTGAAAGAAAATAACCTGCCAGCTGAATTATGCAAAACTCTTGTTTAGGAAAGAAAATCCAGTCCATAAAATAGAATGACTTATCATGCAAGAAATAAGGCATTTCCAGGATATATTATACTCAAGAAAACTGAAGTAGAAATAGTCAATGTGAAAGTCTAAGAAGCTCTTGACCTTCTCTGTCTCTTTATGCATTTTAATGAAATGATGTAATTCATTACTTCCACTGATAATCTGCAGAGCAGTGGACCAGTTTACTTTGTATCCATTTATTCAGTCCTGAGTAATCTGTGTTTAATAGAGTGCTGGAGCATGTCAGAATGAACAATTAAACCTGGTTGTTGCAGGAGACAACTTGCCATTATTGCCACCATTGTGGCAATGTGTTTTAGTTTTTTAATGAAGAAGGCATGTTGCATGCTCAGTATATAATCCCATATTAAACTTTCGTACTTTTTAATTTAGAATGACGATAGCTTTTGCACATTTGAGATTGTTGTACTTTGCATCAAGCTCTCAACTGGGAGAGGCTGTAACTTTTTGTCAAACCTGTTCTGCAAGGATAAGCAGACTGTGAAGACAGAACCAAGCTCCTGGAGACAATTGTGGTGGAGAGATCAGCTATCTCATCAGCAAGATTCAAAGTTTTGGAAGAATGTGACAGTATTTTCTACAGTGCAGAAACTGAGTGGGTTTGGTTACTCCTCAAAGGGGAAAAAAATGGCAGTCTGCTTTAGGAGTAATATATTTGATAAATCCCTCTGCCTGGCAGTCAAAGAAAAAAATATGCAAAGACAGAAAGCATATAGGGCATGCAACCATGGTGCTCAACGTGTGCTGGGGCAGTGAAGAGGATCCTTCAAGACCTTCCATTGCACCTCACAGCTGGGCAGGGGAACAGCAATAGGAAGAAGTGCAAGTGTTCAGGGCCAGCTTCTCACAAAGGCACTCTCCTTTGTCTGTCTAGTAAATGAAGTACTGATTTTTGGCAAACGTGGAGTGCCTCATCTTTTCTTTTTTTTAATATAAGCTGAAGTGAGTCCTGTCACAATAATGAAGGGGAATGTGTAGAGATAAACCAGATCAGCAGAAGATCCATCATTATTTGATATCTCCAGTAATCACCAACCATGTGCTGTACTTCTACACCCTGTGGAATTATCAAGATTATCAAGAACTAGTGATGTTTCAATGCAAAGCATGTTAGAGAGGTGGGAGGCAAGAAAAAACAGTAAGGACAAAACATCTGAATCTTGAAGGCACCAAAAGAAGAGCTGTTTGCCAATAGTTTCCTTTGCTGGGGTGTTCAGAAGTAAAGGGAAGATATTTTGGGTCAAGAAGCAGGTGGCTGGAGGAAGTCCTAAGAGGGCACTGTGGTCCTGTGTCATCAGCTATGCCTACATTTGCTCACCTGTACTTGCAATGCAGCCTTATGAATTGGCAGCAGGAGTGGTATCTGTTGTTTATGTGTTTATGCATGTAGCCAGCTATGGAATTTTTAAGATTGTAGAATAAAATACATTTTGCAATAATGAAGATTTTATTTCCAGTGACAAATAACAACTTGGTTCGATTCAGAGAGATGACATAGAAAGCAAACCCAAAAGTAACAGAACAGACAAACATGAGAAGGCCAAACCTATGAACACTGTAAGATAAAAAAATCATGAGAAAGGAAATAAACAAGTGCAAACTTTAACATCTCATGCATAGAAAACCATCTCTCCCATTCATTTCCATTTGCTTCAGGAGAGGTACACAAAACAGCACTGGAGAAGTTGCAAGGTACATCCTATATGCTTGTGCAAATGGCATCAAATCTTGTAGAGAATGAAAAGAGGTGAGCTAGATGAGGCAACAGCCCTTCTGCAATGATTTCACCAGCTGTTTCTCACTATTTGTGCCATTGTTGGTTCTTCTGATGTCTTTCACTTAGAAGAATTCTTGAGGACACAATATTTTCTCTCAGTGCAGAAAACTGCTTGTTGAATGATGGTAGTGTGCAAATTAGTACAGATTATGTTATACAGCTGACCAAATTGTCCTTCCCTCCATCCCAAAATGCACACTTGAGTACCTGGCAACCTATAGTGATGTTGGGAGTTGTAAGCAAATTGCTCTCAAGGTAAACAGCAACTCATTGTCCCTTATATTGTCCAGCAAAGACAAATTTACAATCAGCAGGCTACATACTGCCAGAAGCATGAGAAGCTATATGGAATGCTCATAGGATGTGTCTAGCATATTAGCACAGTTGTTTGGAGCAGGTGTTCTGTTAATTGTGGCATATCTAGAACTGCACACTGTGTTCAAAATGACCCTTAAATGGCCACCTCACACCAGTGAAATAAGAAGATGTAGTGCACTGAGCTGTGAAATGAAGCAAGGAGGAAAGATGACAGGAGCCCAAGACCTATTCACTTATATTCATTGCCAGTCTCGTCAGAGCAGTCTTTAAGCAAGCTTGTAAAATAATTTGAACCAAACTCTAGGAATCCAAAAGCTAGAAGTTTTGTGGATTGGTGATAAGAAGCACTTCGCTCATTTCTTTGTTTTTTAAAAAGGTAAGCAATGCTACATTTGAAGCAAATGTTTCTCCACACACACCTGTCACACCTGTCGCACTTTGATTCTGGGTAAAAAGGACTTTAGAATGCCACCTTATGTTGATCAGAAGAATTCAGGAACAAGGTGTAGCAGAGAGGATGCTGAGACAGATACTGGCAGGGTCTGCGGTTGATGTCATACATTGACTGTAACAGTGAGTTGCATTTAAGGAAGAATTAAACCAGAAGGGGCTGTTGATGCACTCAGTGCCCATTGCAGCACAAGGCTGCTGGGGCAGGGGCTGCTTGCTGATTTGCTCTGCCTGGAACAGGTGCTTCACCAGCTGTCCCAGGATGCCCAAAATCTCGGGACAGAGAGGACTGGGGGACCTTTGCAGGCAGCAACGGGGAGCAGCTGCCCCAGGAGAGCCTCTGGGAAAGGCAGGCAGCTGAGCAATGAAAAGACACCAAAACCAGGATAATTGCAGTTTAAATCATGAGTTAACTGATTTCAACATACAGACTGCCAGAGAAAACTGAATTCACAAAGGAAGAAAATATTTTCCTTTTTGTCTTTTTCCACACAGAATGTGTTTCTTTATAAATTCTGTCTTCAAACAAATTTTTCTTTTAAAGTTAAATAAAATGGAGGGGTTAAAAAAAGCTGTAACAGAATATTTATTCAGTCCCCAATTTCTTCCCATTTGTTTACTTTGTTGGCTGACAAACAAAAAAATCCATTTTTCACGCAGCTCTAGTACAATATTAATCATCATGAGTACAAACAGCAGAGTCTAAGCCCATGTCTATTCATACTGTGTTATGCTGCTTCATGCATCTGCATATTGAATAGTCCCTATTCTGGAAGTAAGGAAAATAAGGCTGTGTGTAATTGAACGTGAGAATGAGGCTGGCAGTTTCAGGTCAGTCTGCTGCTCTTGGGATCTCAGACATTAACATTGTTATTTTGGCCTAAAGAGATAATAACTGCAATTCTCTTTTAAATTCATAAACCATGCTCTTTTTTTTTTTTTTCCTCTTATTTTTTTTACTCACAGGCTTTCAAACAGAACTTCCTGTGGCTGAGGGCTCACTGCAAGGTAAAGGAAAATATACAGGTTGTAACAAAAAAGTAGGATTTTATTTTTAGGCTGAGAGGTCTGATTTTCAAAAAAAACAAACCACTCTAGTCTTAAGCACTTAATTTTAAGGTAACAAGATGAAAGTGTTCAAGTTTCCTTTTGTCATGTTTGTAAATGATCAGTTTTAGTTGTTCAGAATTATTTACAAATTGCCTGTAGTTTGTTGCTTCTTCCCAGAAATCCTAAGATAGGTGAAGCTGAGTGAAGAAAAATCTGTAGCCAAAGGAATGGCCCAACTCACCACCCTATTTCTGTGGGCCATCTCAGAATTTGGGATAATTTTCATTACTGAAAGCAAAATCTAAGGGCCAGTCAGTAAAAATAAAAATATTAGGTCCTGAATCACTTTCACCTGTAGGAAACTTTCTTCCAAGGTGTATCTTCAGCAATACAAGAAGAGTGGAATCTTTCATACAAGTGTTTGCTGAGATCCTCTCGTGTTCAGACCATTAAAATACAGAATAGCAAGAGAAATAGAAGGGCTTCTTAAGGCATGTTCTGTCTAGTGATTTGGAAAGGTATGTGTTTGTGTTCATTGGCAGGGATAGAAAAATGGATTAATAAGTTGAAGTCTGTCAGAAACATGGATGAGATTCATAAAAAAATGTGTGTGACAGGAAAAAAAAGGCCATATAGAAAGCTGTCACCTGTTCTGTAGTAACTGTCAGCATTTGCACTTCTTACAAGTAGCTAATCCAGGTAAAACTGGTCCACAATGAAAGGACCTTAAGCTAAGTCCTGCCTAGATCATATGGCTGAATAAAATGTACTTGCAAAACATCAAAGAAATTCTGCATCTTTCTGGGTGAATGCATGCTTTTGTCCACTATAAATGAGCTTAGGTAAGTAGCAAATTTGTGACAAACTTTCTCAAGATAAACTCTTCAGAAATATTCACAGTGTTGTGGTAAGATGCAGCCAAAATCAAGCAGGTCAGGAGTTAAAAGACAATTAATATGTCTCGTGGCTGAAAGTCTGCCTTTAAACTGCAGGGAAAATTAAATAATAATAATAAATCAGGTATTTTACAGCATAAAGAAAAACAAATTAATTGAATCTACTGTAAAAGACAAAACAGCTGCTGTAGAAGCTGAAGCAAAATGTTACCTAAGTACACAATAGCAATAGCAAACTTTTCTCAAAAAATGCATGTCTTTTGAAGACTGAAACAATAGTGCCTCTATTTCAAAGGGCAAAATAAAGGTGTTAACTAGTTACTGTTATGCGTCAGAGCTGCATTAGTGTAGCTGTTTATAGCTATGGATATGTCTGATATGTAGCTTTTATGTGGAGAATAGATTAATACTAAGAGCAATGGCAGTTGCAAAAGTTTTCTGCTACCCAGATGTTAAACATTTCTGCTTATGCTATTTCTTTCTCTTCTAACAATCCGGAGGATCTGAGGCTCTGTCTTGGCCAATGGAATATGCATAAGGTCCACTAGTTACAAAGAGTGTCAAGAGGCATAGTGCCTAACACCACACTTTGTTGATACAGTAAATTCAGTTTTCAATCTCCTAAGGTAACTGCAAAAATGCAACAGCTATGTGAACTGGACTCTGCTACACTGCTCATTCAAGTTTGTTTAAAAGAACTTTAATGGGGTGAACCTGTTGCATCAGATTTCACACTCCATCAGATTCCCCCTGCCTGCATCACTCTGACTTTAACTGCTAGAGCAGGAGCATAATCCCAAAGGCAGGTACTCCAGCTAAGGATCCAGTTTCACATTACAGCAAACTCATAGTACCAAGAGGCTGTTAAAAGAATAGTTCTGCTCCTCCATCTCCTGTCAGCAGCTCACTCCCACTGCCAGGTATGGCATCAGTGTAGGAGAACGATTTCCAGCATGAAGAAAGGCAGAAAAGGGGATGCACAGGACAGGGGGGCACAGCAGTAAAGTATATTCTGTCAAAATCCTGCAGCAGCAGCATCTTTGAAACAGTGATGTTTCACCACACCCTAAATTCAGCAGAAGGGCAACAAGACAGGAATGTTTGAGTCACATTTAAAACATTGTGCTGGTGCACCCAGAACATCCAAAACATGCAAAACAGCAAAGGTACCTCAGTGAATCACAGTTCCTCCAGTGCCCCCTTGCTTACTGCTAGTGAGGAGTCATTGTCAGTGCCTTGTGTAGCAAGCAAATACTGCCACAACTCTGCTTTCTTCATTTCACTGGCAACAGTGACATTCCAGACAAACTTCTGCCTGGGGAAAGAGTAAGAGAGCACCACTGTGCAAGATCGAATCTGCTTAAGCACCCACCTAAGCTGCTTTAAAATACTTTATTAAAAATGTAAACTTTTTACCTCCCTAGTCTATGTGTTAAAGCACAGTTCAGATGTTTTTTTTCTTTCACAATTACAATAACTCATCTTTAGCACACCAAATTGCTCAAGCCTCTTAATTTCCTTTTCTTGGAGGAATTTATTAGTTTCTGAAGTCATGCCATTTATTCACAAATATGAATGTCTCTTGAACAGAGCTGCCAAGAGACAGAAATAAATAAATAGACCAGACTTCCTCCGGGTTTTTCCCCTCACTTGTTTTTTCCTACCTCTCTTGGCATTTATAAAATATTATATAACTTTCTACCAGGAAAAGCATAAAATATTTTTACAGTATAGTTGTTTTGTTGATTACAAAAACATTGTTGCACTTGCACTAAAGCAGTAAGCTTGTAAATCTTCTCTATTACACCTGCTGTTCATTAAATTTAGTAGAGGGATATGAGCCACTCCACAAAATACAATGTTCTTGTGAAAAGATGCAACACATACTGTTTCCAAGCCCATTTTTTATGGCAAGTCAGTCATTTGTCACACTAAATCTTAGGCATATGGATGAGGATTATTGGGAATATAATATTTGTCACAAAGGTGCTGGGTCACAGAGTCTTTTATTTTTCAACAAGGGCACTTGTTAGACAGTATTAGATACAGTCCCTGCACCAGCGATTATTTTGGCCAGCATGTAAGCTCTGTGCTCCTTTACACACATTGTGAAGATCCAAGCATCCCACTTAAGGTTTACCAGGTGCCAACAGATCTTCGTGCCTGCTACTGTTGATATGATATCAGCAGTGTGCTACTGTCCTTTGCACTGGACATTATTCACTGCTGCTCACTACCAGCAAAAGTTGTTTCTGCAAGGAAGATTTCCATGCAGCAGATTCCAGTGAACCACTGACTTTGTGTTTGATATTTGTAGTGAACACTTGGCTGCTTTAGACAGACTGTATGTGACTTGTCATTGGAAAATGGACCGTTTTACCATACAAAAAAGAGAAATAGTACAGGATGAATTGTGATAAAGCAAGAAAGGAATCAAGGGTGTTTGTACTTTTGTGCAGGTATGCACACAAAGAATCAGACATTAGTACTGAGAACATGCTGTCCAGGCAAATTGCCTGTTTGACTCCTGTCAAGGACTAAGGAGTTAAACTGGAGAGCTGAGCATTTATCTCTTTAAGGATTTGAATCAAAGGGTAGAATTTTAAATCAAGACATGGGAATTTAGTTCATTTCGTTCTCCCAAAGGAAGTAGACTTTGGCAGGGAAGGATGCTGTGCTACACCTTGGTCTGAAACCCTTCTCTGAAAGTTTGTGGTTGCACAGTGAGAATATGGATTTGGCTTTGTTATACTTGGCCACCTGGTCAAAACTCGGTTCCAATGGCTAAGTCAGATGCCTGTGCAGTGTACATGACTATTGCAAGCAGAGATTTGAAGTAGAACTGACTACCCTGTTTATGGGGTCCTACAGGCTACTTTGCAGACTACGCAGTATATATTTGCAGCTGCTTGCAAAAGGCACTATAAGTCACCATTATAACGAGGGAATATTGTATCCCACTGGTGTGCATGGAAATTCTGGAGCATTTTCTTCATCATGCAATATTTGTCCGAGGGCAACCTCTATAGGAAGAATATGAGCTTTTCCAAGTGTCAGTGTAGCAGGAGGCATGTAAAACCTCTATAAATCAGAAAGGGTCTTTGTGAAACTACAGGAACAAGCAGGAGCTTTAGTTCCCTATATTGCAGTGTCTGGGCATGTTCTCTGTCTTCAGTTTCTGTTATATTCTTGGTTTCATTGAGATCTCCAGTAGTTCTGGTTCTTGTATTAAAACATCAGTTTTATTTTTCATTTAGTATCACAGTGACTCTTAAAGCAAATACAAGCAATAAAGCTTAATTAAAAGAACAAAAATGCATCACTTAAAAAGAGGGATAGTGTATGCTAAAGTTTCAAGTGTTCTAAGCAGGTACAATTTTAAAGTAATTACATCTTTAAAACCCTACAAAAAATCCTTTTTCCACTCCCCCAAATTAATATTCTGTAAAATTGCCTCCTTAGTGAAATTTCAGTCACCAAATGCATTGCTATTTAAGGGAACATGTTTTCAATCTGTGTCTGAGGAAAAGTGCACTGGGATGGTAACATTTAAATAAATAGGACAAGCCAAATACTGAGATTAGTAAAGTGGCATTGTTAATTGTCAAGATGATGCTGAATAGACAGAGGCACTTAATTGTTGTATTTGTGCTCCATTGCATCATTGTCTCTTTGTGTTGATTTTAATTTGTTTTCTACTGTAACTCATGAAACTTACATTACTGCCATTAAGGTGAATTTTTTGAAGCTGCATCTGCTTATTGGTTTGCCGATTCCCTCTCTTGAAATTAGATTGATGTAGTGTTATATATTCATTCCAATCTAATGACTTTTCCAGAGCCCCAGAGTAAAGAAAATGGGTTTCATTAATTTCCCTAATAGCATCACTGAAAGACACGTAATGTGCGAAGTTAAAACTTCTTTTGTTTTTAATCTCTTAATGATCTCTTTTCCCTTTGTTCAGACTATCCTTAGTTTTACAAAAATAGAGAGGAATGAAAATGTCTCTTGGTGGATTTGTCAGGGAAGCGAGACTTCAACCATTTTGGTGGAAATGTTTCATGGCATTTTTATGTTCTCTACTGATGTTTATTCCGCTATTCAGTCCATTTATTGCTCCATAAATTGCAATGTGTATGGTTTCTTCTATTTTTTTCACATCTCAAGGAAAATGAAGACCAAGTTGCTCAGCCGCTTCCTATTTAGCATCCTGAATTTGTGACTTGTCTCTGAAGCACTTTTGCAATAGCAGGAATCATTCTCGTTCTAGGGAATACAAGATCTTTATACGTTCTTTTTCATCTGACCTAACTTCACAGTTGGTGAACCTGATTATTTGATACAGAAAGTTTTTACTAAATGTTCTCTTTCTGAAAAGGAATTCCATTATTACAGTTATGCTCTGACTTCGGTGGCATAAAAAGGGGTAAATACCTACACAATAGACTGCCTTAACCTACACCCTGAACGAGCAGCAGAAATTAGGTGTTTTCATTTCTTGGCTGTGGGATGAAGAATGAAAAATCTTTGGTTTGAGGTAGCGCAAGCCTTAATTCATCACAGAAGTTCTTTCAGTTTAAAGGTGAGGTTAGCACTTAATTACAACTTCATCAGTGCCAGGGCAAATAATCTATGATCATTTCATGTGCCTTTTTTTGTTTTCCTTTTCTTATTTTTTTGTACATACTTAGATTCACATTTTGGACAATGAATGAAAACTAGGTGATAAATCACTGTTCAGTGTTGTAAATGTTCCCTGTGCTTATTTGCATCACTTCTGGGTTTTCATTCCATAAAAAGAGGAACCTTCTATCATCTCTTGCAATGTAACTGTAAAGGTTTATTGGGTCCCACTTCATGTATATAATCTCATGGTTTAACTACATCATGCTGCAGAATGAGATACAGCTATGTCCAGGCTGTCTCAAATCAACATATTTGGAACCACTGAAAAACTGCCCGTACTTAAATACTAGACATGCAGACTCTGCTATGGCCTTGTACTGATGTAGTTTGAATATGAATTAATATTTATTGACTCAGAAGTGTTATGGTGCCACACAGAGCCTAGCCAGGATTCAAGGCAAATGTGAGTTGTTGGGATGTTGCCAGCACTGCAGAGACTGATAATCCTGAGCACTGTGCTCAGAGTATATTTTTCTCTCTGGTATATTCCTTGAGGACAAGACATGAAAATGCCTTTTGCCTCTTTTTTTTACACCTGGACAATAAATGAAACTTAGTTAGGAGATGCAATGGGCTTTTCATGTAGTCAGTTCTACTCCCAGCACTCCGTAAGCTGCTTTATGCCTGAGCATCATCATTCTGTGCTGAAGTGACGAATGGAGTTCAAGCTTTCTCATTAAGCACTGCTGTTGTAAGACAGTTGCCTACCTAATAAAAATATCCTCTACTCATCAAAAAGACATTAGAGGATGCACAGTGAGCCATCAGTGTTGGTGCATCACACATCAGATTTTCTGATGGGGAGAGGGAACAGTGGTAATTCACCTCTTAACAAACATTCCTGAGTCTTGGTTTTGGCTCATATTTTTTCCAAAACGATCTGAAAAGTTTCTCATTTGTTACTTGAGCATGCTTCAGTGCATTTGTCCAACTTATCTGATTTCCTAAAAAAGAGTTTTCTCATGATATTCTACTAATTTGCAAGCTCCAGGTTTTGCGTTTTGTTGTTTTTTGTTTGTTTTTTTTTCATGCCACTTAGACAATACTTTTCAGTGAAAATTCACTGGTTTGCTGGAGTCATAAGCACCACTGACCTACTTTTTCTGTTATTTACTAGTCAAATAATGTACTACAGAAGCTTCCTTGACATGCTCCCTGGTCAACTCCTGCATGTTCCAAATCTGATGGAAGAGTCAGCTCATTAGTGCACTGTCTGTGTTTGTGTAGGAAAAATATCATCCTATTTTACCATGATGTGTCTGACATTTACTTCCAAATAGTATAATACAACAAGAAAAACTAATCTTGAACTTACTCTGCTCACCAAGTATAGTGGAAAACTGTAATTATACTATCGTGAATCTATCTACAATCTGCATTTTTTTTAGAAATCCCTTAAGTCTTCATTGCAGACTAATTAATGTTTCAATTATGACCTAAAGGAACTGATGTTTGGGAAAAATTCTCCACATAAAGACAAGCAGAAATTCAATTCTGAATAGTTTGGTTTAGGCATATGAATTACCATGGAAACTTAACTGCAGCTGGTAAATCTCACTGTATGAGGTCACACATTCCTTCAGTTTACTTGGCTATGTCATATTGTGATTTGTGACGATGCAGACCATGTTTGCCTTCAGCTAATGCTGTGAAGTTCTCCACGTATTCCTCTTTGGCAGCTTTGACCAATTTCCTTATTGTCATGGGACTTTATGTGTTCAAACACTTTATATCTATTTATTCCTTTATCTATAGGAGAAAATGTCATAATGTCCACTTTGAGAAGATCCCAAAAGTAGGAGCCATTCAAAAGAACAAGGATATATTCAATGGGATATGAAGAAACTGGTCTTTGAGAAACAATTTTGGACCAGGGCCAGAATGTCCCTGCTTAGCAGTAGTGCAACATCCAACACCATCACTAATCTTAGTCTCTAACTACCTTATGAAGGTGAAAAGTATAATGTATTCATTGCTATTGTACCTTTACACAAATATGAGGCCAAAAATACAACATGTCCGATATTTTTCATGATAAATTCAAATAATCCCTGTCTTATATATGTCTAGGTTTTATGTGTCTGTCCTTATTCATGTTTCTGTAAATCTTTTGCTCTATTTAACCATGAAGCAGATGCACAGATTTTACTGCTTTTCATTGCTCTGAGCCTTTACAGATCATATCTTCTGTGTCTTGCCATTGTCTGGGTTGTAAGGACACTTCAAAGTGGCATAGTTACCCAAAGGTCTTCACCAAAGTTCTTCACCAAAGTCCAAGCATTCTAAAAAAAAAAACCTGAAAGAGCAATAGTAAATTCAGACTATTTTTTTTCTGAGCTTTTGTTGTTTTGGGGTTATTTTCTTGTGAAACTGGATACACACTTGAAAATGTGTAATAGTATTTTTTTTTTACAATTCTATATCATCTCAGACAGAGATCCCTCTCAGAGAAGGAGATATAAAATTCCACAGTTAACCTTTTTCTATTCTTTCTCTTTATTTACCACATATGAAAGTTAATGTGCATATATCACATTAGGATGTACCATAGTCCTTTATTTTGGCTACTGAAATAAATAATCACTAGGGTGTTTATGATGCCTTTCATTTCTAGCAACTCAAGACGTCTCTGAACTGCAACATTCAGCCAGTAGTTTGAGCATGGATTTGGAGCATTCTCAGGGATGAGCTATTTGCTCTTGGACATCCACTTTGAGCTTTCTGTCTTCACTCCATAACTGAGCACTTCTCTCACCCACCAAGATTTTGGATCTATCTCATTAAAACTAGAAGTGATTAAGATTATTAAGAGAGGAACAGGGCAGTATCGTCTTCATTCGTTGTCTTCAAACCAATTTTTTACTGGAATATTTAATGTTATTCTTAAAGCCTGTCATCAAAGATAAGGATGTGGATATAGCTGTGTTTTTGTCTTCTCTTTGATCTTTCCAAACAAACTGATCTCAAAAGGTGCCTTCATCTTTTTTTCCTTGTCTGCTTGACAATAGAATATTATGAGGGCAACTTTGACCCTAGAGTAGAATGGTGTTCTGCATTTCTGATTTCTTGGTCCTTTTCCTTTTCCTTTTCCTTTTCCTTTTCCTTTTCCTTTTCCTTTTCCTTTTCCTTTTCCTTTTCCTTTTCCTTTTCCTTTTCCTTTTCCTTTTACCTTTTCCTTTTCCTTTCTTTTTTTCTGTCAAGAATAGCAGCCTTAAAATGAAAGCATTTTAATAATTGAAATAAAGCATTATTTAAAATTGCAATAAACCACCAATCATGTTCAGTTTCACAGGAACATATTCTTTATTGGAATCTAAGTTTGATAACTTTCCTCTTAAGCTGCAGAGTAAGAAATGAGGCAGTTCTCATGTGTTTGGCTCTCTCAGCTATTGGTGAAAGCCAAGGAATACACAGGTTTTTCACTATCAGTATATAGGGCTACAGTTCAACTGGCTTCAATGGTGGTTACAGTTATCAAAGGATAAGTACTTTACTTAGGGGATTTAATTTTTTGCTGTTGTCAAAAGGCAACTGCCAGCAAAGGGCAACACCTTTACAATCAGTCATATCTGTATTTGCAGTACTGGGCCCATCTCTGCTGAAGCAGAGAAAGGAAAAATTGCCATGGACATCAGCTCCCTGCTAATCTTCGTCACTGATCACATTGACTGACAGAGCTACAAAAATACTGATATGGGCTGCAGGTTTAATATCGCTAGAAAGGATTCATTGCAGATATGTGACAGGTTTATCAATCCTAATTTAGATAGTAGCTAAACCATCTCTACTTGATTTGTGTAGACACAGAAGAATAAAAATCAGTTAGCAGGTAGTTTACTCCCATCCTGCTTCTCAGCTGCATTGGCTGAATCAAGTAACAGCAACCTTATAAGCAAGAAGAGACTTAATTTCTTGTATAAACCCAGATTCATATGCACTGCATTTCATCTCAGCCCTACAATCTTTGAGCACACAAGGAGATTATTAAAATTAATAAAATTAATTGGATTATAAAAGCAGATAGAAAAGTTAAATGACTCAAAGTACACTTTTCATAAGATTTTTATTTTCCAATAAGCCTTCAGAAAATAAGGTTGTCTGTTAAAGGAAGGAATATATTACTGCAGTGCAGGAGGTTTCAATAACCTCAGCCATTCACAAAAGATTATTGGGACATTTATGACTGAGGAAAAACATCCCCCCATCATAAACTGAGATATGATTTCCAAGATGCTAGTTCAAGCGACTGCTTGAGGGGTCAGAAAACTTACTTGAGAAGTGCTTTAGGAAGGTATCAATGGCTCTCAGAGTAGTGCAGCTGTCTGCAATATTTGGAGTTGGACCTGGTACAACAATCTCTGCTTCCTCTGCTGCATTTCTGTTCCTCTTCTCCAAAAATTGCATCAGAACTTTGGCCTTTGGCACCCTGATTCTTTACATATGAAAGACAAAACTCAAAGTTCACCTCCTAAATCTACATAAATCAGATTTTAACATTGTTTGGTTTTAGTTCAGAGTGGGATATATGCATTTCAATCCCTGTGTGATAGATCTTCTGATGATTTTTTCCATTATTCTGTGACTCTTCAATGTAATATAATTGTTGCTCTTCAGAGCACAGTCAGTGTTTCATCGCCCAGTCATTAATGTTTCTAACACATGCACCCTGAGCACAAGCTAGAAGCCATTTCCTTCTTTTTTATTCCAACACTTGTGGGATTTTTACCTTGACTTTACCGTGAATCTATTGTAGATGGCAGCACCCCAAGAGCAGCTTTGATTCATGGTGTTTAATTTCTGCAGGAAGGACAGAAGTTGAGCCAGTTCCCTTTGGCAAGGTAACAAAAGCCCACCACATAGCACCTGGACTTTGAGGGACCCTGGAAAGCTCTGTGATCCAAGTGATGGGGCCAAGAGTTGAATATCTAAAGAACCTATTCACCCTAAGGGGAATTTCTTGTAAAAAAAAAAAAAGAACACAAAAAAACAAAGACACCTGATATAAGGATAGAAATACAACCCAGACATTAGATACAAGGAAAAAGCTCTTCACTGAGAGGGTTGTCAAGCACTGGAACAAGTTGTGCCAGGAAGTGCTTGTGTCACCATCCCTGGAGTTATTTGAAAGATGTGTATTACACTTAGGGACATGGTTTAGTGGTGAACTTGACAGTGCTGGTTAACAGTTGGACATAATCATCTTAAAGGTCTTTTCCAGCCTAAACTCTTATATGATTCTATGATTTTGTCATAATCATGAGTTGCAGTCTCTGAAAGAAACTTCCTATTTTTGTCTGGAATTTTATTTCTAAGAGTTAACCGTGCAAAAAAATGTTGTGGTTGTTTAACATGATGGACAGCCATCTCTTCACCTCTTGTAGTTGCTTGACTGAGTTTACAGAGGGTAACCAGCTAAATCAGTTGAAGGGAAATTTAAACTTGATCAAATGCACCTAATGGTAGATTTTGTACTGCTTTAACTGTGATTCATGCAGGCTTCAGTCTCTTATACAACACTTGTGCATAGACAAGGTTATGAACTCTACAAGACATGATATTGGATAGGTGAGTTGCACCCCCTGTGATTATCTGAGGGTTCAATGAATACATATGATACACTTTTTGATCTTATTTGTTTTGCCAAGAACACCCAAAGAATCACAGGTATTTTACCAGAGTGGAAGAGAAAAGAGGGAAAGTCTAAAATTTTAACATTTGAAAAGCAGCCAGTCTGTATGTTTAACTAACTGTTAACAAAGCTTAACCTGCTCTGTTAAATGTCAGTGCAAAGCATCTCAGTGGGTTTGGGCAGCACAAAGGTGTGCTGCTCAGACAATATATACATTCCACTGTGAAATGGTCAATGCAAATTAAAAATCTGAACCTACTTCTGTAGAAATTAATGGGAGTTTAGTCACTGACTTCAAAGGGAACAGGGTCAGAAATCCAGTTTCTTGCTATTCTTCCTCTACTTTCATTAGTGGCAGAGAGTGTGGGAGAGGTGCAGAGAGAAGACATTTTGTTTAGATCTTTAAAACTTTGCTTTTCCACAAATACTCTTCTTCAAATTTTTAAAACTTTATTTATATCTGAAACATATCTCAAAATGAGCAGCACATGGAGGGTATATGAGAGGTGTCTTTCTAGGTGGACACTGAAGCAGCTTGCCTCCGATAATTTTTTGTTCTTCTGCTGCCTTTTAAAGAGTTTTTTATAATCAGTAACTGATAGAAGTGTAGAAGATGAGAAAGACATCATATGCCCAGTCTGTTTGCTTAAACATCAGATGATCACTCGTTACAGAGAATTTATGGACACCTTGTCTCTCTCTTTACTCATCTATTAGAGCATGGGACTCTGCTAAGAAAGGGAAGCTTTGAATAAAAGAATAAATTTTATTTTTCTTATAAATGCTAGCTTACATCAAGACTAAATAGAAAGAAAAAATATGGGGAGGAAAGGCAAAACAAAGAAGAAAAAAAAAAAACTAAGATCAGATCAATGTTTTGGTTATATTAGCATCAGCAGTTCATATCAATTAACTTCTTGTTCCAGTCACTTGTAGTGAGAAATGCAGGCATCTGATTTGTAGACTCGAGGGCCACCTCAGGTCACCAGTGTGGTTTTAACTTTTACAGCATAGCCAAGAAAATGTCTATGTGCCTGTATTGTAGGTTTGCAGAATGACATTTGACAATTCATTCTTATGTGGTGCTGTTTTAGAGAGCATGTGTTTTCCTGGCTTAATCACTTGACTTTGTCTCAGCTATATGAGACTTAAAGGATTGTAACAGTGAACCAAATCCAAATATGTGCCTCCTCTGGCACTTGTCTGTTTGAAAAGCATTTCTCCATTCTATTCTTGAACAATAAAGAGCCCTTTTTGGGCAAATATATACTCAACATCTTGTCCCTTTTTTTGTCTCAGTTAGATTTTTCTCGCAGAAGAGCCATCACAGTCCTACCCTCTTGCAAGAACTGATCAAAAATGTCACAGTTACAAAGAAGAAATCACAACCTCATCAGAAAAGTGAGAGCCTGTATTTTTACTCACAGTAGTTTTTTCAGCAGAGATTAATTTAAAAACAAAGGATGCAGCCTACACCTTACTTCATCTTTCTACTCATCAGACTGTTCTTTCTCTTCACCTTTGAGGATTTTATAATTCTAAATATTGGAACTCTGTGGGGCACAGACAATTGGATATCACCCTTAAGTCTCGCATAATCTAACATAAAGGACTGTCCAGAGAAAATGTCACCTTCGTGTTTTTAATGAGGAAATGATTAATTAAGTCCTGACACAACACCAGTCACAGAAAGAGAAATGACATGCAAACAGTTACTAAAACCAGCACTTTTCAACAGGTTCAAAAATATCCTGTAAAGTGTGACGCACTTGGGTGTTTGCTGGAATAGCTCCTCATGTTTCATGCTGCACTGGAAAACACAGCCACCTGGCTTTGGAGCTCTTTATGGAAGAAAGGATTGATGCTTTTCATGAAAATTCTCCCTTCTGGGACTTCAACCTGTGGTGTGTGATTAAAAATAATACACCTAAGAGTTCCACACAGATAAAGGAAAAGCTTGGAAGGAAATGTTAACTGCCTTTGGCACAGACCTGAGCTGCTTTCCCCCAAACACAGACCTTTAATGACAACTGTTCTACTACATCAAACACATTCCCTTTTTCCCAGTGAAGGAACTTCTGTCATTCCCCTGGGCTAATGCAGACAGAAGGCATTTGCCCTTCATGCTGCACTCGTGAGGTCTAGAGACCCACGGCAGTGCCTAAACTCTAGTAAAATCTGTTCAGAGAACTTGTCTCAACAAACCAGAGATCTGTTGAAATACACTCAAAGCCAAAAAGTTTTATGGAGACAGGAGTTCTAATGGAGCTATTGAGGGGAGGAAACAACAAAATCACCTAAATTTAAAATCTTCCCATCCATTTCCAAATGAAAATGGAGTTTTGAACCTGAAATCCTTTGGGGAATACACTCAAAAGTGGGCAGAGAGCAGCAAAAAACAATTTACAAGTATCAAAGTTGTCATGAAATTAAACTTTTTTTTCTCTGTCTATTTCAGTTCTTTCTGTAACATTGATTTATTCTTGACCTTGCTTTTTCTGGGCCTATTTATGTGGTGGGCCTGGAGTTAGCAATTTTGACCTCTAATGTATTTAAGAAATAACAAGAGACCAGGTACAGTCCTGGCAGGTTCCTCTGAGCTCCCTCTTTTACATTTCAGGGTGATATCTGTAGATAGCATGCTTAATCTTTTTGAATTTACAGTCACCAAAAAAAAATTAAAATTACAAAAAATTTTTAAAAATTCCTTACCACAGAACATAGCAGATTACAAGGTGTAATTACATGATGTAGAATAATAACTATTGGGGGGAAGCTGGTCTTTTTTTTTTTCTCCAAAAATTGCTTTGTGAATGAGGTATTTTCAGATTGTTTTCCAGATGAAGACCGAAGAAGAAATCAAAATAACAAGGATAACACAGAGTGTTTGGAGAGAATTGCATATTATAGGTACAAAATAAACAAAAATTGAAAAGAACCCTCTGAAAATAATTTTTTTAACTTGTCCTCAAAAAGTTCAGTTTATCATTGGCATCCTGAGTTTGCAACTACAGTTAAGATTAACCAGCATCTTAAAGAATATAAAACCATTTCTAGAGCAGGAAATTCTGCTACTGGCCTCTACACCCCTGCTCAATCCCAGTGTTTGAATTTTCACAAGTGGAAAAAAATATATATAACTTTGTTGGCTTTCCTTCTCTCTGCTAAAGCTGGAGTAATTTTTTTTTTTCATCACTGAATAGATTATTTCCTGCCTTAACAACTTTTCAAGTTTACATGACGTCCTATGAAAAATCAGTTTTGCATCCTGAAATTCATAAAGTCCTGGATCTCTCTGTAATGATTTCCCTTTCCTCTTTTAGAGACCACAACTGAATGCCCTATAGCATAGCATGGGTAATATCCTTATCAGTTAACATACCTGTCAATCAAATCCTTGTTTCATTACTTTGGTTTTGTCCTTTTGGCAGGAGACATTCATCTTCCTTACAATCAAATTTTGTGGTGGCAAAGGTTATGTTTTCCTTTCTAGGTCTTCATGGTCCTCCTTATGCAAAATTCCCTGTCAAGTGAGGCCCATGGAGTAAGTGGCACGCATCACACAAACTTTGAATGGTTCTTGGTACGCATCTGCTTCACTGCTTGCTGATGCTTAAAATCAAAGAATTGCACAGCATGATGGCTCTCCTCTATTGCTTTTCAATCTTATTCTGTATCACATTTCACAGTTGCAGATTGTGCCCTTGCTTTTCTTCCCTGGAAGGGAAAATCCCTTCATTTCTCTCAATATCAGAAAGCTTTTCTTCAGCATATGAATAGACCAATACACAGAGAAGTTGATCCTTTAGGTTTTGGAAGCACTATGTTATTTACTGCAATCAGGTGCATCCTGAAGATAGTGTAAAATAATCATTTCCAAATTGGAGAGACCAGTAATACCTAGAGATCATTGATTTTTTTTCAGAAATAGAGAAATTCCCATCTCATCTTCTCTGGTTAGTTTAGACATTTTGTATCCTCTTCCTCAAAAAAGTGATATACAGCTTTTATCCTTACTTCATACAGGCTTCATACAGAAACAAGTTTCTGTTACCTGAGTCCTGAAGCATGACTGCAATACTATTTATTCCTTAATAAACCTGTTACATAGCAGCAGCTCCTGGATTTGTATAGACTACTGGAAGCTTTGTAAGAGATGGGCTTCTGGGAACTGGACTTCATTTCTCTGACCCAAACCAACCACTTTAGTTCCCAACCACAGCTGCTGCTGTTGCTGCACCACCACAAGTGATGACAAGACAGCTACTCAGCACTCCTCAGTGTTATTGCCTTCCCACACAGCCCACTAGAAAAGGCACATGTTGAGGGCAGCTGCTGTTTTCTGCCCTCTTACTCCTCATCATGGTATCTTAATGAGGATATCTGGTCACTAGAAAACTGATGGAAATTACCAGTTTCATATGGCAGTTCTTTTTCTGTAATAATTCCAAGTCAGGACCAGCTTAGACTGATCAGAGATGATCAGAGATGCAAACATAAAAACATTCAAAACCTTGTTATTCATCGTAGAAGGCACCAGTCCTTCAGAAAGTATGTGCAGCCTGTGAATCCCATGGACTGTTTCCGTACTGCCACTGAAAGCTACTTTATTTCATATGTGTTGTTCTACCCTACCCTTCATTCTGTTTAGCTGGTTTCTTGCCTGCCTCGGACTCTCAAGGGAAGCTCAGTGTACAGCATCACTACAAGGTGTGTTTGGGAGCCAGGCTGCTGGACACACTGAAAAATCTGTTTTCCACGTCACTGTCCAAATTTATGTGTTTTCTACCTGTCATTTTTCTCAGGGTGCACTGGAGGTAGTCTTTCTGGGACTTCAGGATCTGGATCATGGATAGTCCCTTTATCATACAGCAAAGGTTTTGCATTTACTGCCCAAAATGGAAACTCATTAAGCAAGGAATAGGCTCATCACAGTCAATAATAAATACCTGTGACAAAGAAAAATGACGTCTATATCATACAAATAATGCAAATACAAAGATAATGGTAAAAGTGCTTTTCCTCATCTACTATCTGATGGATTTCTTCTCTGCAGTATATATTACTCATTATGATATCAATTTCAGTTCTTATAGCCTCAAATCGCCTTGAGGGGGAAGGGGCAAACAGAAAAATATGCTGAGTGTTCAACCAAAAAATTCCTGTACCATGGTCCAGTCAAATGGACTGTAAAGAAATATGATTATTGTGCCAGTGACTTTAGGCTGTTCACTTCTGTCTTATTTTTAAAGGTTTTCCTACCCAAGAAATGAATTGAAAGATCCTTATTTAACTGTGCCCTCCTGATGAACATCACTGAATAGGAACTGTTCCTCACAATTAAATGAGCACACTGCACCAGAGACAGACCACTGCCAGTTAAAATCCCACAGAATTCCTCTGTCTCTTTAGCCGAATTGAAGAGGTATCATAAAATGGTGTCACCTCTACAGCAGAAGTAAAACTAAGATCTGCAGTTTTTAAATTCCAAAAATACCATTACAATTAAAGTATATGCATTCAGTACAGGGCACTTTCCATCTGATCACAAAGAAATAATCTAACTGGTCTTAACTTTTAATTTTCTTTCCCTTATTCTTTTCTTGTTGGTTCAGTCCCCAAGGGTTATAGCATGGTAAAACCATGAGCACTTGCACATTCCGAAATAAAACCTCTATTTCACGGTGAAAATTATTTGAGATTAAAGATCTAGGGTCTGTTTGCTGTTGACTGACTGTAACCAGAGGAACATAAACATTCTTGATTGGCTCTTTTTTATTTTCTCATTCAAATTGCAATCTCTATTCACATGCAGTTTCATAGGGAAAAGCATGCAGCATTTTGACAGAGCCATGCCTGGGAAAATGGTTTAATAAAACAAGACTAATCATGTCAAGATGTAAAATTCTGGGATAACTGATATTCCAGTTGATTAAAAAAAAGAATTTCAAATTCATCAAAATATTTACTTTGTCCACCTCAAAATTATTTATGTTTTAGTTCTTGTCTTCCTTCTCTTTCTTATTATTTTGAATTAAGCAGATTTTAAACAATATTGTTTCAAAATAGTTTAAAATTGTTTAAAACAATATGTTTTAAGATATTTAATTTTTTAATTTCAAAATTATTTTTTATTTAAGAGCAAAAGTACTGAAAGCACTTTGACTGAGACATTTAGCCATACTTCCTTATGATCTCAAAATAACTTTAGACAGCTGAAACTATTTTTCTGCAAGAAACTGTTCTAGTTACAAGTACAAATGTCCTGCCATGATTTTGCCAGCACTTGTTTTTTCATTTTTGGTTGCAAGGAAGCAGTGCATGAAGGCGAAAAAAAGAAACATAACCAGTTTTGCAGTCTTTTAAAAGGCTTTATTTTGAAAGTGTTGCTTGGCCTAATTCAAGTTCATTTTTTTCAGTCTGGTGCTGTGACAGTCTACAGCTGTGATATCTGTTTCAGGTGTCCCTTCACATATCTTGTTCATTCTTGCAGCATTATTAATGTACTTTTTCCCATCTCTGCCCAAAGATTTCCCTTCATTTCAATGAATAAAAATGCCAGTAATTCTCCTTCTCCCATCAGTTCCTTAGTGTGAAATATCAAATAAGACACTAAACCATCATCATCTAGATTAAGTTACCATTAGATTTGGGTTACATGAGACAAGTTCCTTTATCAAGATACAGGGTCAAAATAGTGTCATTATTTTTGCAGGGTGAAGTCTGTAATAGATGGCTAAAGTTCATCTTGGTTTCCACAGAATTTCTCTCTTGTTCTGAAGCATTCACAATCTTTCTGTGTCTGTGTTTGCACAGTCCACTAAATGAGTCTGACAGTATAGTCACAGGTAAGATGCCTTATCATTATGTCAGAGTTTCAGTGTTTATGGAGAATCTTCTGCTGGGCAACAGCTTTCATGGTTCTCAGGTGGCTAAATTCAGAAGAATTCAGGTTGTTTGTTATGTCCCAAGGCAGAAAGAAATGGAGGCATTTTAGTGCTGTATCCCATCATGTTGGCCGAAAGCAGTGGGCAGATTCAAAAATTAACTTTGAATTCACTGTTATAAAAGATTTTCTGCTTCTCCTTTAGCAATTCTTGTGACTGATATTACCAGAATATCCTGCATGTTTTACTCTCACTTGACATTTTGCATGTTGTTTTCCCTGCCTGACCCTAGGGATACACATGCTTCTGCTTTTCATTTCTGAAGTTCGATCAGATTCCTTTGTTGTATTTATATGTCAGTGTGGATAAAAATCCGTTGCTCACAAAATGCGGTGTTTGACTGGCAGAAGAAAAATCACCTTTTATTTTTTAAAGCTCCTTTTATCACCAATACTCCTGTTGAAATTTATCCACATTTCACATACACACTGGAAAAGAAGGCAAAATGACGTTCCTTGTGGTGGTTTAACCTCAGTCAACAATTCAATCCCACACAGCTGCTTATTCACTCCCCCCCTCCCTCAGTGGGATGGGAGACAGAAACAGAGGAGTAAAAGTAAGAAAATCCTGGACTGAAGTAAAGACAGGATAAAAGGTAGAACAAAAGCCACGCATGCAAGCAAAGGAATTCTTTCACCTCTTCCCATGGGCAGGCAGGGTTCAGCCATCCCCAGGACAGCTGGGCTCCATCCCACATAACAGTGACTTGGGAAGACAAGCACCACCACAATGTCTCTCTTTCCTTCTTCTTCCTACAGCTGTCCTATTGTCTCCTCCCAACTTCTTGTGCCTCCAAGGCCTCTTTGCTGGGGTGGTGTGGGGAGCAGAAAAGGCCTTGACTCTGTGCAAGCACTGCTCAGCAGTAACTGAAACACCTCTGGAACCTCAACACAAGTTTCAGCCCAAATCCAAAACGCTGCCCCATGTAAGCTACTGTGAACAAAATTATCTCAGCCAAAACTAGCACACTTGCAAGAATGTGGTTCTAGAAGCCTTTCTTTCAAGTGTTCTCCCCTCAAAACCTTTCCCTCCAGGCAACTGTGAGATAAGAGACTCTATTACAGAAAACCACTGTAGTCAATTGTAGGAACTTGTTAGACACAATTATCCAAAATGTGCCCTAACAGTAATATTTAAATACCAAGTCATAAGATATTAGTTCTAACACATGCTACATGTTTCTCAGTTACCCACTGAAATTGTATTTACAATGCCACTGGCATAAACATTTAGCATCAAGAAAAGATGAATGCATAGGCCATTTTATAGACTTATTTGTGAATTGTTGAACCTATATTAAGGTCCACCAATCAGCTTTGGGATTTACAGGTAGTAAATACACTACCAGAAAAATTGAGCATGTGCCTCTGCCCTGAACATATTATAGCATTTTTTTTTTAATTTAAAGTAGAGAAGAATTCATTTCCCTTCTCAGGATCTGAGTAAATTCCAAATAGAATTAATAAGAAGTTTTCCACTAACTTAAATGGAGCTGGAAAAGATCAATGCATGTGCTGTGTGCTTATAGTGGCAATGACATTATACTTTCCCAAAAAAATAAGGAAAGGAATTGAACTCTGAAGTCCCAATAAGGCAAGATGAGTTGTGGATTAAATTTAGACTCAAATTAGTTTTAATACACTGGCATTACATTGCTGCAATATCTTGGTGTATTGAAAACATGTTAATATATTTCAGACAAGTTGCAATGGAGTCCTCACTTGGACAGATCAGGTGGATCCAGCTGGACTTTGTAAGCCCTCCAAATAAGACCAAAAGATACCCAAACATGAGCTTTTGTTACAGCAGTGGCACATCCCAATGATATCTAGCTAGCATTTTTAAGGCCTATTTCCTCTCAGTTTTTCGTTTTGGTCACAATGATAGAGAACTGGCAAGTTATTACAAATATCTTCCATTGCTGGGAGAAGGATTTTACTTATTCTACAGGTTACTGCTGGGACAGATGGTCTTAAAGTTGGTGAGGAGATAGAAGATTTTGTGATATTTGAGAAAAAATAGAAGAATCAAAAAGCTTCCACCTGGAATTTTAGAACATCTAGACTCTAGTGCAGTTTAGAGGTCTCTGAGGAAATAATTTGGGATATTTCAGTGTTATTGTGTAGGATTTTGCAAGTTTAGAGACAATCACTGAAAAGGGGTGTCTTAAGCCAATTTTGATTTTTCCATCATGTTGCTACAAATCTTCTTTTAATCACTATGTTAATGTCAGATCAAGCTTTTTTTCACTGTTTTATGTCCCTGGTTGGTTTCAAGAGTCTGTTATATTTCATTATTTTATTAATGTGCAAGAATTTGTCGTAAGGATTTGTCTTAAGTGCTAAGCCTCAGACCTATAGCTAATACATATACCAAACCATATATACTGGTGAGTGTCTTGAAGTTGGAAGTCACAGCCTATCTTGCCTTACATTTGCACCAGGTTCTTCAGACCAAAACCTTGCACTAGCTGCCTGCCAGCACTCTGCTTCCTCCTCTCCAAACTGAAGCCAAAGATGCTGAAGATGCTCAGCACTCCAGTCCAGGGCAGTCTGCTGCCCTCTATTATTTCTGAAATACAATCTAATTACTTTTTGAGATACCTCTTGCCAATATCTTGGTTTAAATAAAGCATCTGGTGATAGCCAGTGGCATATATAAGAAAGAGAGCTAGTGCTCTTACCTGACCTAGCTCCTTTGTGATTTCACAGCTGAACTCACACAGCCACACTTTACTTTTTCTCAGCTTTGTTATATTTTCATGCCACCACCAATAGGTTTCTTGCCATAGATGGCATTTTTTTATACCCCTGAGAATCTCTAAAACATTTTGTCCATGAGATTAGGAAGTCACTGAAGTAAATACAGATGATTGTGTATTTTTTTGCATGTGACTGCTTTGCAAGTGAATGCTTTGGCTGGACAGTTCAGAACAATCTAACCAGGGCACCTCATGCTTTATAACAGTGGGAAGAAACCTTATTTAACTGGGTTGTTAGGTATAGGAATTCGGGAGCAGATATGTATATTATTTTGGAAAATCTAAAAACTGTAAATTGTAGTTTCAAAGAGATCTAGCAAATTGTCAGGGTGTGACTCTAGGCATTCACTGCTGGCTGCTGTTTGAGGACAGACCCTTAAGCAAGAAAGTCTCTTAGTCTGAAACAGTTTCACCTGTGCTCCATCTATTCTGTAGTAGATGAGATCCAATTTATCCTTTTGGAAATAGAGTCTATAACTACAGAATGGTTTCCTGTTACTGCACTGTAAAGACTCAGCAAGACATGGCACTTAATGTATGCATCCATTTAAAGCACATTACATATCAAAATATTCCTGAATTTAGGGCAGTTTTATAATCAAACTATTTGAATTAAGTTGATCAAAAGTGCAATGAAGGATGTTTCTATGTGATGAGCTATTCAGCAATCCTGGCTCCTACTGTGTGTATTCAGCATGAAGAAGGCTGTCCTCATCCACTAATCAATGTATTGCACAAGCAAATTAAAGATTTATTTAATCACATATTTAACTGCTTTCACACATATTTTTCCATGGCTAAAATCGCACTTAGAGTCATTCCAGTGTCTGAGGTTGCTTAGTCTGGAAAAAAAGAGGTTCAAAGATGACCTTATCACACTCTACATCTACCTGGAAGCAAGTGGTAGCTGGGGGGTGGAGGGCGTGGGGGGAGGGAGGGGGGAAAGGTGAGGATGGTCTCTTTCTCCAAGTAATAAGTGATAGGATATTAGGAAATGGCTTAAGCTGAACCAGTGGAGGTTTAGATTGAAGATCTGGAAAAACTTCTTCCCTGAAAGGTTTGTCAAGCACTGGAGCAGGCTGCAGGGGCAGGGGTAGAGTCACTGTTGCTGGGGGTACTTAAAAGCCTTGTAAATGGGACACTTAGGGACATGGTTTAGCGGTGCACTTGGCTGTGCTGGGCTCACTGTTAAACTCAACGATCCTAAAGGCCTAAACACTTCTAGGGAAAGCTGAATATCTCCACAGAAAATAAGTCTCTTTGCTCTCATTTCTCCATGTTATTTCCAAGCCTTTTGCATTGATAATTCTCCCAGGATTGAAATATACAAAGATCTAGCATCAGCTTTTATGTAATATATCATAAACTCAGTCCATATTGCATGCAGAAAACTTCAGGGACTGATAGAACAACTCTGTGTCATTCCTAAATTTCCACGAATAAAATATCCTGAGGCATGCAGTAGGCCTACAAGATATTTAGGACTCGTTGCTTAACCTTTGAATCTAGACATCATGCTGGTACAAAATAGAAAGGCAGTAATTATCAGAATTAGAAAAAATAATGGAAATTTATTAATGAATCATCTTTTCCCTTAAGCTGTACTGTAACAAAAAGTAATCATCATTATAATGAACAGTGTTATTATTGGACCATATTATGAACACCAGTGACTTTGTACCAAGCTTTTACTGTCAGGGGAATGGTTCATTAACCACAAAGAACACTTCACATTAGGGATTCAGTTTATCTGGCCAATTTAGACAATGTTTAAGTAATTTTTAATTAAAGTTGGGATCCTGCATTTTGGAATGGTGTACTGGTTCAAAGGAATTGTAAGCACAATTACTACAATCAAGTTTGCAAATTTTTTTGTTCCAGATAAAAGTTGGCCACTGGTCAATCTGTTAAGCAGCCATTCTGGCCTACCCTGCAGCTTCAGCATCTATTAGTGGGGTGGATAAGAAGAGGAAGAATACGGCAAAACCTTTTCATAATGTAGAAAGTTTTCTATTTGGCAAGGGGTAGATAAATGAAATTCCCTGGAAAATGTGTTGAAGACAGGTAAGGAAGAATTTTTCTTGCAACCTTAATATCAAAAACTAATTTCCTTTGATGAAGCCAGCTGTATGTCACGTTATTTGATGCAGTAAAAATCCTTTTGGGGCAAAATTGAAGCTGGGAAAGAACTTTCACTTATATTGTTCACAGTACTTCATCCCATTACAAGATAATACAGAATTAATGAAAATTGCCTTCAGACTGAGGCACAGCACTGGCCTCCCAAGCACCAGGCAAGGAAGGTGCAAGTGCTGTACCTTAAGGAGGATTCAGATTAAATCTCCATTCAGTGTAAATGTCACATCATTTCATTAACTTTGTTGTCTCAAGACCTGTTGAGGATCTGTTACAACTGAAGTGTGGAGTTCACACCATCTTAGTCCTCACTTAAAATGATAATTATACATACTGGTTCCTGTAAACAAACCAAACTGCACTCAAAGATCTGCCATCAGCAAGAAATACCAATTCGAGTTCGGTAAGACCAGGTGCCAGTGAGCTGTGAACTGCTGTGAGTGTTTGCACTGCTCTCACTCACCTGGCAGCCACCCTGGGCCCCAAGTGCCAGCACCATGGCCAAGATGGACGCAGTCATGGAACATCACTGAGCTGCAAATGATGTCTTGTGCTGGGGGCCCTGGAAGGGTAAAGGCTGTGTCTGCATCAACTGGACAATCTCCTGCAAGCAGTGCTAGCCAAATTATGACCTTAGAAACTGCAGAAAGTCAGATTAAAAAACCCCAACTTTAGAGAGGTATAAAGTACCTTCAGACTTTAGCAAACTGTATGTGGTTGGAGGGTAGAATGATGGCCACTTTAATATTAAAAAATTAGACATCAGAAAGGCACTTCTATGTACCCAAATCAGTCAGCTTTCTAAGCAGTGCCAAAGCTCATGCATAACTTAAAATGAAGTATATGTTTCAATACGAAGTCCTGAAGAGGAATAGGGATTTAAACATAGGTTTCTGAGAGGGGGATTCATATTGTGGCAACCTGCCTTTGCAATTAGCCAGACAAAACTGTTGATTTCATCATCTGTGAGGCTGATTTACGCATAAGGTATCAAATTAATTTTCTTCCTCTTGAGATTAATCGTGATAAATCTCTTCCAAATGTTCTAAATAATGAAATTAAATAAAATGAAATGAAACATATTCTTTATGCCTAAATGGATGGTTTCTCACATCCTAATGGGATATTGCTGTAGAATTGCAGTCGACGAAAGTGGTTCAAATATATTTGTTAAGAATTAATAAAAAACAAGTAAAGAAAGACCACAGGGATTCCACTAGGCTGTTTTTTTCCTTTGATTTCCTCATTTTAATTCACTTATTTTCTTCACACAATTCCCTTTCCTTTCTTCACTAAATAAGTAATTGAGATGCTTTTTGAAGATTCTAATGACTCTTGAACTCATATTTTTTCCTAATATATTTCATGTGTGTGCTCCTCCTCAGGAAACAGCAGTGTCTTCTAAATGGAAAAGAAGACCTTTTAGAAATCTCTGATGGCAAAAGAAGGGCTGGGGATGGGGGCAGGTGTGTAGGGAACATGCGAAGGACAAGAAATTCTTGTAGTCCTCCTATATTTAATGAATGTATTTAAAATGTCATAGCAAAAGTAATAAAATGCCTTTCTTTGAGGAAGGCAGGAGGGATAACCTGTGATGCTGCTCCCCTCAGCCTCCCTACACTCAGTGACTGCTGCCTTGATAAGGGAACAGGGAAGTGCTCATGGCACCCAAGCCATTGCCATCTCCAGTTTGGGTGTCACCTTATACACACACAAGTTCAACAGGGTTTCCCCTCTCTTGAATATGTTTACTGGAGCAAATACATCCTCTCTGAAATGTTCTGTAGACCTGGACAGCTTAGCCATTTGCTCTGACATTAAAGTTCCTCCAGCCTACTTGTCTTCTTTGTCAGGGATGCTAAAGTTACTTTTAGTGGTAGGACTTCAAACAACACATCTCTTGGCTCCGAATTATATAAGCACTTCTACAACTTCTTTCCTAGAAATGGTTTTCTCTGAGTTTTTCTGGATTGACCTGTTCTTCTTCCTGACATCTCCTACGCAGTCCCCATCAAGTGTTCACTATTTCTGAGTATTTGCAGTACTCTGTTAATGATCTTGCATATCAGACTCAGGCCTCCACCTATGTTTATGGATGTCTTTAATTCCCACTATGTCTGCATAAAAGGCAGCTGATTTGTCTCTGCTATCAAAGAGAAGTCTTCTGTTCTAAAAACATGTGAAAAGCTCCCAAATCTGGGAGATAAAAAATTCTGCCTAAAAATAAGGAATCCATGTTTAAAAGCAGGGGTAACAAGAGAATAAGTTACACAACATAGTAGTAAACAGTTATAAGTTGGAGACTGATAGAACCAAAACAAACAAGAAATTTAAAAATTGTAATTGGCAGCCCAGAACAGAAGAGGCTGTAACAGGAGACAGTGAAAGGCAATCCAGAAGTCAAGAGGAGAAAGTCTTTGGGACATGAGGAAAATGATGTAAGAAAAGAAACAAAGGTGTCAAAAAAGAATCAGATGTGCTGATTTCTTCAATGTCTTTTGTGGCAATGTTCAAACCAGTATGGTGAATGTCAATCAGATGTGGGCACCTAATTCAATTTATCTTCCTTTAAAGGTCCTCAAATGCAAATCTATTCAAATTAAGAGCCAGAAAAAGAGGTGGTGGGGGCTGGAAGAAGAAACACAAAAGCTTAAAAAGATTGATATTTCTTTTCACTCTACTGTGTGATGAATTGAATTTCTGTTAGTAACTAGCGCTTTTGCAGATGCTTATTTAATGTCAAGCAGGGGAGAGGCAGTAGGTGTGGGCAAGGGAGGTGAGTCATGCATTGCTCAAGAGGGAACCTGCTGTGATGTTCATAATGTACTGAATCAGGTTCAGAAATATGAAAGTTTCTTTTCTTTCTTTCCCTACACTTTTTATTTTCTCTTGTCTGACAGACACACAGATTCATGACAGCTTCTTAATAGTAATTTGTACCATTGATAATTAGGCCTCAATTCAAGTCTTTTCCTGAAAGATGATTAATTGTTCCTCATTTTTACATAAATACAGCAAAAATGTATTGTCTTATGTATTACTTCCTGGTGCAAGAACTCTTTGCAGAGAGCTGGGAACTTGGCCGCCTCTCCCAGCAGCAGTCCAAACTGGCTGTGGCATATGTTGTTATACTCTGCAGATTTAAAGATGTGAGGCAGTCATCTGTCTGTTCTCTACTGGAACATCCTTTTCTGATGATCTGAGTAAAACCCAGACTGTTTGGGATTTAAATCAAGGGTGCATGTAACACCACAACTCTCTGTCATTATAAGGCTGGGAGTTGTCTGAAGACATTGCCATCTGGTGTATAGAAAAATAGGAGACTTTGATGTTTGAGGGGGGAAAAAAAAGCTGTGGCAGACTTTTGGAAGAGGTGTGATTTGTTTCCCTTGCTTCATTACACTCATGTGTAAGATTCAAACTGAATTCATTCTGAGGTTCAAATTGAAGTTGTTTAAGCCAGGGGGAAGAAAGGGTTGGTGACAGGAATGAAAGACTTCTCTCTTTTGAGACCCTGCTTGGACACCCTTGTGGATAGAAGACATCATTCAAATTAAAAATAAAAGTTTCAGTCTGTGATGTGTTCTGGGGCACCACCAGGCCCATAACAGAAGCTTCACATTCTCCTTTATTTATTTTATTTCTCTGTGAGCCAGTTGTCCATGCTAAACATGACAGTTAATTACGCCTTTCTGTTTCCCTCTGACAAATAAAGCACAAGCAGTGCCAGCAAGGATTAAACTGTTTGCTTTTGGTTTACAAGGAATTAAAGCAGTGTGCAGTAAATTTTCCTGCAAAGGTCTTTCCTAAAGCTGTAGACTAGGGAAATAATATTAGCAGCTAATGTTGTGGATGCACAGCTTGGTTCAACAACCTTTAAATAAACATCGAGTATGTTTTTCCCTCTCAATGGGCTTTACTCACGTGGGTTTCAGCAGATGTGAATGCTCTACCTGTGCATCCTGCCAACCAAACACATCCACATCAGAAAGAGGGATGAAAGAAGATTGGGAAGGTGGGGTATGTGGTGGGTTATCTAAATAAAGTGCTGGAGCTGTAGATGGGATAGATAGTACTATCCAAACACCTACACGCCACCTCTATAGGATTATCCACATGGATGTAGCAGCATAGGGTAGGAGTGCTTATACTTTAGATTTCCTGTGGAAAAATGAGAATCAGAGGCAAAAAAAAAAAAAATATTGCATGTATTTTACTGAAGAATAATCCAGAAACAATATACAAATACACACCTAACCTACCTATCCATAGGTATCTGGAAAATAAACCAGGCAAAATACCACTGTATCCTTGCTCTTTTCTAGCACAATGGCTGTGTACTTATGCATGCTCAAAAAATCCTTTCATGCTTAGTTTAAAAATAAATAGTAGTCTTAAACCTTAGACTGTTGTCAATAACTGGTATTGAAACTTGAAACTGTTAAGGAAGGAAAAAGAGAAAAATTAATTCTGGAGCATTTTAAGGTGTAGGGAGACTGAAAAACCTAGCAACAGATTTAAAGAAAAAGGAACTACAGGTGTAATATTTAATGGACTGTTAACTGTGCAGTGGTTAAAAATAAATAGGCAGCACAGCATTTGTTCTGGGTGAGTGGTTGATTGCAAGTGCTAAGCTCTACAATGAAAATTATAAATGATGAGCTCACTTTTCTGTCCCATGACTTGTTTTAAGAGTTTGATGGACTTCCCTGTGCAAAGTCTAATCGAACACATACTGAAGAGGATAAGAGAGCACAGGTTGTGGGATTTGGTAGTCTAATTATTATTTATTCTAATGTTTAGGAATGTGAACCACTGCTGAATCTCTAAACCTCATATCTTATATGCAATGTGGCTTTAACTTCTGTTAAATGACAAACTGGATTATTTCAAGCAGAAGGGTAAAAGTACTTTAATTAATTGTTTAACTAATTAATTTAGTAGCGTTTTGATTGTTAACATTGCTTCCTCTTCTAATGACAACCAATATACAGGAAGTTCTTTTTAGTGTTAGAGAAGAGCTTTCAGAGAATCCCAGAATCACAGAATGGCTGTGGTTGGAAGAGACCTCTGGAGATCAGCTCCATCTTAGCATGCAAACTATGAGACTCACATCTGAGGATCACCACATGGCATATTTTACCTCAACTTGTGATTCAGTCTTAGAGCTGAGCAAATTACCCCAAATTAAGCCCTTAATTAATATTTTTATTCAGGGGGTGATCCCTGAGAAAAACCCTAGTAATTTTTGAAGTGTGTCCATTAAATAAGCAAAGTCACTCTTTGGTTAAGGTAAAGGACTCTAAGTACTAGGTCTTAAAATTGTATTGCTTGTTATTTATGTTTTGCTGTTGCTATTTAATGGCACTAAAGTAAAATACAACCACTGATTATATTTATATGAGAAGATATTCGGATATATTTGTGTTTTCATTTAGGAAGAAGTGCAGGATCTGTCTCAGCTTCATAATAAATCTGCAGTAGGAACATGCTGCATCCTGTTGTTGCTGTGGGAATACATTTCTGTCTGTGCGATCTTCCATTTTTCCATCTGCTAAAGCATCAGGGTGTTGATGCTGTATATCACTCATGAAATACCATCCTGTAAGCACAAAAGAGTAAGTACTTTCTACTGTTTTCACTTGAACATGACTGTCCCTTCCCCACAAATCAAGTGAAGCTGATAAGATAGAGTAGAATGGCCTTCTATTGGAAACACAGCCCACTGAAAAAGGTCAGAAAGTTAAAAGCAGATTTCTATAATTCACAGGAGGCACAAGACATTAAAAGTTACTGCCTCGTTTATGTAACAAAGATTGTGTCAAGAAAATAAAATAGTATAATATTTATCTATTCTCATGAAAGCATTCATCAAAAGATGAGGAAACAGCTATAAAGATCATTCATCAAAAGCTAGGAAGAGTTTTTAGCTGTACAATTCACCACAGAAGTAGCAAGCTGCTGCATTTTTGAAAGCAGAGCAACAACACGCATCCAAACTGTGAAAGATTCAAAGGAGCACAGCATTTCTTTATCAGCTGTCACAGACCTCTAGGGTCCTGCTGTGTTAAGTATTGGATAAACCAGAATCTGCAAAACATTCCTTTTTGGAGGGGAGTGTCCCAGGTTTGCCTGTGACCCAGCAGGTAAAAAGTGGTGTGTCCTTTCAAGCCAGGTAAGTATGATTTGTCCCCGGAAAGTGCCACTCAGTTGCAGCCCCCCCATCCCCCCAGATCTTGGTTTGCTCTGGAAGGATGTCAAGTGCCAGAGCAGTCTGGAATCGTACATCTGTCCTTGTCTGGATGACCAGACCGTCCTCCTCTTCCTTGAGGTCCTGCCAAGGGGTGGCTTAGTCTGATGGGCATTATCCTCTGGTGGGTTTTTAACCTCTGACCAAGGTAACAAGGCCTCTTACTGAAGGGGCAGTTTGGCAAGGCAAGGCACCTTAGCTCCCTGTGGACAACTACACCAACTCAGAGAGGAAAAAGACTTCTTGCCTTTGAATTCACTGGCATGTAATAATTAGCATTTACCATGTATATCCCTTCCCAGAGGCCATGTGCTGCTGCTTACTCTGACCCTTACAGCATTTTTCAGGTACTTTGCCTTGAACAAATTAAAATAGAGGTGACTGGCCATTTCTTCAGGTTCAGAGCCCAAAACTATTCTGCTTGCCTGCCTGTGCGAGCACACTGCTCATGCTCTGGCAGAGCAACTCTTCTAGCAGTCTGTGGGTGACTCTCACTACCTGCACAAGACTTTAGGAGTAAAACCAACTCTCTTGAAGGAAATCTGACCACTGTTGAACTTTCTTGCTATATGAAAGTACTTCAGGAACTGTTTGTAACTAATGTGCCATTTCCCATACACCGGTCCTACAGAATAATGACTGTTACACTATTGAGCAAATTCAAGCGTATAGAAAAATGAACATAGTATATTTGTTTAAATATTCCTTTTAACTTCAACTTTGAGAGCATCCACAGCATGGCAGAGTTTTTTGAGGCTTATTCTGACTTGCTTTAACTCTAAAGGAATTGGCTATGACTCTATCCAGCAGGCCTGGACTTGATGCAAGGTGGCCAAGTGTTGCTTAGTACTGAGAGAGTGACTTGATCCCTTCAGCAATGCCCTTCACTGCATCCTTCAGGATACACAAAGAGGATTTGGAGACTTCACAGCTTCAAAGTCAATATTTTTTTCAAGCATCCTTCAAGTCTGTTTATTGACATAATTCTAATGTCAGTATGGTTCATATAATCAAATAAGATTTTTTAACCCTTCCTTACAGAACCCTTCCTTATGTTTTAAAATGCATTCAGATAGCTTTGTATTGTCAATTTTGTTATTTAATTTGCTATTTTTTCTAATATATGTGAGTTTATATCATTTTCCCCCAATGTATCATAACTTTTTCAATCACTAAAGCATAGTGCTTAAAGTAAAAGTGGTTTCATTTATGAAAAAGACAGTCTATCATGGCTTTTTAATTGCTTTTGTTATTTTTATCTTGAAATATAATCCATAAATCATTTGTGAGCTATTCATGCCACATTTGTACACATTAAAACACTGGGCTGAAAAACCAAGCAGACAGTACCTGAAAAACAATGCAAATTTTGTTGGATGAGATCCAAAAAATAAGGTAATAATACTGCATCTATGTGAAAATTGGTACTCTTATGACCAATACATGTCCATAAATTTATAGATAATATCATCATATATATATTATATACATATAAAGGTATACTTTAACCATTAATTTATAATTATATGGAATTTATAAAAAATATATAATTTATATATAATTAGATAAAATACACAGAAAATAAAATGGACTAAAAATTAGTTCTATATTTATTTTTATATATCTATATATTGTATTATTTTATATATATGAATTGGTCAAAATAATGTCTATTGTCTCTTTATAGCTATTTTACATGTTGAAGCCATACATGTATTCCTGATTTGCTAAGGTTATTCAACATTCAGATTAAAATAAAAATATCTTGAAAAGCTTGAATTGAAACATGACTTTCAACAAAATATAACATAAAGAACCCCTGGCTATTTTTATTCTTTTCCAAAAAAAGCCAAAATTTCCATTTTTATTTACATGTTATTTAAACATTTCTGAGAGGGATTTCATGCATTTCAGAATGAAAAATCTCTGATTTTTATTCTCTTTATGGAAGGGGATTTTTTTTCCCAAACAGTTTCAATAGTGTGGAATAACTGATCTGAACAGTTCTTAGCTTAACTGTTTTGTCCAGAGGTTTTGTATTTTATTATTCCCACAGATCAAGAATCCACACATTACAATGCACAAGGATTCCCTTTAGAATTTTAAACTTGCCCACGTCTCTTAATCCTAAAGTTCTTCCCAGAGTAAATATTTCTGTGGCATGGCAGTCAGTTGTGACGAGAAAGGAAGGTTCTTGAAGAGCACAATGAAAGATTAATATTACAAGTGGGAGTTAGAATGGCAGTGGGAGAACTTGCCCTTTGGCAATCTGCAAGTTAATTGTGTTTTCTTACTGATGGAAGCATCTAACTCATAACCAAAGTATTTTCACTGATAATTTTCTTTTATCTTGATTTCAGTATCATCTGTTCTTTGCATAAGAGCTTTATGTTCCACTTTTTAATCAACATTCTCGAGGGAAGGTAGACAAACATAAAATATAAATTACTGGTAATCCATAAGATACCACAGGATTGCCCCAATAATTGTTGAATATCTAAAAACCAGAACTTTCACATGTCTCCAGATGCATAAATAAGGAAACAAAGAAGGTGGGGTGAAATGTAAATGTGATAGCGGCAGCCTAAGTTTCACTTTCAGGTTAATTTTACTCCCCTTTTATTTTGTCCTGCTTAGACTGGAAGATTCTTTCTTAAAAAAAAAAAAAAAGGAAAAAAATGAAAAACTGAACCAAAAGATAAATGACATAAACAAGACGACAGATACAAAGATTTCAGCCATGTACACATTTCAAAGGCTCCCTTTCAAAAATGTATAAAAAGACATCAAACAAAAGCTGCACAGATAATTCAGAAAGCCTGAAATCTAACATCATTTGAAATTTCACACTGCAAGGCCATTTTGATCTATGACTTAAACCTATACTGCTAAAATCAGGGCAAGCCTTGTCCTCAAATTAAAGGAAGAAGGCATGCCCTATATTAAGCATCTTTTACAACCTGAATTACAGCTTGTTTATTTTTATTATAGTATAAAAAATATGTTTTTCTGAATCTAAGAACTAAAAATAGTTATGCTGTATTACATGAATGAGACAGTAGATTTTTAGCTATAGCAATTAATAATACCTGTTACTAAACTTTTCATCCTCAAAGTTAGTAATTAATCCTTATATGCAAAGCTAGTTGAAGGATCTGTCTTAAACAATTTATTAAGTGCATTATGTCTTTTTCAATAATTTCTTGCTGATATTTCTTAAAGAAGGGAAAGGGCATGTGATTCACACGTGTAGTTCAAATTGTATTCATTCTTAATGAGGTCTTACTTATTACATGGGATTACTTTTATTTCCAGATGACCATTAGGGATATCATAGGTGATTTAGGTGATCTTTGAAATTGTTGGTTTATTTTCCAATTAGTATTTAAGCAGTGCAGTCACATTTGAAAGCTTTTATTTACACTTGAAAGCAGAGACATAAAGGCTGAAAGTATTGACAGCTTGCCCAGATACTCAGAGGAATGTTGTCTTTGGCCCTGCATCTCTGACTGACATGATTTTCAGCTTAACTGACCTAAAAGGAAATTTATCATTATAAAATAAATTGTTTTACCATATTGATACTTCTTGCTATGGTGTTCCTTCCTCTGTGAAGTTATGAGAGTTATGTTAAATTAGGAAGTGTCTGGCCCTGAATCTTCAGAGTGTAAATCTGTTGCCTAATTGATCATGACCACATTACATCTTTTCCAATATGATTTTCTTTGTCTACATGAGGTTATAACAGCTGCTTAAAGGATATTAATGTGTTAGCAAACTTGATTTAAATGCTTTTTGTTCCTGAAATCTGGAGAACAGTAGGATCAATAAAGACAGTTGTTTTTTAGCATTACCTCTTAGCCGTTATGGTTTGGCAATGATTCATCCATCAGATTTTGCACCAGGAACTAAGGATACATAAATATCACCAGGTGAAATATTTTCAACTTACTGTTTATTCATCCAAAAGAGAGCTTCAATGAAGAATGCTTGGGAGAAGATGAAAAAAGCTTAGAAGAAAATGCTTATCTAGTTCATTATTGAAATATATTTTTAAAGTAGGAGTCTTTAGCCCTTGTGCTTCCATACTGTAGATGTGATGTAGCAGGGAGTTGCTCAGCTCTGCCCCATCCCTACCTTCCCTCTTAGAGATGGCCAGGGGACAGAGAGCATCTGCTGTCCCAAAGCAAGAGTTGGAGGAGCTTGTGCCCATATTTGAGAAAGGTAATGGGCTGCTGCAAGTACAGAGCTGAGGTGTGCGTGGGGTCCCTGTCTTCTCTGCAGGTTGTTCTTTTGCCAAGAGTACAGATTATGATAATAAATAATTGTTGTCTGCAGACTAGAGACAACTCTGTCATAAATATTCCCTCTTCTAGGCAGTTTGCACTTTTGTTTCATGTAAGTAGCTCCTTCTTTTACTTTGATACCTCATTATCCCTTTGCTTCCCAAACTAGCTATACAGCAGCAGTAAGGCAGAAAATGACTACTTAGCTGTCAGTCTTTAAAACTGCAGAGAATAAGGAGAATGGGAACCTCTCTGCAGGTATTGTTTTGTTGCATTTTATTAGATCTGATTCTTGAAGGGAAAGCCAGATTAAAAAAGCAGAGAATGGATTTTTGCTTTCCACCATAATAATGGTCTCAGTACAAAAGGTCAGTAGTGGATGAGTTTCTAATTTTTTTTTTTTTAATATCAAGGAACAGCTATGCTTGAATTTGGCTTCTCAGGAAACAATAACTCACACAAAAATGTGCTTCTGACATAGAAAACTGCAAGCATGACCAGAGGCACATGGACTTGGATCTATCTGTACTGTAAAGAGAGGATGGTTCTCTCTTTTGAGAACTGAGTCCACAGTCCAGTGTAAAAAATAAAAAAGAAAAAAGAAAAAAAAAAAAAAAAGAAAAAAAGAAAAAAAAAGGAGGGAGTGCTCCAGCATAGCTTGCTTTCAAAGTAAAAAGAAAACCAAGTAAATGCCAGCCTGATAACAAATATGTACTGAGACACCTAATTTAGGGCCAAACCTTTCTTTCTCACCTCCCCTTTCCCCAGGTTTCTCTCTCTCAGAACCCATGAATCCAAGGCTAGACATGAGTTAGGTGTGATCGTAGGAGGGATAGTGCAGTCGTAGTCCACGCCTGCTGCAGGTCTGTGGGAGCTGACTGCTCTCCTGCCCATGTTTGTGAGGGTTTCTGGGCTCACATGACACCCGCCCAAGCTTCCAGAAAAGGCTTAAGTAAATGGTGGATGCTGATTTCTACTGGCTGATGATAAAACCATACAAAGTGCTTTTCTTTAGCGCAGAATGAAGGTCGGTCATGATAAACATTTATTTCCAAGTCAAAATGGAATGTTGCCATAAAAAAAAATTGTTGAAAAAATCTGAATGACCTGAAAAACATTTTCATAATTAAGAGAAAAGTCAGCCCAGAAATATTTTATGAACATTCAGAAAACATTTTTCCTGAGTGTGGTCTCTACTGGCCAGCTGCATGGTAGCATCTGTCCACAAACCAGCCTCCTACCACTCCTTCAGCCAAGACCCATGGCCTGTGCTGACAACAGGGCCCTGCTCTCTGAATCTGTCAGTGAGAGCAAATCAAGCATCCTCTCCCCTTTGAGAGGTTTAGATGACCCCGTTGGATTCTAGTAGATGAGTTTTTCATTATTGTTTGAAAATAACCTGCAAGACGAGTGGGCTTTCTGAAGAAAAAGTCATTGATATGTAATTATAATGCAAGTTAATCTGTTCCTTATCATACAAAATAAAGTGCTTTTGTGAACGCCTGTATCCATGTCCTGAAGACTACTGTGTTTACTGGATGAAAACACAGATCTCCTGGGGAAGAAGCCATATCTTTGACTTAAGATTCATAATCAATAACCTTGCAAGGCACTCAGACTACATATTCACTAAGGAGCTGCTTTAATCAAACACATCCATGTCTCTTTTAGGATAAATCCCTGCTGTCAGCTACACTAAAACAGTATTTTCAGCTCTTGTTTTCATAATGTTAGTCCTACATGACAGTTCTGTGTCATCTGACAGCCCTAATCCATCTCAAGGTTAGAATCTATTTTGTATTTCAAATCTCCCAAATCTCTGACTACGTAGTTTAAGTAGGATTAACATAAGCACCAGAAACCACAGAGAAGCAACGAAAGCCAAGATTATGCTTTGATCTGCTCAAGTAGACATTTGCTGAACTCCAGCAATACAATGAGCAGTGAACAGGAAAGCACAGCCTCAAAACAAAGCTTTGTGATGGATATGCACTGGTAGGAAATTACCAGCTACATTGTGTGCTTCATTAAATTTTTTACAGAGAAAGTTAGGAAAAAATACCAAGCTGTTCTTATTAATGAAGCAGAAGCAGATTTTGTTTCAACACAATTTTTAGTCCACTCAACAGACTAAAATCACTCAGGAAAATGCTCCGTATGGTACTGGAATTTAAATAAAGGTTATTCCTGGCCCTGTATGTGCACTAAAATGCATCTGAATGAGACGTATTTGTCTACTTATAAATGCAGAGATTACCTTTAGCAATTGTTACCAGCTCAGTTGGCAGGGTTGAGTAAGCTCTGTCTACTGCTTACCAAGCCCTGAACCTGAAGCTCTGATTTGATTTAAGCATAATTAATAAAATAATCTAATGCAATTTTAGTTTCATTTTCTGTTTGCCAGACTTAGAAATTTTTTTATAGGACAGCTTTTGTGGTTCTATGCTCGTGTGGCTACAGTGCAAAAGGAGTTTTGTTTACTGATAGCCCAAGAAAGTAGATTGTCTCTTCATGATTTTTCCTGAGGGAAATGTAAAAAGAAACTAATAACTTAAATATTAAAATAAGATTTTAAATAATTTAAATTATAATTGTCTTTTTTTCCGAGTCAACTGCCGACTTGTATAAACAGACATGTTAATAATCACTTTAAAAATCATTTACCATTTGCATTTTTTTAATGTCATGATTTTCAAATGGAAGCCTTCCATTTTAAAAGGATGCTGATATTAATCTCATATCTAAAACTATTGTGTGAATGTTGCACATATTCTGAATATGAGCTTTTGAAAAGCATTTTACAGAACACTGTCTCGTTACCTAGAACATAGAGCATATTTTAGTTCAGAAAAACTGGGGATTTGCATTCATTATTCTTTTGTATGTTTTTCTACACCTTCAGAATAATGGTATCATATTTCCTATTCCCTGAACTTCCCATTTTTATTTTGTTTTGGGTTTGATTGGGTATTTGGGGCATTTTTGTTGTTGTTGTTTCTGCTGCTGCATGAATGTGGAGTGCTCTGGCTTCTGAGTTTCAAGTAATAATAATGAGAGAAAATACCACTTTTTCTTATACAGATCTATAAAAAATGGAGGAAAACTCCTCTCCTCTCCTCTCCTCTCCTCTCCTCTCCTCTCCTCTCCTCTCCTCTCCTCTCCTCTCCTCTCCTCTCCTCTCCTCTCCTCTCCTCTCCTCTCCTCTCCTCTCCTCTCCTCTCCTCTCCTCTCCTCTCCTCTCCTCTCCTCTCCTCTCCTCTCATTTCTCCTGGTCAGTTTTGGGATGGGTTGTGGACTGGGACACTGTCAGGAATGACAGGGTGGTACACTCAGATGGGTGTAGGGACAAAAGTAAATGGTGTAGCATAGACACTGCAAACAGTGAAGAGTTTTGGTGGGGGTTTTTATGTTGGCATTGAAACAGATGTGTCAGCTCTGTCTTTCACAAACAGGTCCTTCAGCATTGCTGAGCTTAAATGACAGAAGTTGAGCCACCACCAAGAGACAAGCCATGCCATTTGTGACCCACAGAGCACTTTCAAGTCTAGCAACTGAAGACCTTGTGGGTAGAGCAGGAAAGGAGCACCTTGGAATTATTCAGCAAATGCATTAGGTTGTTTTGATTCGTGTCTGGACTTCTGGCTTCTGTCCTAATGCAACATAGACAGGCTGAAGATGCTTCCCATCTGTGCTATCAGCTATCTGGACAGTGGGAGGGTTCAAAGTATCTCTGAAGAGACATTAAATCCTCACCAGTCTGTCACACCCAAGAGGGGAGGGGGTCTCAAGCCAGCTGAATCCTTCTGGTGGCCAATTGCCATCTGTCCCTGTACAAATGTGATAGATCACCTGCAACCAGGTCACCTGCCAGGGTTCATTTGGGGATGTGAGGGGGTGGACAGGATGCAGCATTTTCCTGTTTCTGCTGAAATCTCTGTAGACCATCAGTGCAGCCAACAGCACCTGGAGGAGCTGCACCCTCTCCCCTTGCGTCCGGTTATTGAACGTGCTGCCAACTGCTCATGGTACAGCAACCCTGTCTTTTTCTTGTGTTCCCAGCCACACTGAAGGCTGCCCCAGAAGCCAGAGTCCCTCCTGCTCTGGATGTGGATCTGCCTGTCTCACCCTGAGACTCAGTACCCTCCCACTGCTATCTGGCCTGGTGAAATTATCATCCTAACCTCAATAAGGTACTTCATTATTTTCAGTGTTGTAATTCCATGGGAATGCTTATAAAGAGGACAAGATAGGAAACTGTGGGATGATGGAATTCTGCAATACAATAAAAAGGGATTATTTTTCTTAATAAAAAAGGCTTTTCTGAGACTTGCAAGCCCAATGCACTCAGCTGTCCTTTTAGTACTGAAAATCCACTTTTTTTTTTTTTTTTTTAAGACTCATATGTGGTAAAATGCTCAACTGAGTTTTCCTGTGTCTTTTCTTCTCAAAAAAATCCGGTAATGTGTCCTACAATATGATATTATAGGAAAATCCCCTTTTTACTGCAGCTCTTAGCTGACTTCTAGGGGTGAAAGCTAGTTCAGCTCAGACCTGCTTTCACTTAGAAACTCATGCCCATTACAGCAAGTAACACCTTTTTCTAGTGCCATGTCAAAAACAACCCATCGCTACTTTTATGTAACTTACAGGTCTTTTCAGGAAAAAAGGGCTGAGTAGTGGAGTTTGGCTCCATCAAATATTCCCTTTCACTCAAACAGCTGTTTTCATATCGACCTGTTTCATACTTGGGATAAATCTGAGCATTTTATAGGGGAGGTAGCATCTGTTGAAGACTTCTTTTGCTTTGTGCATGCTAGGAATTCAAATGTTGGGTTTGCAGACCACAAAAAAATAATCATACTGCCTTCTTCAGACTTTCCTACAGGAAAATTTATCTCTGTGTAACTAATTTATTGCTTAGTGGGAGATAGAGAGGGAGAAATATGGTAGTCTCATGATTTTCCTTGTAATTGTGATTTGGGACTAAGGTAGCAGGAAAGCAAGGAGGTTGTTATTCAGTAAATTTTAATTTGTAAAGTTGAAGATAATATAGGTCCAACTTCTCTTGTTTCTTGGTGCAGAGCTAGACTAATAAGGTGAAATAGCTTATGCCAGTATAACACTTCATGTCATAGTGAGAGGGATACATCTCACACAATCCTGTCTGGAGAAACAGATAATTCTCCAAAAATAGCCAGGAGGAAAACATCTATCTCATTTTCACTCTTCAGTGTATGTTGTTCATACATTAATCTGTGTGCTTTTCTGTTCAGTCTAGCTAATCAATATGTCTGAATCTCCCAATACAACTTGTTTCTGCAGATAATCTACTAATTCAATAAGATGAAATGCATGCTACAAATTTCTCTCTTTTCTTTCTACACTCAGAGAGAAGATCTAATAAGTAACATCTGCTCTGAATGAAAACCACTTACTTATGGTTGCTGCTTGCAGAGGTAGAGGCTTGGAGAGAGACAAGGAAAGGAGTTCACCTAGCTTAGATGGCTACTATTAGACCAGTGGACTTCTTAGCTACTCAAGATCTCTTGTAAGGGCAAAACAAACAGAAATGAGACTCAGGTCCTGTGAGTCATCATTTCAAAAAACCTAGAGAGGTCTGCTGACCCTCCAAGAGCCTCATTTCCTAGCTTGAACTTAGACTTTTTAGTCTAAAAGTTAGGCAGTACTAACATCCCTGAATATTCTATTAGCTTTATATATCAAGCCTTCAAGCTGTAATCAATTTTTCTTTCCTTCATTCTATTTTTACTGCTCTGCTGAAATTACAGAAGCCCCAACCTGGAATGTATCCAATAGCCATAGCTTCTCATGGATAATAAAACCTGACCCACAGCCAAGAGAAAATGGAGTGATAGAGAGGAACCTTTTTTATTTGGGCTGTGAGAATCCCATTTGCTTCTTCCTTTCAGGCCAGTGCAAATGGGGCTACAAAAATATCCACTGCTTCAATCAATCACCTCTGTCATGGTACCTCATGTCTATGATCCCTCTTTCCATTTCATATAGTAAAAATCTTCCTATATTTACTTTCAAAGTCCTATCCTTGATGTTTCTTTATTCTTTTTATGCATGAATAATCTATGAAGCTATTGATGTCCTGCACTTATACACTTCCATTAATGCTTGGCATCCAATATTTTCTTCCTTTCATGGGAGGAGTTCCATAGATATGTTCAGTATCTTTGTTTGGTGCATATGCACTAGTTATCAACTTTTAAATCTTCTCCAAAGCTGTACCTATTCTGCATTTGGAGCCCACTTAACATTAACCAAGCATCTATTTTGCTGTGAGTTATCTTAATATTTTCATCATCAAATTTCTCTAGACACTCACTCTGAATGAGACACACAGCAATGTTTTCTTACATGTAAAATGTCTTTTTAAAAGTCCTGGACATCAGGTTGGGCATATTTGACATGTTTTACTTTTGTATAAAAACTCATGTCAAATATTCCTTCTTTGAAGGAAGCTATGGGAATTTAAAACATAAAAAAGAGGATCTAATTTTTCTTGGCCAGTCAACAGCTTTCTGCCTAAAGTGGTGCATAAGGCACCTTGTATCTATATTCTCCAAAGACTTTCCAAGAAGATAATCCAGTTGGACTGGACACAATACAAAAGTACTCTGAAGTCAGCAAAAAGTCTCTCTCTGGCTTGTTTAAAAGCAAACTTACACCCAGAGGGAGAAAAAGCTGATATTAGAATGCTTCACATTTCTTCATTCTAAACTATCTGGGCTGGAGATGCAGAGAGGACAGACAAAACCCATTAAGCATAATGAGGAAGATTCATAGTGTCTAGATTCTTTCTACCCATTATTATGCTGGCAGATTCAAAAAGGTGTCAATTTGCTGTGCCAAAATATGGGACAAAAATCAGAAATCCTCTTTTGGATTCATGAGAAGAGAAACTATTTATTTGTTGATTCATGATGAAAATATACGTTTTATATGAGCATAAAAGTAGCCATTTTTTGTTGCATAGAAAATAGCCTTGTAAATATCTTTCACACTGACTTGCTCATAGTCCTTATGCTTTATATGCAGGGTAAGCCCTGGGTTTGAAGTGTGTTTATTATTTAAAGGCCTGTTTTGATATATCAAGGTCTCTCCCATTCCTCCTGACGATCCTTTCCTTTGAAGGTTCACTACCCAACTGAAATTAGAATTCCCATCCACTGCATCAAACAAGCAATGATCTCTCCTGAAAGGTTCTGTACTTAATAGCACCATGTGTGATAGAAGCAGAGAGGGGAGGGGATTTTTTTTTTCTTCCCAAACCCATGGTCATCTTGTTATGTGTAATAATGTAGAACCTACCATGTTACAGATGGCAGAACTAACATAACCTTGGTGTTTCTCTAATAGAATTCAAACCCAGGTAATAAATGAGCTATATGCTAAAGACAGAATGAGAAGTTCAGAGGGGAAGGTAATGAACCCAGCAACGTCAAATACCTTTATCACAACCATCACTATAGCTCTTCAGTATACAAATTTTGCAACATGAGAGGAGACAAGAAAATAAAAGTGTAAACCCACATTTTTCATATTGGAATATTCACAGATTAGTACCTTTCCAGTATTATATCCTTTGCCTATTACCATGTGCTTTCCTGCTTTATTCTGATTTTTGCTGTTATTACCATTACTCCATGCATGCCAGCAAGGCATATTCAATAGGAATTCTTGATTAAAAATACTTCATTTTCTTATTGTCCTGAGAATTCTCATATTCCAAAAGCAAACCTTGTAATAATTTTTATTTACATGGTAAATCACTGGGAACACATTGAACTCAATGGAGTTTGGTTTTTTTGCAGCAAGTAAGAGTCTCTTCCACTCCTAATATTAAGTTCAGAGTCCTTCCCTTCAAGTAGCTTACTGTTGCTATAAGACTGACAAATCTACTGGGCACAAGTCATGGTCACCATCCTGGGTGTTCTGGAACAATGGAGTTTTCCAGAGTTCACCTGAACATCCTTGAGAAGATGAATGCTATTGCAACCAGTGTTATACTTTGTCTTATACTACAGCTACAAGACAAACCTAAAATTCACAACCTTCTTTCTAAAAAGGTGCTTTTTGATCTTGTCTTCTGCCGCTTAAAAGTATAGCAATATATAGATGCATATACATTCTTTTTGTGTATTCATTCAGCACTGGTGAGGCCCCAGGCAGACCAGCATGTCCACTTTTTGCACACACACACCCAGCCCATGACAGAAGTGGAGAAACCTCAGGGAACCAGCAGACAGCAACCCCAGCAGTGGGGCATGGACAATATGATCTGCACAGAGAAACTGGTGGTGCTGAGCTTGATTAGTCCTGCAAGGAGAAAGTTGAGAGATGTTTGCTTCCAATCCATTTCCATTTGAAGGGTGGATAAGGATAATAGATCCAGGTGCTGTTGACTAACACCAGTGAATCAAGGGCCACGCCACAGCCAAACTGTGGCTGACAAGCTTCAGAGTGGACATTAGAAAAAAAAAATATTTCCCCAGGAAAATTATTAATTATTATTAATCTTAGCACTTTAATTATTAAACTTAGCACTAATTATATTTGTTTGCTACATCTCTGCATCAAATTGTATGCAAATCTGAAGTCCTTGTTCTACTTTTTGGATAAGCAATAAAAGACACATTTGAGCAAATTTGGTACAAGATCAGACAAATGCCAGAAAAACACTTCGAAAGGCAATTTTCAGATTGTTCTGTGCAAGAAGATTCAACTGATTTCTCTTTATTAATGGAATTATCTTCAGGAATTATGCTGATCATTACAGTAGCCTGCATACTTGAAAATGGCAGGTTTTTTAATTCACTGTACTGCATTCTCTTGATTTGCATCACACAGTGTTCTGATTTTGTTCTGACTCAGAAGATTCTGCAATTTACAACTGAAAATTTATCCTGCACATGGTCTTGTATTATGTGGTTTATTGGTCTACCTCTCAGATATTCAGCATATTCTGTGTGTCAATAGATAGCAGATTTGGCAGCCTGACCTCTGATGCCCCCACCAAATACCTGACCCAAGATTCCTAAGGCTTTAGAAGTACTGCTTTTGATGCAGAATATGTGACAAAACCTTTGATCTAAATATTTAACCATTCCATTAAGCACTGTCATATAAACATTAAAAAAGGTCCAAAAAGGCAAATAGATGGGCACAGCCCTGACTAGTATAGGCAATGGAAGGTTTTGACATCTCAAATTCGCTTGAGAACTCTCCCACTGAAATATGCTGAAATGAGCAAACAATGCTCTCAATCTTTTTTTAACCACTAAATTTATGCTGTTTTCATCAAAGAACTTAGCTAAGTTCCTTTTAACTCCCTTCTCTACTGTTTTTGCTGTCAACTTCATAGTGATTCCACACATGAAAAAATCATTAAATCTCATGCACTTTGATTTATAGCTTCAACTTTGGATCTTGTTATGTTAGGATTCTTCCCTGTGACCTGATGCTTTGGTGTTGCATTAGCACCTAGTGGCTCCAGGTAAAGCCAAGTCCAGCCTTACTTCAGCAGCTGTAGGAGGCCATCTCTGCTCCAGAGACTGTAATTACACAAGACTAGTAAACTGTGGGAGAGGGTAAACTAGTAAACTGTAGGGGAGTATGAGAGGATCTTATCCTTGTCAGAATGGATCATAAAGCTGGCTGTGTTCTTGTTCACTGAACTACCCCTCAGCCATTGTGTGAAGACATCTATCCAAGAAATACAAGACAAGTGACTTAGACTGTTGTAATGAAAGAGTAGAAGGACAAGCCACAGGGAGACAAGGGGAAAAGAATACGCTAGGTCAACAATATCATTAAGAGCAATCATTAAGAGAAAGAAGATCATTAACTGCTGTTTTAGATTCTGTGCTGTTCTTAAAACGATGTACTGCTATTTTCTTCTTTCCTCTAACCTTCTATATTACTTCTTTGTTTGTTTAATGACACCAGACATGTACTTAAGAAAATTGCACACTGAGGATCTGATTTATTGCCTAAGATTCTATTTGCATGAGAAAACAACACCAAAGCAGTATTTGACAGGTATGTATCAATTCAACTCCTAAAGGGTGCATTTTGAGTCAATTGTGCAAGGAATTAGGCATGTAGTTACCTACAACATTTATTTAAATCTGTGAGAATTTAGTACTTCTCCTCAGGAAGTAAAATTACAAGCAGACTATCTGGATTCAAGTGCATTGCAAGTACAACTTTGATGTCTTGACCCACACAACACTGCCATTTTATTCTACAGTATCTCAAAAATATTTCAGTTGAACTTCATTTTATCTTGGTTCTGCCATTTCCAAGCCACTAACAAAAATGATTCCAAGTTGCCTAGGGCTAGTCCAACCAGTATGAGTTCATTATTGGAAGACTGACACCTGCCTGCTCCTCTCCATATCCTCTTCAATGTACATTCAGAAGTGTCTCTAGTAAAAAAACTGCAGGAGAAAAAGTTGCTTATTACAAATGTAAAGATACAAAACTCAGGGGATTTCCCATATTACTGACAGTGAAAGTTTTTTCTGTGTTAGCATAATGGATACAAATGCATTTTTTTCAAAATCCGCTACCAGGGCAAGCTAATTGATCTTAAACTGTTGGCAGAAATACGAAAAAATATTGATAAGAAAGAGAAATAATTATTTCATGCTTACAGTCACAGCTGACTGGGAATTTTCTAGCAAAACAAAAGTTGTAATAAAATATAAATTTGTAATTACCATCTGCTCCTCAAAGTCCTAATACTTTATGAACATTGATGTACTAAGTCTTAAAATGCCCATGTTATGTAGAAAACTATTTATTAGCCTGTTTTATAGATGCACAGTTTTCTGTGGGTCATTTGCATAGGCATGAATTTAATGCCATGGGAGCACCTCTGGGTGAGACTTTCAGGTAACCAATTCCCACATATCTGTGGCATTCAGGCTTCTAAATTGCTTTTTAGCAGGAGGAACAGCTGCTTTGTGGGTCAGGCTTTGAAAATAACCTTTGAACATTGGTTGACAGAGAGACATGCTGATGTACTCTATATATCCAGAGAAGAAAAAGAAAAGTCGCAATGATGCTAGCTGAGATGAATTATGTATTTTAATGTGTGAGGGAACTAGCTTTTTCTTCATTGGAGAAATGGCTGAGCAATGAATGAAGCATGTATTCATACAGAGAGCACCAACATGAAAGATTATGAAATAATGTAAGGATAATTTACAAGAAGGAATGTATGCAAACAGAGCATCGTACTAAGGCAGGAGGTTGACGCTCTAATACCAGACCCAGACCTCCAAATATAAATGACACTTTGGTTAAGTTACTTAAACTGTTAGCACCATTTCTTCCTCTCTCCTTTTTTCTTCCTGTTCTATCTAGACACTAAGCTTCTTAAAGCACAGACTGTTATCTTTTGTGCTCACACAATGCACAGAACAATAATGGCTCCATGCTCAGCTGGAACTTTTAGACAGCATCATAATAGAACTAATTAATGGTAATGAGATCTATGGAGTATTTCAGATGCTGTTTTTTACAGATATCCATGCTGGGTCAGAGCTGTGAGACTTCTCATGCACACAGTGAATCAAATCCCATTCTGCAACCTGAACAAGGAAAGTTTCCATGGCTAGTGGGTAAGGAATATGGTTTCTCCAGAACCAAATTGCATTGGGAAGATCCTACCAGGAATAATGACTAGACATATATGGACATACATGCAGGCAGAATATATTGATGATGGATGCCTTGGTTCTCTTCTATTTTTCTTTTCTACAATATCCAGCTATATAATAAGAGGGAATCATATTAGTAAAAATTCTAAAAAAATAGTAAAAATTAGTGATGTTATTAGCAATAATTCTTCTGAAAATTTTAGCATAGTAATGGCATTGTCTACTTCTTTGGTTTGGTTTATCTTGGCAGACCTGTAATTTTGTTGTCTGATTTCTTGAAAGGGGAAATAAGCCAACCCAGTTTCCAGGGATGGGCACGATTTCGTCTGATTTACTTACTCACCCTCAGCATCGACTCCTAGGGTATCTAGCCATGCATGCCCTTTCTAGTTCTTCAGTGCAGTTGTGCATAGAGTATGCTGAGCTGGGAGGCACCCATCAGGATCATCAAGTCCAACTCCCAGAACTATGCAGGACACCCCAAGAATCACAACAAGTGCCTGAGAGCATTGTCCAAATGCTTCCTAAACTCTGTCAGGCTTGGTGCTGTGACCACTTCCCTAAGGAACCTGTCCCAGTGCCCATACACCCTCTGGAGGAAAAACCTTCTCCTGGTATCCTACCTAAACCTCCCCTGACACACTTCCAGTCATTTCCTCAAGTCCTGTTACAGGAGCAAAAAGATCACAGACACAAGAAAGATCAGTACCTGCCCCTCTGCTTCCCTTTGTGAGGATGTTGGTGACTGAAGTGTCCCCTCAGTCTTCTCTCCAGTCTGGACATATCAAGAGTCCTCAGCCACTCATCACACAGCTTCCCCTCAAGGCCCTTCACTGATTCTATTATGTAAGACTATGTAGAGCTAAACTTGGCTAATTTTCTGGGAAGATCTTCCTAGGTTAAGGGGGCCGAGTAGTTCAAATGTTGGAATTTATTTGTCATAAACTCGTCTGTTGTTCCAGGTGGTCACAATATAACCATGTTAATAGAGGGAACAATCACAGATAACAGTGAAGAGGAAGCTGCATAGAGAAAAAGGAATTAGCATAGTTAGAGTGGAGACACATTAGATTTTCACATTTTTTCTGTCTCAAGAAAGGTGAGTAGGGGTTTTCTGTTTGGGTTGCATAAATCCCAGGAAGGCAGGCTGTGGAAACAGTGACAAAATGTTCATTGTTGTCATTGTTCTGCTGTTTGAGTTTTGTTTGTTTGTTTTTTAACAAGAAAGAGCAAACCTGATACACAAACACCTACCAACCTCCCTGCCCAATTCCTGTGCATGTGCTAGCTCACTGCCAAAACAGCAAATGCAGCACACACTAAGCATGGCATATTTTTGCATTAAGTAAAGAAGTAATAAATGAACTTGGTTCCCATTTGGGCTGACTTTTTTTAATGAGGACTTCATGTAGAGAAAGATGACTAGTCGAGCACATTTTCCTTGACCCAGTTTCACCCATGGGGTTATAGCTTTATTTATTATTAAACCACTGATTAGGGAGGAATCCGTATATTTTGGGGGTTTTATATCAGTGGAAAAAAATGTGGCCAATTTTTTTTTTACTCCCAATAATATTTTTTCACTTTCCATGAGCAGATATTAATCTGTGTTCCATTTAGCATCAGAATCTCACAGACTCTCCTCTAATCTCTTTTATCTTTTCCTCATCCTTGATTCATGATCCCTGTGTTTGGAAGTGGAAAAATATTTTCTTTTCTTTCTGAAATGGAATACTGTTCTTCTGCTTGTCAGTTCCTCTTGATCAGCCATCAGTGTTTCCACAACAGAGATTCAAGGGTAATATTCTTCTATAAGGTAGAGTTCTGATCTCTGTCTCATTATCCATTTGAGTTGCAGTTACCATATCAGAATTTCTTCTGAACTGATATTATAGGACTTTTTTTTCTTTTAGGAAAGGAAAGGGTCATTTTACTGATAAGACTCTGATTAAAAATTATCCTTTATTCTGTCTAACTTGTACTATTCTTAAAGAAGACCCAGATTCTCAGAAGTGATGCCCAGCAATAGAAAATTGTGAGGGGTGTTTTTGAAATTAATTTTTTCAAGAACTTCCTGTCTTGCCAGAAGGAAGTATGATGCCACTTCTATTACTGTTGTTCAGGTGACAAACAGGCTCAAAATAATAAAATTTATAAAACCATTCTTTGTACGTCTCACCCTGTTCTTGCTTTCTGCAGCCTGCAGGTAAGTTGTCCTATTCAACTTTGAGCCTCAAGTTTGTAATTATTGTGGTGGAAAACAGTATGTCCTCCCATAATGCTTTCATCAACCTGGAAGCTATAGCAGATAAACAGCTCAGATTCAGCCACTGAGTCTTCAACTTAAGAAGAAAATATTTTTCAGTACTTCCTTGGAGGCTTCAAAATTACCGGAGTTTTCAACCCATGCCTATTTATAATCTTATTTATCAGTTTGGGAAGAGAGGAAATTTATAAAATACCCCAGTCTTGTTATGAAAAATAAAAAATTCAGCAGTGGGATACCTTTCTTTTGTGAGAGAATTTTGTGAACACTTGATTGTGCATGGAAACCAGTTTGGTATGAAACTCCATTTACTTGGGAAAAAATTTTTATTAGAACAGCCAATGCAGCTTTGGAGAAGACAAGCTTATAAAAAGTCTGTTTTGAATAATATAACCTCTGTTAAGGTTAGAGATCAGAACTCATAAAATTTGTTTATTTTCCCTTCTAGTCACAATGAATAGATTTATTTAATTCTTTTTTTCTTTAATTGTTACATGACTCCATTGTTCACATAAATATTTTGTAGGGGACAAACAGGAATTAAGCTGCAAAAAATCATACAATATATGGTCTTGCTGCTAGCATTTCTTATGAAAATCATATCACTTAAAGAGCTCTATGTGAAAAAAAAGAAAAGCATCAGTAATGTCTTTTTGCTGGATTAATGACAAACTGACTAATGTGCTCTACCCACTTTGTGCCATTCCAATGACATTGAATAGCTTTAAATATGGTTTTAATGGCATTATTGAAATGCTGTTGAACAACCAGTATGCACCAGCAAATCCGTCCTTTCAAGTATAATAGATTGTATAGGCTCATTTCATGTTTCTTCTATCCAAATGAGATTAACACATACTTTTGTTTAAATGTAAGATGAGCATAGCACTCAGCTCTGTAGCTGTTATTCAGAAAATGCTGTTTCCACTTTTCTGTTCAAGTGAGAACTACAGGAACAGAATGAATCATAAATCATAAATAAATGCAATTTTTTGCAGTTCGGAATTCTGCAGATCATCTCTGGCCACTACCTCACAAGAAAGCAACAAAATAATCCAGTATTGTAGAGGGATAATGGGTTCCTCCTTTAGAAACATAACCTGTGATCCATGATCCATATCTCTGCAAATTGCCCCAAGTTACCACAAAGTAAACTAGTTCATGAATTTACCTCTTTTTTTCAAAGGCCACAACGCAGCCCAACTCATTCTGAAGTCTCCTCCATAGAACTGACGAGAAGTTTTATAAATTAAGCACATTGTTTTCACACTAATGATCCCAGTTTTACAATGAGTTAATATATAAAATATAAACAACGTTTTTTACAACCACTAGTTAGTGCAACGTGTGCACAATTAGCAGCCTTTATTAATACCCTTTCATACATTTATTAAAGAGTACATAAAAATGCCAAGTCAAATATATTTTGTATTTTTTTCTCCTCTGCAATAAAGCACCTTAGTACGAGTAGGAAAAGAATGACAAGCTGAAGTGCTTTGCATCCCAAGCCATCGTTTAAATTATGCAGGAATTACTAGAAATGAATTTTTTGTACTTTAACAGAGCTCAAGCGTTTCTTAAGCCATAACAACACAATGGATTTGGTGATCACTTCAGAATACTCATGACACTGCAGCGCCTTCTGGAGCTGTAAAAGACCATTCAGATATTTTTCTCTATTTTAAGCAGCTTTCAAAACCCAAATTCTCTCTGCCAGTAGCAATGCTTAACTGCATATAAAACCGAGAGGTGTTTTTCCATTACTTATCAGCTCCTGTATCTGGCTCAGCTGGAACATCAGCGCTAAGCACTTGAAGGAGAAGACAGTTTTTCAGTCACAAGGTAATTAAAAATAAAAAAACAAAAAACAAAACCATAAGCCATATACCTCAGAACTTTTTATTATTTTCTCATTGGGTAACTGAGGCTGATCTTAGGAAGACATGAACTACACCATCTGATCTCTATGGGTATAATAATCAAAAAGTGATTACATCTCATCTTCATACCTTAGCAGGGTTGCTGTATATTTGTCATGCTATCTATATGCAGAAGAAACAATCCTGAAGTCCTCCTAAAAAAAGATACATTTTTTATTGATCCATCAAAAATGTGGCAGAGAATTCACCTTCCAAGTCACCATCAAAAACTTTAATTGATTTGATTGCATATTTTGCATGTATTACTGGAAAATTATGAAGCTATTATAGTTGTGATGAAATTCTATTATCAGGTTAAAAGGAGTGTCTTTATAAATGCAGTGCAAATTTGGTGGAACTATCACAAGCTGCAGATTTTAAAATTTGGTTATTATTGATCAGTGATCAGCATTTTTCAAGCTATCATTATCAAAGTTATTCTTCTGAGGATTATATCCAAAACTCTAAACACAAGTCAATAACATTCGTCTCTGAAAGACTTCATAACAAAAATTAAAATTTCCTTAAATACTGAATTTCTAAAACCTTCCTGAAATCTAAGAAAATTTGAATATAAATTCTTACTTTAAAAATGCTGCCTATTTCTGGCATGAGTACTTCCAAATGTTCTTGGTCTTTGGAGATGTTAAAATCCAGACAAGTACTTTCATAGTTCTGGCTTATATATTTTTATGTCATAAGAATCATGCTGTTGGATCCTGACAAATCACTTCACTGTTTTTTATATCCATGTTTCTAGCTTTTCTTAATGAAGACTATGTCATTTCAGTGGTTTGTGATTATTTTTTCTCAGAAATATTGGGAGCATCCTTCAGGCCTCTTGAATACAATTGGCAATGATTGCCAACATCTGTCCAGTTTTCATGAAAGAGAACTTATCGACGGTTCACTGAAACAACCCCAGTCTTAAGGCTCAGGATAGGCAGCTATGTCATTTATGCATGGCTACCATAAAATGAGATTAAACAAGGGATGTGTTGGAGGTTTGGAACATCATGGGACAGTTTTAACAGTAAGTGGCCTCACTGTATCTCAGCACTCAATGTCCCCACTCTGAGGACACAGCACTGCTGCTCTCCTTATCACTCGGCTGAGATGAAAACCAGCTTCTGACCACTTGTACTCCTGAAGATTCACCGTATTTTTTCTGTTGTTTTTTTTCTCCCTGATTTAAAACTTTTGCCAAATTTACATATGCCTAATGTTATTAACACAGAATTAGAAAACAGTCAGTACAGTGTCACAGTTATATAAAGGTACAGAATAAGCCTAAAAATGCCCTTAGTAGTTGTTCAGCTCACTTCCCTGCCTGAAGATACCTAGAATGCAAAAAATAGTTTGTTACCATGAGATAGATAAGTGAGAAACCTTATTTGAAATTAGAAACTATTAAGTTGTTGCCATATTGTATTCTGGCAATAGCTACCTGCATTATAATGGAGGGGAGAATTATTCCATAAAACAAAGAATGAACCTCGAGGTAAATCAACAAGCAGGCTGATCTCAAGCAAGATCAGCACTAGGAACTGAGTCATAATTTATGATTCAAAGTGTGTAGGTCTTGGTAATCATCTAGATGGAAGGCACTATTTTAATATAAATCCCCCTGAATCTATTATCTGTTATTTGGCAGGTACTGAATTAAGTGCAAACTGAAAAGTGTGTTTGACAAAAGAAAAGAAGATGAATGTTTGTGAATAGAGGAAAGCAGACTGTTGGAAAGGCTAGGGTGAAGGAGAAATGGGATTTATTAAAATTAATCACAGTGAATATTGGTCAAAGCCAGCTGTGCTATTCATAGAATCATAGTTACTCAGTGGGAAGGGACCTGTAAAGGCCACTAAGTCCAATCTACCTGCAATGAGCAGGGACATCTTTAGCTAGGTCAGGTTGCTCAGAGATCCATCTAACCTGACCTTGAATGTTTCCAGGAATGTGGCATTCACCACTTCTCTGTTCCAGTGTATCACCCTGTTAGTCACAATTATTTTCTTCCTTTTATCTAGTCTGACTCACCTTTAAAACCATTACCCTTTGTCCTTGGCAGCAGGCCCTACTAATGAGTCTGTCCCCATTTTTTCATAAGCCTCCTTTAAGCACTGAAAGGCCACAATAAGGTCTCCCTGGAGCCTCCTCTTCTCCAGGCTGAACAGCCCCAACTCTCTCAGCCTTTCCTTTCAGAAAAGGTGTTCTATTCCTCAGTTCATTTTTGTGGTCCTCCTCTGGACTTACTCCAACCACTCTATGTCTTTTTCATACTGAGAGCTCCAGAGCTGGATGCAATATTCCACCAGCAGTGGGACACAGACCTGGAATCTCAAGCTGCAGTCAGCATGAACATCTTGATGCAGAGAAAAGCACTCTCTGCAGTGGCAGCACCTGAGCAAATTCAGCACAGAAGCCAAAGGTTTCAAGAAATCTTTAGGCTGCTTCAGCTTGCATAGGAACAGATGGATCAGAAAAATCCTGGTTTGCTGACACCTTTGCTTTCTTTAGAGTCTGTACACAAAACAGTTGAATATGAGCTACTGTGTGACATTCATCTAAGGAAACTTTTGATTCTTCTATCAAGATTAACACTAGCATGAGAATGCTTTTATCCTGTGTTTTATAGATGTTTGCCATATAGATCTAGAAGCAGCATTCAGATACCTAGCCTAGAATGCCTGGTTATTTTAAAGAAATTCCATCCTGTGATCCAAAGGCTGTTGTACAGCTGTAGGGTTAATCACTTAAGTGTACTTAACTGAATAAATGTTGTTTGTTTGACTTTTGAATTAGAAATATGAAGCACCATAGGACCTGGCAGACCAGCAAAAGGTTCTGAAAAATAGTTTTATGTTACTAATTATAATAATTCAAGGTCCTTCTGCAAGAACTATAATTAAATGTCCTTACAGCTGAGTACATTCCCTTTTCCATTTTTTTAATGGGCATTTTTTAAATAGGCTTAGTTTCAGTACTGCCTGGGCCAATCCACTACCCTGACTGATGCTTACACTTCAGTGAGAGTCACTGCATGTCAAAAGTCTTCCTCAACTGATATGAGAACAAAACACCTTTCAGGGTCTGCACTGTACTCTTCTTTTCAGTAAGAACTGCAAAGCTGGGCTCTGAACAATGTCTTTTAGAAAGCTTCCATTCTATTTTCATCCCATTTTACTGCTAATGTTCTGGATTTGGTGAAGTGACAGTTTCATGTGTTTCATTGCTATAGTAACACTAACAAAGCAGCCTTCCTAGCTTAAAGGAATTTAAAGAAACTGAAGGAGATGGTTATGGGAAAGATGAAATTGTAAGTAGATATGAGTAACTTAATTTATCCTTGAAAAAGAAAAATAACATTTCAGATTTTTTCCGAATTCTAAAACATATTTCATTCTTCTTATTTTGTAGTGGTCTGCTAGTCCATGTTAGAAGTGAAAGAGCCATTGTCCTGGGGCCTTTCATAACACAGGAATCTTTGCTTTGAAATCCTAAAAACACACAAAAAAAGAGTGGAATTTAATATCTACTTCTTACAAATGAAGAACTGAGGCACAAACAGATTTAGACTGAGCGTTAATCTCCTGAGTCTCTTTGTCCACAAATCTATAATTTTACTCAATAGCAGTGTGAGAAAGAGATCATAGATATTTATGCAAACATATGTAAAGGAAAAGCTCTTTTTCAATTTTTAATATTTCTTGTGAACTTTTAAGAGTGCATAGCTCTTGAAGAGTGCTGTCACTGCTATGAGTAACTTGCCTTCCTGGTAATTGCTGGACAACAAGAAAAAGAAAACAATTCATTAAATAGTACTCAGAGAAGCACAAGGTAGGAGTACAGCTCTCTCCCACCAGTTCTTTGAGGGCTCTTATGTGTAATTTGTCTAGACTTGCTCAATTAGATGTTGTCTAACATCCCCCTCAGTTTCAAATAGACTTCAAAAATACCTCATCACCCTTATGCAATACAAACACAGCTCTTCGTCTTTGCTCAAGTACAGGCAACTTTTGCCTTTTCTTTTCCTTATTAGTATTACTACATTTTCCACCTGTTAAAAACCAGCAGTTTTGTGGACTTTCAATAAATTGCTCTTCTCCAAAGAACAATTCCTTCAAGTTGTCTTAGATACACAGGATGATGTGAATCTCTTCTACTACTCCACTAAGTATAAAGGCAACTTAGTTGGTTACTTAGTTTGGGGAGTTTTCTGGAGGCTGAAGTTAATAACCCACATCTACTCACTCCGTCTGCTGAGATTGGTGGTTCTAATGTTTGAAGAGTTACTTTTGTCTCGTTCTAATGAACAGGATCTGATTTCTTCCTTTTCTACCTAAATTACATATACTGCAGGTTGAAGACTTAAAGACCATCGTTACAATCTTTCTAAAGACAGGAAAAAACAAAGAATAGATTTTATAAAAATCAAGGATGTGTACTGCTTCCACTGAAAATTTTGGGGGGTTCTGACATTGTCTTTGTGTCTTCCTTTGTGGTTTTGTTTTGCTTTTGGTTTTTAATGGAAAGTGACTTGTATGCTCAGCTTGATAGGTATTTTAAAAGTTGGAAATGAGAATTCCTAAACAACTGTGAAATCTGGATTGTACGATGAAGAATGTACAAGATTTATAATTTTACACAACCTTACTGCTGATAAACCAATCTCATGGTATTTTATAGCCTGATACATCCTCACAAGACACAATATTGTTTACAGTAGACACACAAAACTTAGCAAGAAGAAAATTACTTCAGTGGTGTAATGTTGAGATGAAGATATAACAAGCCAACAGAACAGAAAGTGTGAGAAAAGCCTTCCTATTCAACTTCAGATGTTGAAGTTTTCAAATAAGAGAGGAACTTGGAAATTAATCTGAAAATAAATGGGATCATAATAAGTTTATCTTATTCTCAGCTTCCATGTCTCACTATAATGTGCAGTGCCTTCAGCAGATAAGTAGGGTAGTATTTATCCTAAATGCAATTCAGGTTTATCATGAGAACAGATTGCTTTGCCTTATATCCTTTCCAGCCAGCTTCATGGTGGTGAAGATAAATCAGCTCATAATATCAGTGCCAAAGGATTTTCCTTCTTTCTGTTTTATTGACAAATATTTTTTTTACAGGACAGACCAACGTGTGAAATCAACCCGCACACATGACAATCCCTCATGTAATGACAGAAGAATGAGCATCAGCCATTAATCTCTCCTTGTCACAGCCAAGGACTATGCAAAACGATTTTAGATAGGAAAAAGAAATGCCAGCAGGTCTGGCAAAAGAAGGAGGTCAAATCTACCTCAGATGAAGAATATAGCAGACAAAAGGCTGGATGTTGTCTCACCTGTGTGAGTTGTGTTGAAATTGTTGCAGTTAATTAGATTACTCCAATCCAGAATCCATAGCAATGCATTTACATGAGACCAACTGAGTTAGAAAGTCCTATCTCAGTCAAATGCACTCCCTGCAGTGAAGTCAATTCCAATTTATAAGGGCAGTGCAAAACATGTTATAGAAGTTTTCTTTTTGAATATTTATTTTCTTCATTGCAATCTCACTTCCTGTTCAATATTTGCTTCATATTTATGTAGTTTAGTAATGAACACATCAGCGATGAATGTTCAACTCATAGAAAATAGTTTTGTCAGGAATACTTAAAATTTTGGGAACAAGAAAAATTATTTTTTTCTGGCTTTGCCTTTGTCAGTGTTATCAACCCATGCTACATCCTTAAGTAAACAACATTCCCTCCTAGGTGTAAATTTTTTGCATCTTGTTGAGGATTGGGCCTACAGGCAATAGGTGAAGGTTAAAACTTGCATTCTGGGCACCCAGACAGTCCCTGTGGAAATGCCCATCACAAGAGAAGCTGAGACAGTTTCTGCAGCTTCTCACACATGCTCTCCTGCATTCATATAGACAGGAATAGTAGGAAGCTGTTCTGTATTGGCAAGAACAGAACACGCTCTTTGGAGTCCATTAGGACACAGTCAAGGTGTTGCATACAGCAAGGCTTTTCAGTTTTGGGGTGAAACATAATAGAAACAATTTCCCCCACCAATAGATATAGTAATAGCAGACATTGATAGAAAAATTGCAATTGAAACCATGTTAGCAGATGACCTTACTGCAAAAATCTGACAGGAGACCTGAGACTGATTTTTGCAACTGCCGTCAAGACCAGAAGAGGAAAAGAGGAGAATGTATGGATTAGACATTGAAGAGGCAACCAGGGTAAAAGGAGCATGAAATGACCAGAAACAGCAATGAAGAACTGTCACATCCAGGGGATAAGTGGTGGACTCAAAAGCAGAAGGAAGATTAGGAAAGTCAGGGCTGGAATAAGTTTCTCTGAGATCTGTTCAGGATAAGGCCATTATAAATTTTTAGCTTCCTCATTTAAGTTGATGCTGTGAGCTTCAAAAATTTCTTAGTAGAAGTCTGTTTAACTCCAAATGAACTAAATCTAAACCGAACAATGACAACAAGGTTAATGAAGTTATCATGAAGTTATCATAAAGTTATCATTTACAAGCAGGGAGTAAGCAGTGATTGGGTACATCACATCTGTAAGAGACAAGTTGAAACTTCATTTTTTACTGAAACTTTCAAAATTCCTGGTCTTTTCCAGCAGAGTTTTAATGTTATTCATTCCTGCTTGTAAACATTTTATTATTTCCAGGTGTAGGAATTTACTTTCTAGCACATTTAAGGGTAGACCAAAGGCATACATGTCTTTTTATCTGTAAATCCCCAAAGTAGTTATAGCTTAAATTAAAGAATCCAAATATTGATTAAAACATTAAATTCAAAAATAAATGTGGCAAATCTGTGCATAGATGTCAAGTGCCTTCAAACTGCAGCTCTCAGTTAACTAGTAACACTGTCAAGTAAATCTTTTTCACAGTTTAGAGTTTAAGAGCTCTTTATAAACTTGAAAAGACTTCTCCTTTATTAGACTGAAGTGCTTTAGATGGCCTCTGTACTTTGTGAATTTTTATAGTAATGTACAGAATGTCTATTATGGTTTGCATTGCCTTAACAAATGGAGGAAATTGGATATGAAAGAAGAAGCAAGTAAGGTAACTGCCCCATTCAGAGTTTCTAAGGAAATTATGATTTATTCCTTTGTTTCTCACCATTCATCATCAACACTCACTCTTGAAGGGTCCAGTCCTTCAGAGGTTTAAATCAGCAAATCTCTACAGGCTTCAGTGCAGTTATGCTAATTTACAGCATGATCTGTTCCCTTACTTTTTATTTCTCCAAGTGTATGAAGCACGTAGGAATGCTGGCAATACTTTGCCATGACTCATTATTCATCATTTATCTACACTGAACTGTCTTTTTCATCTATTAGTCTTTAAATATTCTAAGCCTTTCCTTATCTACCCACGCTTTTCCTGCTATTTACCTTTCCTCTCACATCAGCAACTACCTCTGTCATCTTGTTATCCATATTCTAATTTTCCAGACCAAATCTCTACACTAGTATTACAAGTGTTCCAGACGCTGAACACACAAAAAAATCAAATTAATTTTCTTATTAGCAAAAAATTTGATTTTTATAAGCCTAATTTTTCTGCCCTATTAAAATGCTGCTGTTCCAGCATCCCAGTTCCTTCTGTTAAACAAAGGTTATGTCACTCCCAGGAAATGCCACTACAGTGAGAAATGTAATCTCACTAGTCTAGTGTACCACTTTTTATAGTGACCAGTACCTTTTAGTTCAAAGGTAGAAAAATCTATGTCCAGAAGTAGAGTCTTCAAGTATTTTCTAACTGAGTAGAGTTTTTTGTCTTTTTGTGCTCCATTAACTGGAGATAAAGCAGCGGTGTTTGTGCAGAACGAGCAGTCCATTTCCACACGATGGTGATGCAGAGACAGGGCTGGAGGCACACGCCCAGGAAAGGGGGAGCACCAGCAGCTGGGAAATTCTGCAGGGAGCCACAGGCCAGCACTGCAGGGCAGAGTGAAGAGCAGCTCCTGAGAGCAAGGCCAGCACAACAGGGGTAACAGTCCGAGCCCAGGCTTCTGCCTCCTGCTGCAAGCACCAGGTTTTGAGAACTTTTCCTGCTCTTCATCTGTAATTGACAGTCTGGATTAATCAGCCTTACAGTCTGCAACATAAAGTCATCCTACCCAAAGGATCCGCAACGTTTCTTGTTGGCGATGTATAGTGACACTTGTTTTTCACTCCTCAGGGTGTGGATCCATTGAGAGGAATCCAGTAGCACCTGAAAAGGGGTAGCCTCTGTCATACCTCTTCATGGCCAGCACATTCCAGCAGTCTTCTTGCACTGTACGCCACTATAATGGCTACTTTCCATGATCCAGCATATTCCTCTTCACATTCTTCAAACTCAGTGGGTCAAACTCAGTGTGTATGTCCAGGAACATCTGGCTAAAATCCTTTCCAGAACTTATCTCCAGTAATTTTTGCAGTTGGATTATGTTTTCTGTTTATGTCTTAGCCAGTGGGGCTTCCTTATCTTCCAGATTACAGACTTTTTGTTGCAAAAGTCACGTTTGCTGGACTAGAAATTATTGTCTCCCTGAAAAGGCAAAAAGCCAAATTTCATCGCTCTGGTACTTCAGTTCCTGTGCAAGAATTAATTCCAATAAAGTGAAAAATTTATCTTTCATCCTTGTTTCTTTCTTTTGGTTTTTAAATGAGAGGTTGCTCCACAGCTATCATTGTTACAAATAATCCTGTTAAGATTTAGGGCAGTTGGATACACATGCTTACCCTCTGCATTTTACTTTCCACTGTAAAGGAAATGCTTCTTTTCCTCTGGTGGGAATGCCAGTGTGGCATGTACTATCTTAGAGTACAAAGCTTAGAACAACAATAGTAATTGGTATTTCTTCCAGAGAAATACAAAATAAGCTTTCCTCCTAACATGGTTTTGTAAGACACAAACAGAAAATAAGGAAAAATAGAGCTTCCTCTCTGTTGTTAAAACAGAGTAGACTCTCCAGTTAATGTGAGCTTCATTTCAAATCAAAGTCAGACAAAAGAGGAAGGCTGAGCTTTCTTAGTCCCCCTGGTACGCTTGTTGATTGTGTTTTAAGATTATTTAGGCTGACGCTAAAGCAAATTACCACATGCAATAAGGACAATTGAGGATCAATAGTTTAGTGGTGTTAGGATCAAGACACATGGCCATTTACCAGTGTTCTCAGTGCCTCCCTTCAGGGCATCTGGCCCTCAAGTAATTAACAACACTTTTATGCATTGATACTTAGACAATATTGTGACAATGTCTTCACACAGTGAAGAGATAAGACTAAGTGCTCCAGTAAGAAGGGCACTTAGCAGTTCACCCTCTTCTGTAAACAGTCATCCTTTGGTCCTAGGCAAAACTATCACATTGGGGAGATTTTACTTAATTTAACTTACTACCAACTGATCTGAATAATTATCAAGTATCAAGGAGATGTTCAGTACCAACAATTAAAGGCTTTGGGAAGAACCTTTCCTGGCTCAGCATGTTCATTTTTCCACAGAGAAACTGTTTAAGAAGAAGATCAGACCATTTTTTTCCACCCTAAAGAGCTAAATCTAAAGGATGCAAAGGATACAACCTGGCTTTTTTTTATTATTATTTTTTTTTTATTTTTTTCAATGGAGAGCAGCCCAGCATGTGAGAGGATGGTCTGAGAATACTTTCTGTACCAAAGGGATGTGCATGAGTAACAAGACAGATTTGGATGCATGGATGGCCAGCTAAGTGTTTCTGTGAGATAGGTCTTGGAATGTGTACAGTCTTTTGCAGTTTTCCTTGGAAGTAAAGTTATTATCTAAGCAAGACTTTCCAGTATACCAGTTTTATATTTGAATGTCTAAATTCTACCTCAGTTCCACTTGGAAAGTCATGATCCTAAGGGCTGGTACATAAACTGTGATATTATATTGCAGTTTGAAACTACAATGAGCTTTGCAAGCAGATTTGCCACTTTTCAGAATAATAAGGCAACAGTTTTAGCATATGTAAAAAATACCATAATGTAACATTATTTTAAGAGTTCCCTTTTCTGTAATGAAACTGAATTAAACTCATCAGCACCTATTCATTGGTGAAGAAAAATAAACAAAGACAATACAGCTTTTGCCAATTTAGTCTCAATATCTCCTCTTATGCAGCACTAAAGGACTGATCCAAAGTCAATGACAAATCTGCAACTGATTTTGAATAGAGAAAAACTGGGTCCAAAAGTTCGCAGAGGTTTCTTCTGCCTAGGTGAACAAGTGCACTCCACATGAAGTGCTGCCAGCGCATGAGGCACTGCTCAAACATTAACCATGCAGCTTGTTAATGAGTGTTCTCCTCTGAGTGACAGAGCCAGCTATCCTCTCTGCAAGGCAGCCAATCTGAAATGACAGCATGAGCAGAGGGCTGCTGTGTCCCAGGAAGCCATTGTGTTCTCTTTGCTGTAACATTTCTTAATTATTTGCATAGGTAAAATGCTCCTTCTGGTTGTCCACTGACAGAGGAAGGTGGACAAGTCCTTCACTACTCCAATCAAAGCACTTACATATGCATTCAGCTATCAGAAACTTCCAGGAGGGACAATTCACATGCTAAACCCCAGATATATAGATTAGATGTGGATGGTGGCTAAGACTGACACATGGGGAATACTAGAATGCATTTCTAATAACAGGAATGTTTTATTTTACAGTACACAGGTATATCAAAAGTAATTGGAAAATTGGAAAAGCATTGGTTGATCCCCTTCTTGTTATGCTGGAATTTTCCATAGTGGGAGCAATTAATGGAACTAAGGTTTCTTTTTCTCTAAGTTAAATACTATTTCTTTTTTGTTCCTATAATTATGTGGGATCTTTCCACTAGGCAAAGCAATCTAGACTCATGTTTGGAGTCTGTCTAGAGTAGGATAACCAAGAATATATGTACATTTAACTTCAGTACTTGAAACCTTACAGTACACCATGGAAGAGCAGTCAACTTGACGAGTACTGACTGGACAGATTACTTTACAAGGGCAGAGCACCAGAACCTTCCACACAAACTGCAGGAAAACTTAGAATGTAACACTGAGGAAAGAGGCATAGAAAAAAAATAATATGGAATGCCCTTGAGAAATTTCTTATGATACTTCTGAAACAAAGCAACACTGATGTTTCTGTTGCGAGGGAATGACATGCTAGCCGTGGTGGCTAGAAGCACATCCACAGGAGTAGTCACCCTCCACAACCCAAATGCCAGTAACAGAACCTGTTAAAATCCTCTCTGGTGAGGAGCAGAGGAACTTGTAAAGTTCTCCACACCAGAGGAACTTGTAAAATGCTGTGTAACCTGCTTTTATCTATTCCAGTCAGTTTCCAGTACAGTTTTTAATGTGAAGAGTACAATGCACCATAATAGGCAGGACAGCTGTAATAGTCATCCCGTAGCAGATCAAAGGTAAAGTTCAGAAGGCAGGTCTGGATTCTTGCTCAGCAGTGGAAGCAAGTTCCATTTTTTGCCTTGTTAGTCAGTCTATGAACAATCACTGCAGCTAGTAAAACATAAGCTGGAGGAAAGAATACCTGTGCAATAATGATTGAGAGGACAAGAAGTGCAGTAACATAAATTCTGCACAGAATCAATACTGGCAGTGTTCATCTGTACCAGAGGAGGGAAGGGAAGAATTTGAGAACCACCTGCTGCATATCTTACACAGAAACCAGTGCTCTAAAAGTAAGGGTGAATCAATATCAGTGTGCATCCTTATGAGTGAACAAGGGTTCATAATTTTGTTGTCAGGGAAATTCCTTGGATGGGTAAACCTGTGGAATTGGAAGCATTACTGAGAAAAATGTGGCTTGTGAAAGACAAGATAGAATCATAAATTAAACAAGAGATTCTAGAAATAAATGTGCCCTCAAACCGGCCACTATTAGTAATTCAGCATTAGAAGTGCACAACACAAAGCCTGTCTTTATTAGAACCTGGCATCATAAACCAGCAGGAATTTTAGTTGTAATTAAAAAAAAAAAAAAAAAAGCAACCCAGAGGGCATGCAGTGAATCTTAAAAGCCAGGGTACAGTATGGGACTGATCTGGGGCAGAGTCATTGGCAGGATTCACTGACCAACAACTGAAGTTGGCAGAAGAAGCATTTGATGCCTCTCAGCAGTGGTGTGTGGCAACAGGTGGAGCAGGGAGGAAGAGCAGGCATTGAAAAACATTGAAGATGTTCACGCGGGGCTCTATTTCTGGCTGCAGCCCAGCAGGCATCTCCCTCCCAGTGCCCTTTCCCCTGGCACTGCTGCAGCATCAAAGCCATCTTCTGTCCACTCCTCCCACGTTTTGCTGATGGAGCTTTGGGAGTCACTCAGCACAGCAGAGTGCTGAACTCACCTGGGCCTTCAAGGCAACTTGTAGGTCTCTGGAGTTAGAGGTTGCTTAGTGGTTTTGTTGTAGAACAGATCAATTACAAAGGCAATATATCCCCAACTTTCTGTCAGAAACAGAGTGGAAAGAAAGAAATGAATGAATGAGGCACAAAAACAGTACCAGAACTGGATGTATTGTTTCCTCATGTCTTGTGGATTCTCTCTGCTTTGAAATTTATAAAACAACTGGCATAATCAAATACCATAAATACTCAACACATTCACATATTAAAACACAGAATCGCAGAACACATTGCACAGAAAAAAAAAACAACTCAATGTCTTCAATATTTTAACCTCTCTTCACAAAAAGTGGTACCAGGCAAAACTCAAAAAGATCAAACTGTCTCCCAGTCTAAGCCACTCAAGTCAGCAATATTTGCTAGAAATCAATGCAAATTTTCTGGTCAGTCCTACTCTCTGATGTTCTAGCACTGTTTTAAAATTCTTTAGAGAATTAAGGGGATGGGTTGTGGGTTTGGGTATTTGTGTTATAGTTTTGTGTTTTTCTTTACTGAGATACCATGTGGGAAGGGAAATTCTAGTGTTATTGTCGAACTGGCTTCACTGCAGGCTGAGTTTTAAAGTGAATATTCATTAATCTTACTATTGCTGTAGCAGTGTCCCTCAAAAAAGACTTTGGTGACATAACACTGGACAGCACAAAGCCTGTTGAATTAACACACCTGTGGGTCTATGAATTTGCTCTCTCCACTAGGTACTGGTTAGTTGCTTTGGAGCAGAGACATGAAAGTTCCTTCCAATTTGTTTGGTTTCTCTCTGAAGACATTTTAAATTATTCTTACCTGAAATCCCCAATGGAATTCAGACAGTGGTCTCCAGTTCCTCACCTTCTGTGATAGTAATGTTCTCTTAGAGTACCCTGTTTCCAGTTTCTCTCTTGGGATTTTCAACAGGCATTGCTATAAATGTTATGAATGTTCTGAGTGGAGCTTGCAGTATGGAAATCCTCAACTCTGAACTGTCCTTATGACGTCTTTTAATGTATGGCTGACTAACATACTGCTGGTTCCAAAAGTGGTCTATGGAACAGCTGCTACAACAGCAATCAGCGTTCATTTTCCAGAGTGTCTGTTAGCTCAAGAGTTTGTTCACTGGCATTGACATAGTAAAGAGAACATATTTTTGCTGGCATTGATTAAAAATTAACTTGTGGGGTTTGTTTCACAAGCTCTGTGTGGCTGAGCACTGGCAGCTCTGTACCTGTGTGTCTCAGATGCTCACAAATCATGGAGTGCTGGCTGCAATCCCTGGGATTTCAGATCAAGTGGGCTCTTCTCACCAATCCCATTCTTGCTTACTAGTAGCCAGATTTCTTCTGATGACTCTTGGCAGAGAGAAGCCGAGGGCCTCACAGAGAAGCAGGAGCAGGGCGATTCCAGAGGCTGCCTCACGTGCGCTGGGGCTCGTGCCGCAGGAATCTGCCTCTGTCCCATCCCGAAAGCCAACACTGCTCTGCCCTCGGCACGGAGCCTGAGCAGCTGCCCTGGCCTGTACAGGCTTTGAGGGAACCTTGTGTTCCCAGCGGTGCTCCAGGGGCCGCAGAGGCCACACAAGTACCCAGCTTTGCAGGCCTGGTTCAGCCAGTTCAAACCGGTTCAGACGAGACGCAGACAGTTTGAACCAGATCTGACGGTTCAAACCAAATCCAACTGATTCAAACTGGTTCAAACCAGTTTTATTGTTTCAAAACTGTTTTGACTGGCTCAAAACATTTCCAGCTGATTCAAACTGGATGAAAACACTTCAAATGGGTTAGACCAGTTCAATCAGTATAAACTGGATCCAAGTGGTTCCTACAGCTTCAAAGCAAAACCAGCCAGTTCTGACCTGCTCAGACTGGTTCCAAACGGGACCTAAAGAGTTAAAATTGGACCTGACTCATTCTGACTGGTTTAAAACTTCGGTTTTGACTCATTCAAACCACTTTCAACTGGTTTCAGTTGGTTTCAACCCGTTCAAACCATGCAGAACCACTTGCAACTGCTTTGAACTGGTCCAGTCTTCTTTGAACTGGCAGGGTCTAGATGAATCTGGTTTGAACCAGCCCCAACCAGTTCAAACTGGACCCAGATTAGTTCAAAATGGACCCAAACAGTTCAAACCAGATGCAACCAGTAGTTTAAAAGGAATAATTTCATGGATGGTGCCATGACATTGGTGTAGTCAAGTGACACTGGCACTTCAATTTGGTGGCAGATATTTCTAGACCATGAGTTCACTGCATGTCACTCCTTTGGAGTTCCAGCCAAAACCTACCAGAATCTCATGTTACAGTGAGTGTTTGAATGTATCCATGAATTAAACTTTCAGTAAGCATGAATGGATCAATGTCATCTTAGTCACCAATTTATCAGTAATTAAATATTAAAATATGCAAAATAGATGGTTTCTAATAGAAGTGTAATTGGTCATTCAGTGTAAAAAATTATGTTAGAATTGTAAATAAAATAGTCTTCTCCATTTTCCCATGACTAATTAGATATTCCAAATTTCATTAATATTTTGCAATATGTATTGATATTAACCATGACATAAACATCTTTAATATCAAAAATACATAATTGTATTTGCCAGAGAATGATGGAACAAGATGACTTGACATTAATGCCTGAACAAAACTCCCCCTCTGATGTCTTCTCGTTGCAGAAAACTTGTCACTGCTGGTAATGTATGGCATTGGATTTTTGAGCCTGCCTAGCCAATGTCGTAGCCAATGTGCTGCTCAGTAAAGATTCTTTTTGAGCCAAACCACAGACATGTAGAGACAAGAAGCTGGCCTAAGGGGACTAAAATAAACCCTGTGTACCATCTCACACTGATAACAGTGTCAAAAATGTCACAGCCCGATTAGTGGAAAAGTTTACTTTGTGGGGGCACACACATTTCCTAACTTCTCACTAACCTCACAGTAAGCACAAAATTTGTTTTTGGCCTTCTCACTTCTGCATGTCAACAATACATCCACCTCTTCTCTAGAGGTGGTGCTGTCTTCGACACAGGCTTTGCCTCTTTTGTTCTAGTTAGAAATACTTATTGGAAACTCAAATAATTTACCTCTTTCTGCTCTGAAACCTGTGAATTGTTCTTTGCTTTATTGAATTCACCTGGAAACCTCTTTCTTTCTAAGCATTGTGCATCAGGAAAGATAAACTTTTGCAACATTTCAATTCTCTTTAAAGTCTATTACTGCTTTCCAAATTTCTCTGGAATAATTCCACACAAGCAGCAAAAAGTAAAAACATCTATTCTGCTTCGTCACTTCTTCCAAGCAACAAATAAACTGCAAGCAGAATTCCTATCCACAGAAAACACATTTCCAAGGTAGCATAAGGAATGTTTTAAGATATCTAATTCTGCAGCAAAAACCTTTCATCAATCTGTTGCTTAGGGCACATATGAGGTTTTTATTAACTAATGTTTTAGCTCAGTTTTCAAGGTGGGATTGGTTGAAGATCTCTCTGGGTTTCCCAAAAACTCTTGCAACTCTGCTATGTTTGACTTTCCTTAATGACCACCTCTACAAATATGCAATGCAGTAAAATGCAGTAGCTTCACATCACTGCTACTTGTACTTCTCCTGTTGTTTTCCCATCCATATTTTGTCTTTTCTCACACAGTGGTCACTGAAGAGTTAATTGTGCATCCACACTCTGCCAGAACAGTAACAAACAATTAATAATGCAATTCACACATTTTTTCCCCCACAACTAGTATTTTTTGACTGTGCAGAAATGTCTCAACCCCCTAACCACATCCATTCAAGCTTAGTTATTCTTAAGCATGAAAACAACCACATTGTAAGCAATCTGATTATTCATGTGTTTTTAATTAACTACTTAAGTGATTGCAAGATATGGGTCTTATTTTGAATAAGACAATTTTTTTGTGTTAGGAGGAAGGTTCTGCACCCTTACTCGCCAAATCAATAAACAGTGACACTCATCACTACAAGTTACATTGGTACCAAACATAGCTCTGAGGAAGAAAAGGTGATTTAATCATAAAAATATACAGTGCTACTGGAGAGAAGTGGTGGTGGGGAGAAGGATTCCCAACAAACAAATAAACAAAATCAGACAAAAATCTTACCTCATGCTCCAGGGTTAAATCAATTCCAAGGCAACCCTTGTTAGGATGGTTGAGAACTATTCCACCTGTGCCAAGCATAAGATTTCTTATATTTTCCTTTACAACATTCAGGGTTGCCCACTGTCACCCAAGGGCCTGATTCATAATTCCCAGCTTTCTTTATGTTGCAGATATTCTTATCACATACTTACTCCAAACCACTGCCATCACTGCCAATAAAGAAAACATTTGATGACAGAATTTTTTCATTCTGTTGTTTACAGAAAAGAGAAGTTAAAGGATGAAAAATCTCAGGAGAAAAGTGCATCTTATCTTTTTCTTTATTACCGATTCTTCTACGTCAGCTTTTGGAGACTTTTCAGGAAGATTTAGAAGAGAGAAGAGCATTTCACACACACACACACACACACACACACACACATACACACACACACAAATGAGGAAGCCACTTACTATATTACAAGTACCAACTTACTATGTTACAAGTACCAGTTTAGCCCTCTGACTCTTGAAATACAACTGACCTGTACTGAAGTGTAACTCTTAAAATTTCTCACTCAGGTTTTACTTACCACCGTCACCTGAGGTGAACCATAATCCACAAAACCATCCTGACTAAAAGCAATCATCTGTCAAAAAACTTTCAGCATTCTTCCTGCAAGCATGACCAAGGTGGTCCAGAAGATTTTCTTTATTTTTTAAAATTATTTCCAGTGATCACTTCTTTCAGTTTCCTTCTGAAATTATTTTCAGAGAACTTCTACAAACCTTTCCTAGTGATTGCCAGTGAGAATATATTTATGGGTGTATCAGGATAATAATATCTTTATTGTTTGTTGTTCATGTGAGAAAGAAAGAGATGAAATTATTGAAAAAGGAACAAATAACAGAATTATTTATTTAGAACTTACTTTTTTTTAATTTGAAGAAAAAAAAGGTGGAAAAACCCCTCAGCAATGAAATAATGTACCCCACCATATTATTTTGGAGAGGACGTCATACAAATGCATTCAGAACATTCACATACGATCCTAAAGTTTCCTGCATAAAAGTTAAAATGTTGTGGAAATTAAGATGCTGACTTATAAATTTAAACTAATAACTGCAATATAAAAGCATATGTCATTGGTATATCAGGGCTTGCTTCTACTGCTGAAATAGATAAAGTTGGAGGATGTGCAAAGGTAGAGGTTGTATGAAATTGTAACAGATTTTCAGAGGATGGTTTTGGCAATGTTTTGACATACACTGGCCTGGAATGAGAGCTGATAATGACCAATTTGTTTGAATGCCATGTTCAGAAAAGAATACAGACTGGGTGCTCACCAGAGGGGCCTTGAGTACCTATCTGCAGCTGGAAAAGCCAATTATAAAAGTGGAGTAGCTTCTACCATTTAATAGCAGGTGACCTCCTACACTGCCCAGGCACAAATTGGAGTCAGCCAGACTAGAAGAGGAGGACCACACTGACCCTAACAGTTTTAATTCATGCAGACCTAGAGAAATGCAGCCAAAGACATGCTGAATCTAAGAGAGAAAACTTAAAAACTTGATAAGCTTAAGCTAATAACCTCTGAAAATAAAATAGACCTTACTCCAAGAGCAATGGAAAAAGATTTCATCCAAACCTCTCAGAGCCTGAAATAGTTGGACTTGAATATTGTTGGATATATCAACAATACCTCCTATAATGGAAGTGCTGGAGTTTGCTGCTAACTACTTCACAGATCCTTGTTATCTGAAACCTGACTTCACATTTTACAGGCTACTCTGCAGAGGCAAAACAAAATGTTAGGAAAAATCTTGTCTTGGTTTGGTTTGGGTAGTTTTTGCTGGCCTATCTCTTGTTTCTATTTATATATACAACTAATGTTAATTATCAAGATGTCAGAGAACAATGGAGTCCAGAGAACTGTAAACTGAGAGTTTCTGAAGCACTTTCAGTCCTAACTGAAAACAAACAATGTGGCACTAGAATTTTCTGTGGGTTTTTCTGTTAGCTGCCATTTGGTGTAGCCATGCCACTGATGTTTTGATGTTTGCCTCTTGGATCAAACTCCTGTGTGCTTAAGACTGAGAAATGCCTAAAGAAAACGCTCACCATTTCTTACCAGAAGAGTGACAGCAGTAATAATTAATATCTGTGTGCTTCACAAACAGTGAAATCAGATGCACGGTTTATCAAGAGTCTGTGTATGTAATTTTTTCATTAACAATTCTGCCGACAGAGCATTGATAATTGTGTCTGTGGTGAATCCCAATGAGGCGTATTTGCCTGACATTGTTGCAGAAGGGGGAGAATGAATATATACATTTTAAATGTTTATGATTACATTTTTACTGAAGTGTGGGCGCCTGAAGTTTCATGACTGTTTTAATGCAATTGGTTCCACTTAGGAGAGATGACATGGTGAAATGTGATGTGTTGAATGCTTCTCAGGTAATTGGAATTCAGTCAATAACCACACTGGGCATTGTCACAGGTTTTAAATAAAAAGGTTTATCTTCCTCTTTTATATTATGGAATATGATGCATCATATTATACAATATGATCGTACCTGGCAGCCTCTCAAACAGAAATTTAAAAAGTTTGCTTCACTCTGCACACTCCTGAATTTGGACTGCAAGAGCACATTTTGAAGGGCCTGCATTTGCAGTTAACACTTCTCAAATCCCTTACTGACATAAATGGCCACATTAATTCCTGATACAACTCTAATATTTTTACAGCATTGCAGTCCCCTCAGGGAAGAATCTGAGTCACTGTTGGTGCTGTTGACACTCACTGTTTGTGCATCCTTCCCCAGAGTTATTGGAAGGAGAAGCCACAAGAACAGAAGAAAGGACATCGTGCACAAACTTATGGCAGAAGTTAAGAGCATTGCATAAACTCAGGGGGTTGTCATGGGAAACACAGGCTGGCACTCAGTGACTCTTCCAGTAAGTGAATTTCTTTCATATTAGAAAGGGAAAGAACTAGAGGTGAGTTAGCTGTCTGGGAAGAGAGAAGACTGCTGCTGCTATTGAAACCTTAAATCATATCTCAAACATAATTGAAACTGAAATAAAACAGATATTGAAAACTGAAGGTAAGTTTGTGCATTCTCCACCATTTAGTTCTTATCCAGCTCAGATGAAGATGTACTAAGTTTTCTTCCAGAAAATGTTGACCTGAGTTTTCCCACCTGCTCTCTTTAGGCAGGGTACAGATTTCTTTCTGAATATTTGTTTTTACCTCAAAGATGAGGAGCACAGAGTGGAGTTGATAGATCTGAGAATGAGATAAACCACACAACCCTGATACACAACAAGAGGTTTTTCCACAAATATTTTTCTTTGGCTGGTTTATTCAAGGGCTAAAATATAATTTAAAGTTTAAACATCAGAAAGAAACTTAAAGTCCACCACTGTTCCACACCTCATGTTTCTTTTGAACAGAGGAAAACAAGACTTCTTCTATGTCATGGAAGACCAGAAGTTGAGATATACTTTTCAGTCTAATGCTTTGGATGTAAAACTAAACTCCTTCTAAAAAATATACCAACTTTAGTTATAAATTTTGTCCTGCAAATGCAGCAAAATACCACTAAGACTTCTCATCTCTGCTTGCCGCAGCTTCGACTGTAAGAATTTCTACACTCCAATGTAGATGTTGAATTATTTGTAAATCTAACTTAGACTCTTATAGTCACCTTATGACCTTTGGTTAAATCCAAAAAATTGCTACCAGCTGAAAACGATTTGGTGGCTTGAGTAGCAAGGCTGGATTTGGGAACAAATATCTGCCTAAATCCTGCCACTGGAGATAGATGCCTCTGCAGCAACTCTCAGTCTGAAAAAAACATGATAATCCAATCATCCTTAAGGATTCTGTTCCATGTATCTCTCCAGCTCTAGTTGCCTCTTCATCTATACAAGGGCACATTCTTTTCTGTGAGAGAATGTCATGAACAGTGAAAGATGCTTGGTTTGTCTTAACCATCAGAGTTCAAGTGCAGACAGTACAGGCACCTATTTCACCTTGACTGAACTTCTGGCTCCTGGGCACCTGGTGCAACAGGTTAGTAATATATATTTGAAGAAACAGTTTATGTTCCTGTCTTCTTTATTTCTGTGTATATGAAACTAAAATAAGCAAAGGGAGATTTTTAGCTGAACCCTGAAATTTGTGGACACAATCTGTAATCTTTAAGGTGCTCAGAACAAGGGGAATGAAAAGTTTCTGCATCTGTTTGTGATGCTCCTTAGCAGATAGACAAGAAATAGCAACCAACTCTCATACACCCATAGCTCCTATCTCAGTTTCTTTCTTAAGCTTATTTTTAACACTTCAGAAGTCCATAGTGGGTTACCTCAGGATTCTCCCTCCACCTTTACTTCCCTATATCCTGAGGAAAACACCTGGAAAGAAAGACATGGGAGGGATTGGGTAAGGATACTGTGGCAAACAAAGAATTTATTTTCACTTTACATTGAACATAATTCATTGATTTTTGATAAGAGATTAATCTGTGCATGCAGCAGAAAACCCACTGACTGATACTTCCCTGGAACAGATGTTCTTAATGCCATGCAGAAAAGAAAATCTCTGTGCAAAACAAAGGCAATCTGGTGCCCTTTCTGAAAGGTTAAGATACAATTACAATTCACAGTGCTCCTGAATGTTGGTCTAACCAGTCTATATATGGTCCAATCACCTGTAACTTAGGACCATATTCTCAACACAGTCAGTCACAAATCTATTCAGCAGAGCTTTCATTGTTATTTTGTTGGAGTGGAGTTCAAACCTCAGTTTCCCATATGTGAATACTCCTCTAGAATTTAATGACAGAGTAGCCTGCACAAGTAGGGTCTTAATATTTAGTCTGATAACACTGATGCACAGTATGTGTGGCATGACAACTAAAATGGGCTTGGAAAATCTGACCTTCAGCTCTCCCACAGACCCAGTGTATGATTACAGGGCAACCAAGCTCTTTGTGCCCCAGTTTCTCTGCATGCTAGTAGGATATCATAATTATTTCTCTACTTATCAATTTAGATTGGAAGAGTGTTTTTTGTTTGGTTTGGGAGGGTTTGGTTTGGTTTTTCTAGAAAGGAATATAGCTCACTGTGTGTCTAAACAGCATATCAGTCCTGGATGGAAGTCCTTGATGTCTCTCTTCTGTAGATAACAATGACAAAACAACCACAAAATTTTCTCTTTTCAAAGCGTATGTTTTCTGGGATGCAGTATGGTTTTCTGTTGGCCAGCCTAAACTAGGCAGCATCAAGCTAGACAGAGGGACATCCATCTCCAGAGACTGCTCTCCAAATACAGAGGTTGACTGGGAGCATCTGGAGACCCCTCTGCCCTTTAGGTAACAATTCTAATGCTACTGTTGGAAAAATTCACTCCTGCCAGCCGATTTAACCACATGATGCTGTCACAGGTGGGATGTGTTAGGCACCGAGCCCAACCACGAGGCATGACAGTACATTCCTACAAGATGGGACATGCTCTTGAGTCTGATGTAAGATTCAGGGCAGAGCAACATGCTTCCCTGAATCATGCTGACTGAGGTGATCCAGAGCTGGATGGAGAGATGCCCAAGGCTCAGAGGAGGCAGAGCAGATGTACGAACAGGTCTGAGACCTCTGCAAGGGCTAGAATACCAAGAAGTATACAGGCTATACTTTACAGTTTGCACAGCCAGAAGTTGTAGTCTGATAGTGAATATCAACACCTTTTGAGACCAGAACAATTATTTATGTTATTTACATTATTATGAGTGCATAATAATGGAGCAGCACCTTAAATATGGTCAGAAAGGTTTGTACTTTGTGCAAACTGTGATATCTGACTTTAGAAATCAGTTCAAGTGTATTTAAAATCATAACAGCACAAAATGGGATTTTTAAAACCAGAACAGGCCACTGTGGGGGTAAAGCAATACAGAAAAGTATAATTTATATTATTTTCTTTCCCCACTCCTTCCAGATGATTACAGTGTCAATTTGTAAACCACTATAAAAATGAAGTGCCTTAACAAGAGAAAATTAGTTAAGGAAAAATGTAGCTTTCAAGTGCAGGAGCAGGTAAACTACTTCCAAATCAAAAGTTCAATTTAATCTGAAAGGAAAACAAATCCATCAATGTCTATTCAATTTGCACTGAAGCCTAGAGGGACACTCAACTCAGTTTCAACTGTATCTATATATGCTATTTCAGTTTTAAGTTCTCTGTTTTCTCAACATAAGCTTTGCACATGGCTGTCTAATTTAATTTTCATTTCACACATCTGTGCATGTCAAAAAATGCTGTTTTTTTTTCTAGTAGATCTTCAGTTATGCAGCATTGTTTTGGGTTTTCTTGTATTTGTTTATTTTTTGTCCTAAATACCATGACATTTTTTCTTTCACTTCAGATTTGACAATTTTAGTAAGAGTGATGATCCTACAGTAATGTCGTTCGGATGACACATGGGCAACTTCACCATAGCAGACCTTTCATTACAGTGGGAAACTGTAGAGACATCTTTCCATGACCTGTGCTGGACATTGTTAAAAGCTGAACAAGTTACCAAAAAAGCTGAACAATCCCAGTTAACAGCCTAACTGGGAAAAGAGAAATGTTGGAAATCAGTGTTTGTCTTTGCTGTTATTATTCAGTGTGTAGAATGAGCTGCTTTATAAAGCAAAGCCAGTGAATTTGTACTGGGTTTGTGTGGTCAGGTTTTGGTAACAAGGGGCTGCAGGGGTGGATTTTGTGAGAAGCTGCCAGAAGCTTCCCCCATGTCCAACAGAACCGGTGCTGCCTAAGGCTGAGTCCATGAGCAACAGTGGTAGAACCTCAGATTCCTGCAGGATCTGATCCCTGGCTGGGATACTGTCTCCATACTCCTCTTGGACTACCTGTCCTTGGTTCCTTCTCACATTGTTTTATTTTACGTTTATTTCATTTCATTTTGGTTGTTTATGTTGTGGGATTCCTACATGGACAGAATCTCCTACCAAGCTGTGTGAGTGCACATTTCCATTCCCCCTTTAAACATCAGCTCTTTACACATTAATGAGTTACTGTATGCTGGTGTGCCTTGGAGTCCCTATGTAAAATAAACATCCCGCAGAGAGACAGATAATATTCTACAGAAAAGAAGTACTGAGAATTGATCCTACTTTTTCCCTTAGAGAAGTACCTTGATCAAACTCTTCTGTAGCCCTAGTGAAAAAATTCAGATGTTCTTGTTCTGTTCTTTTATCTTGCTATCCTTTTATTTATGTATAGATATACGGTAAAACTAAATAGCTAACCAAATGCTGTGAGGTTTTTTTAAAAAGGAGGTAAAAAAAAAGAAAAGGGAAAAACAAGCAAGAGAATGTGAAAGACTTGGAACTTTTCTACACATTGAAGTTCAGGCAGAGCCATCACTTCTTCATGTTCCCATTCTTTCAAAACTCTAAGTGGGAAATTTACAGAAAACTAATATTGGTAGCAAACCTCGGGCCTTTTCTGTCCTTTGTTCTGCAGTGTGAAATTACACTTGTTTTGTTGAATCTATGGCAGTTTCACTCTGCTAATCCATTACTGCACAAGAAGCTGTAGAAACTACCAAACCTTGTGGTCTCACTTATTCTTCACCACCATTTACTCAGAATTCTTGTGATGCTTTTCTTTCAGCCTCAAACTCAAGCACTAGGAAATGTTTCATGGCCTGGAATGTGCAGTGGTGTGTTCAATGTATCTTCCATGGACCTCCCAAAGTCAGATTTCAGATGAATAATTATGGTACCTAGGACCAGTTTGCCCCTTCATTTCCCCTGCTCCCTTGGTTCAGAAATCCCAGTAAAAACCACCCATGTCCCCAAAACAACTGCAGTCAGAAAACCACTGACAACCCTCATTTAATCTATCAAATCTGGCAGTCAGCACACTTTAGTATGGAAAGGGGCACACCTGACAATGCAGCAGGCTAAACAGAGGTGATAATCATGCCCTACTCTTGAAAAATCTGTACTTATTGTAAAATTGTCCAAGCACTATGAGGCACTTAGCTGGATGCTAGAGGTTTTGTTGGTTTGCATAAACTGTATCTCTAATGATACAAAGCCTTTCTATAGCAGGGTTGTGTTGAAAGATTTAATTTTATCAAACACTTACTTGAAGTAACACAGGCCAAATAACATTACAAGTCTGAAAGACGATATTTTCTTGTGTGCCTAATATTTTAAAGTAAAAGCAAGAGGGAAGAGAAATGGGTTTGCCTCTTGCACTCAGATCAATGTGTTTAAGTACTTTTTTATGCAGGGAAAAGAAAGAGCAACATTCTTAATGTTTCCAAAATGACTGGAAAGTCACCTTTAAGCAATTTGTGTCCATATGAGAGATGGTTGATGAATTTCGTGTCGTTTTCTGCTTTGTGGCAAATTTTCAGCCACCAAATGAGTTTTAGCTTCTCATATAGAGTCTAGTGACTAAACTTAGTGTGGGTGTACACACTCTGTAAATCAGCTACAGAGCTGAAAACCTCCAAGTCAGGCTCAAGAAATATTTGCAGTAGAGAGAGGATTTGATTACATGCTGAGGAAATCTATTTCTTGCAGGTTAGTTAATGATATTTTATCTCCTAGATGCCCAAAGACATTGTCAGCAAGTGGAATAATAAGCAGAAGCTTATTTTGCCCTTTTGATGGCTTGTTGGCTCATGGCTTTCCTGAGAGGCCATACTCTTCTGCCATTCTGCAGCAGCTCTCCCATGGTTGATAATACCACAACGGTTCATACTTCCTTTTCAAAAAAAAAGAAATCATTCAGCTCAAAGACTTCACATTTCTTGCCCACATACTAATAGGTCAGGTGCTTACCTCACATCTGAACAGCTAAGAAACTTGACAATTAGCATGCAAATGCTGTGGGTGAATGAATTTTTCCTTTTGCCTTCCTGACCCCTTGACTGAATCAAACTAAATGAGAGCTTGTATTTAATCATAGAGGATCTCCCTGAGGACAGAGTGTAACCTCTGATACTCTTCGAGGCAGCACACTAATTAGATGTCCCCTTCACAGAGGAACAAACAGAATGTTTCATTCTTATCAGGAGGCTTTCACAGATCTTTCCCATGGGGCAAAATTTCTTTAGAAGGACTCCTGTCCCTCATGCATTGATTTGCAGTCTAACAACTTGCAGAAGTGTTTTACATGGGTTGATCTTGTCATGTATTATCCAGTTTGCCATAGCAAAGCTCCTGACAAGGCTTCTAAATGGTACATCAGGCTGCCCATAGAATCTTTTCATAACCATTCTGACCTAAGGAAAAAGGTAGAATAAAACAAAGGGAAAAAATAGAAAAAGTGGAGCTTTATTAATTTTGAGACTATTGAATTTACATGTTCAATATGTTTGAATGGGAAAATGCAGGAAGATGGCAAAGTTATGGAAAATGTTTTGGTTTTTTTTTTATTTAAGGGAATTTTTCATAGTGAAATATTTTTAAATCATGACCATTTTTATTCTAAAATTATGTGACTCAAAAAAGAAATTCCTTAGGACAAGGCTGAAAATGCTGGATGCCCCACAGCAGTGCAGTACTATTGAATACTTGGAGCAAAGAGTTTCTTTATGAGAGAGTTTCTTTCTCTGTCCCATCCCATGGGCACTCCAGGCCAGATTACACTGACTGGGTATGGCTGATTTTGGAGAGGATTGCCCAAGCAACTGCTGGAACAGAGTACAGCTCTTTGCCTTCTCCAGAATTTCAACTGCTATGAATACACTCAACCATAACTAAGTTTTTCATTAAACTCCTGAATTTATTTACAATACAGTTTTCTATTTCAACACACAATTTTGAAGCAGTTTGTCACACATCCTCTCCATGAACAGAAGAGCTTTAATCCATGGTAGACAGTGAAAAATATACTCCTGATGAAGATTTCCTAGCCTAGGAATGTCAGCAAGATGAAACATTCACTGATTAGGGAATCTGACAGTAACTCAGATCTGGCTACTTCAGTCTGAAATTATCCTCTTTAAGACTGCCTTTATGAAGGGAATTATTCTTTCAGTACCCAAAAAAAAAAAAAGTAATGAAAATTTCATTAAACTTAGTCAGTGTGTTGGTATTGGCACTGTTTTTACATGGAAGATGCACACATAATAGAGAGTTTAACAGCTTAAATAAAACCTTAAAATGTCTCTGCTACAGCCATTGGTTGGGTATGAATGAATCAAGGCATCCAAGTTCCCTGGGAGCCTCCTCTTAAAATGTGCTATCAGTATGTTTTTTGTGGGTGTTTCCCAATAACTTAATTAATGGTCTCTTGGTCCTAAAAAAAACCAAGCAGCTAAGTACTGCTTATGTAGTTGGCAATGAAAATCAGGCTGGTCAAAAATTTTTTATTAAGTCATTTTGGTTTTTTGTTTGTTTTATTTTGTTTTGTTTTGTTTTATTTAGTTTTTTTTTAAACAGAAAGTGTTTCTTCCAGGTTTTGTTGGGGCTCTTTTTATTATTTTTTTATTAATATGAGAAGTGAATTATAAATATGCTGCCAGGGTGTCTCATGGGAATTGCAGATCTGACATTTTCATTTTTCAAACTTCCTCTGTGGGGCAGAGTTCCTGCATTTTTTTATATTTTATGTAGAAGGCTCAGTTTCTCTAAAATACCTATGAATATTGGCTCCAGCAGAGCTAATTTTATATCCAGATTGCTTACTGTCTGAAGCACCTGCCTTTGGTTTAGACCTCATATTTTTCTCCATGTTATCAACCATGCTCTGTTTCCAGTCAAGAGTTTTCTATTTTCATTTAATATGGCTAAACATTTATTCATATTACACCACCAGATTGACAGAGAAGACAAGATCATTTAAATTCTGCTTAGAATGAAATTTCACAGATTCCTCTACCAGAATGAACTGAATTTTACAAACATTTAAAATAGCCACCTGCCCATGTTGCTCTTTTTCTCACATATACTACTGAAAGTTGCAAGAAGCAATTGGTAGAATTATCTCATGTTTTTTACTACATTGAATCCAAGTGTAAGACATAATCGGTTTAAGATAACACTTATGCTAGATAGCAGACTTAAAGTGGAAATCCATAACAAATTAAGGATTTTCTTTAGATTAATACTATGTTTGCTACAATGTACAGAAAACAAGGCCAAAATGCACAAAGAAAACAGGACTGTTACAATATCTGCAGTTCCTTGACTGATTCAGTAATTTGTCTTGAATTTCCTGGCACATCACACTATGTTTAGTCAGAGGCAGAATTATGTTCCAACCTCCCTGAGACTCTGCAGTCTCTGACTCAAAACTGAACTGTCTGTATTAACTCAGATTGGCTTCTCCTGACATTCTGCTGGCTGAATCTTAGATAATTGGCTCAGTCTTATGCAAATCTGAAATTTGCAGAGAGCCTATATGAGACTTAACATTATTCTAAGAATGAAAGCCTTCTTCTTAAACCTCCTCAATCAATACAGTTTTCATCAATACTCAGAATACCTGGAACCCATGGTATGATGGGGGATGAGAAACAAAGCACACACAACACAAGACACATTTATTATTAGTCCTTTTTACTCAGATTTATACACAGGTCCTAAATATAGGTCAACACCTGTCACGAAGAAATCTCAATAATACAGTTAGTTAAAATTTCAAGAGTAGATTATTCCCACTAGGTTTTGCTGTCTTCCTTTTAAAGGTTGAAGGAAATGCAGGAGTCCTTTTGAGAAGGAGAGGGAAGGCATGGGGGATTTGTTTTTACATTTTATTCTGTGTTTACATTGTTCATTTAGTCACTATTTATAAATGTCACTTCTGTCTATTGGCATTTTCTTCTCTCAAGCTGCTGCAAATGAATTGCAATTGTTTTAGGTGCCATTCAGAGACTTTAGGAATAAATATCTACATGTATCCCACAAGCAATTAGGCATTTCTCTTTTGGATACCAAATTAAATACCTTCTTGTCTTGGTGCACGGGGATATCCATCATGAAAATAATCCAGTCAGCTATTTGCTATCAGCTGTAACCAGATTGGTGTGAGTGGCCCAAGAGTAACCTGCTGCCGTTGGACAGAACTGCCCAAAGAATTACTTCACAAGGAGCATGGTGGAGAATGAAGAATGGACGTGATTAATAATAGGGAAATTACTTACTGAAGAGAAACGCAGCAACAACAAGAACCTCTGACTTTTTTCCCTTTTTTCCATATTGGAAAGGGACAAATGCAATGCACTGTTGCCCAGGTTCTTTGATTAAGCCATACAGAATTCAGTAGAAATCCTGATATTAATGTGTGATGTATAATCTATAGCCAGGACACAATCACATTCCAGTTTATACAGAACACAATATTGCCTTTGAGTCAGAAAAGTTAATTTATATTCCACCAACCTTTTGGTAATGCATGTGTGTACATCTACTAGCTCCAGGCTCCAGGTAAATGATCCAGTCTAGACTTCATGTAGTTCATTAGATCAATATTCTATCTCCTTACATGGATAGAATTCACCATGTCCTCCAAAGTCCAATTTTATTTCTTTCACCTCTCAAATTAAACACTGCCTTAAAGGTTTGCTTGATGGATCACTCTGTTTTATCTGATGATGGTCTTCAAGGCACATGTGGCAGTATATCTCATCCCATTAGTAAAGATCATTAGCTACAGCATAATTGCCTCTCTATGACACATAATAGTTTCATCTATTATGATCGTTCCTGTCCTGTAATTCAATTTCATGATTATGGTTTAACAAATCAAGGGGCACGGCAAACAATATATTTTAGCCATCATTTAAAGTAAAGTCATGTTGCTGACAAGATACATAGGGTGGTCCTACAAGACATTTTGTGATTTCACTCTTTTTGCTTTACTGAAAAATTCTCCATTCTCTCTCACTTCCTAACATAGAAAAATATTAAATCAGAAAAAAAATTAAAAAATTAAAAAATAAAATAATTTTTAAAAAGCAGCTATATTATGCCTTCACTGCATCCAGTGGCCTCTTGTTTCTTTGGGAGAGCATCTGTGCTTTGCTAGGGGCATTCCAAGGATTGAGGGTAGCCCTTTTTTCTAGAGGACCAGGATTATGATACAAATACATTTTGTAAGAGTGGCAAGCAAAGATTTGACTGGACATCTATTCCATAAGAATTTACTTAACACTATAGCTCACTTGAAGCTTAATTCACACCATGTCGTAGTAATATCTCATAAGGAGAGAGTAAGGTAAGGAGTGTTCTTACCCTGGAGCCATTATCAAGAAACATATATATACATATATATATATATATACTGAAAATATCTTCCTTTTTGATTTGAAAATGTATATTTTCAAGTACTCACTGAGCATGTACAGAAGCACACATAGCCTAGGAGACTGCTATTCTCTCACAACTGCAACTGATCAGAGATTTCACCTGCAACAGTGTTTTCCCATAACTCTGAGGATCGACTTTGGGCCATTTCTCTGAGGCTATCAACTTTTGTCACTCCTAACAAGCAGACCATTAAACCATTTCCCTATCTCTTACTCACTTGGTTTCATTGAATAATTATTCTTAGTTCCAAAATCTGTAATGGATGCTTTATCTCCTCTCTGGTGGCCATTCACCAGAAAATATGACGCATAATTAAGAACTCTGGGGGGGAAAGATAAAGAAGAATTATTCCCATTATGGAGATGATTTTTAATGAATTTTATATTAATATGAATTAATATGATTTTAAACTAATTACCAGAGAGACATTAATTCCAACATACCTAAGTAAATCCTGGTAGAAACAGTAACCAGTGATTACTGGTTATCAGTAGTGTTGATGGTTTTGTTTGAGAGGGAAGTGAAAATAAATGTAGTCAGCCAGGCAGGAAACTTCTTGAAAGCAGTGGAAAGCTCTCAGATTTGTTAAGGAATAACTGTGAACTTTGTTGCATTTACAGATATTGCATTTCCTTCCTGGCTGCATTAATATTTTTTTTCTTATATCCAAGGAAGACTTTAGGAAGGTGCAACTGAAAGGAGAGGTGACTTTTGTGAGGGTGGTTCTTGGATGCTTGGTTGAATTCTTGAAAATCATTTTGTCTGGCCTTTGGAAAGCTATTTATTACGGGCTTTTGCAGTTAGGCAATTAAGAGTGCTAGGTTTTCCTAGAAATGTTTGTTTCAGTACCATACGTGCTTATTTGCAAGTATATGTAACAAAGAATGATTTGTTTTGCCAAAGCTGTCACAAAGTTTGGGCATGGCTCCTACATTTAGGTACTTTCCTGCCACTTCCTTTCCTTAGCCAGCTGAGAGGCCTGACCTCAGTGATGGAGAGTATTCCATCATGTAAACGCAATGGAGGTAGAAAATGTACAATTTACTATGTCCTAATTCCTGGGCAACAGATTTTACAAGCAACATCAGAATATCAGCTTCCAGAATTGTTGAACAAGTTATTTTTTAAGCCTGAGGATCACAGGCTTTCATTACCTTTAATTTTAAAGTAAGCTTCCAGATACATTGTCTGAGAGTCCTGCTCCGAGAGGGAATTTATGCAGCCCCTTAAAAAGGGGACTGTAGGGAGAACTCTTTTTATGTCCAGAAATTTATTGTCTTTCACAGAAAACTGATAATTATGAGGGGATTTCTCAAAAAAGTTTCTGAATTTTTTAAGAAATGAAATATGAATTACCTCTACAAAGGAGAAGTGTCTTTTCTGCCTGAGACTGTAGTGCCTTAATTTCCCTTAGGACTCCCAGTAGGATTCTTATATTTTTATCCAAAAATCCCAGACAGTACTAAGATTTTCTGATTGTGTGCACGTGCAGTATCTTGTCCTCAGGGGTTATGTTAGACTTCCTGCACTTGAGTAGCTCCAGGTGCTACAGTAAAAGTGGTTGTGCTCATTCTAATAAATGGTAAGAAAAAATAGATCCTCAAGGCCAAGGAATTTCAGACTGTAGCCAGCTCCCCACATTCAAGCATGGATAACTTCAGCCTTGTTAAAAGTGGGCTGTTGTGGTCATTTCCCTGAGGTGTTCATGAGAATGGTATGTATTTTTGAAAAATAAAATAAATAATGTCATGCACTTTCACATTAACAGCTAATCAATTATTATACTTTTGCATAATAAAAATAATTTTTTTCTATTCAGTAAGTATTTTTTAGTTTGGGTAATATCGTGGAAAGAGAGTCTCATGGATAGTTTCCCAAATATTGAAGTATAAAGCAATCAGATATCTTATGTGAGTTGACTGCAGACAGTTACGTGGAGTAGGATATCAGAATTTCCAGCTGTAGAAGCTGGAAAATACCTAGACACACTTTGGCTCAGACACTAGTTGAAATAGATGCACCTGTATTTGGGTTGCCTGCCTTCGAGGCAGGAGTAGAAGGGAGCAAGTGGGTAAATGATCATTTACAAATGGGCTGGCTGAGTTTAGCAAAGGTCATTGGGTGGTGAAACTTGTGCTATGAGTGTATATTGCTGACTGCAGGCTAAAGGAGCCTTTTTGTTCAACTCATTTAGGGCTTTGGTACCAATCTCCATCCTAAGTGAGTGGATTTTTTTTCTGGAGGCAGAGCCCTGGCAATATAATATGGCTCTGACTATGAAAATATGCAGTTTAGAAAGTCACTGGTGTTTCTGTATAAGTGCTTATTGGTAGGGAAAAAGATTTATATTTCAGGCCTCTCTGATTTCTGATTCCAGGAGCAGTGTTATCTAGCACTAACACTGAAAGAAAAGACCTCATAGTCACACATTCTCTCTAATGAAAGATCACAGAAGATATGGGAGTTCTCTTGACCTCTGCTGGAAATTCATCTTCGCTGCTGCTCCTGCTCCTCTCTTCTCACCGCTCCCTGTCTGCATCTCCTGGGGTCCTTGAACAGATACTAGAAGTGAAGGGAAAGAAGGCTGGGTTCTCTTACTGTTACCTTGGAGTGTTGATAATTACCACCAGCTCAAAGGCCAAATGCTTTCGTAAGAGCAGGGAAATGAAATGTTGGAGTTCAGTGTGAGGGAGCAGGTGGAAGCACTGGAGCAGTGAAACAGCAGCTCTGGGCCAACTTGAAGCATCAGTACATCAGAAGTTTGTGGGTAGTGAAGCACTGACCTTAACAGCTCATATCAGGGGAATCCTTCATTAGAAGGGGAAACTGAATATGCCTATCAAATTTTTTCAGTGAATAACCCTTTGTGATTTGTGTCTTAGAAGGGCTGCTGGATTTGAGACACAAAGTGCGTATTCGTGCTCAAAAATCAAGGGCTGACTGATTGATATTGCTTGGAGGAGTTTTTACTCCAGCTAGAACTAAATGAGAAAATGGTTTACCCACAAACCCTCCATGTAGGAACTAACCTGAGCAAATCAATGTCTACTGAGAGTAGCATAGATTTCTCGCTCTCATTGTGGACAGCTTAATGTTTTAGCAGTTTCCAGTAGTCTGAAAAGTCTTTTCCCACTGCACGGCTACAGGCTGCCTTGGGACGATCCGTCTGCTGTAGTGCTGTATTTTGTGGCATGCCTCAAGCTCAGAGATCCCATTTGAATGAGCTTATGCTGTGGTTGAAAGTCAAGCTTTGTGTGGCGGCTTTTGATTGAGAAATATTTCACCTAATTCATCTGTGTTAAGGACGGCAAAAAAATCAAACCCTCCCACGCACCCTTTATAAATCATCCTGGCTAACACACCAGTAAATGTGTTATCAAAAATGCAACACCTATTACTGTGAATTTCAAACAGCCAGCACTGTAAGCCGGATCTGAACCTGTGGGGAAGGTAAAAATTGATTAGACTTTTTGAGAAACTATAAATTACAGAAAAGCAAGACGAACATCTTTAAAGGGTTGACAACAAAGAAAAGAAAGATGATTGAACGCAAAAATGCTGGGCTAAACCACAAATAGCTTGTTCCTAAGAGAACAAGGGTAGTGAAAACTTTTCTGGCTTTGAATAAGGAAGGAGGGGTGAAGAGAAAGATCTTGGTGGATTAGAAATATAGGCAAAGAAGGAAGATTAAAACCCTTGACAATATAAAGCCCTTAACTAGAAAAATAATGAGGCAAAATGAGTCATTATCATTAGTGAATATTTAGCTGGAAAAAAATGATAATTAATACTATGTCAACTTTATTAAGATGCTCTCTGCAGCACCTCATCATCCCCATCTTCTGTAAAAACTGAAATGTAAATTTAATTTAAAACTTTTAAATGGGGGCTTGAAAAAAGTCATGTGGCTATGAGATCCATGGGTAGGTTTGCAATAGGGTCTATTTTAATGTCCAGTTATTGCCACCTTTTATTATAACTGTAAGCCTGTAGAACCAAGAAATAATCACATACTATGTAATAAAAATGTAAGAGAATTTTCTCAGTGTGAAAAGGCTCCAGATGGAGTTACAGAGAGACAGAGCAATAGAGCTGTTTTCTGTCAGGGGCACAATGTCCCACCTCAGATGGAAGCCCTAGCTCCCAGGGAGCACAGCTCTTGGGAAATGATAGAAAAGAGGAGATACACAAAGAAGCAGACCTGGGAATATATTAAGAGGACTGCTAGATAAACTCTGATTGCACAAGCTTGACTTGAGAACTGTTTTCTATATGCCCCTGTCCAGCAATCCTTGGTTTGCCTGGTGCACCACTTTGAGGATTATGGTATTCTGGTATTATTTCTCTTCCATTCTGTTATTTTACAAAAAGATAACTTCCAGTCATTTACCATTTGGCCCTCTTCCCTTATTTCATTAGTGGGAGTAATTGGACACTGAGCTAGCCCTGAGGGAACATCTAAATAAGCAGTTGCAGGAGATGTGTTGATTTGATTTATGCTCTGAGCAGTGTTTTCTGTGTGCAACAAGCCACATTTGTAATAAGCCTCAGCCAGTACTATCAGATGAACTTTTTATGGCCTCACCCTGAACAGGTTTTTGTATAGAACACAGTCGAGAAAATAAAATCAAGTTGTAAAAAACATTTGCATGCACGTATTCTTCAAAATTCTTCCTCACATCATCTCTGAATTAATATTTCACATAAAGTCAAGTTAAAGGTTTTCAAGTGTACTGCAGGAGTAAAGCAATTGATTTTTAGTTTTTTTACTCCATGTTAACTGAAATAAATCACCAGAATATTCTTCATCTGTCTAAAGTATATGTCTCCCTTTTTAATGTGGGAAATGCATGCAACAAATGGGAAGTCAGGAATGTCTCTGATGACTCAAACCTGTAGTCCAGTATGAAGATAATAAACAGCAATGAAATCTTAAATCTTCAAAAAAGAGATGAATGTCACCCTGCAGTAAGCTGACATGGAATGGGTCTTCTTTAAAAATATTTTGCCTTAGCCTTCATACTTTCTCTTTAGAAGTGGTAGTTTGTAGGCGTTCCAGAATGGATATCAGCCTTAAATATAATTTTAATAAAATTATGTAATATATGATAGCTATCTTTTAAAAAGTGTACTTCTTTTTAGCCTTCCCTTTCACTCTTTGAAATTCTTTATTTACACACATTTTTGTTCTTTGTTGCATCTTTTAAATTGAAAACTCATTCTTATTCCCTGGAGACAAAGTTAATTAACCAAAAAATGAAAAAAAAACCCCTTTGTTTCTGCTTGCTTTCTACATTAGAGGGCAGAGTTCTGCCTCATCTCTCTGTTCATCTTTTATTTATTCAAAGATCTTTGATAAAATTAATTGGGAATTTAATAAAAAGGCTATGCTAACATCTTGGGGGAAGAAAGACCTTTATTTAATATGCAAATATGCAGATACAATGTGTCTGAATCAGTGTAGCCATTACTTTGAGGTATTATTTCAGAACAATTAACGCTGTTGTCCCCTTCAAATTTAGTTCTGTGCTATGACAAACATGATCCAGCAATTGAAAGGACACAAGAATTTCTGAGAACCATGATACCAAATAGTTGGGGTTTTTTATGTTGTCTTCTATATTTACTAAACTTTTGAACTAATTTTTTTGCAAACTTGGCACTGAAACAAAAGTTTCTGATAATTTTGCATTATCATTTTGGCATTTTTTTTAGTGTTTGAAGTTGTATTACAAGAAAATCAGTGTGAGGGGACAATAAATACAGTCTAATGCTACGAAGTATCCTTTTAAGAAGATTAAGGATAAAATCAGCATCTTTACTGCAGTCTAACTACATAATTAAAGGTCATTATCACCTGCTTGCTGTTTCTTTAACAATATCTGCATATTTCTCTTGATTTTTGAGGGGTCTCATAGTCTTTGCTTGTGTGTTGGTTGTTTCTCTGTGGGGTGACACATTAAACTTGAGATAAATAGGCAAGACTAAGAATTTGCAGGATATACCCAGAGTGGAAAATGAGTCATTCTGTGTCAGTATATGGTCTTGGTAATTAACTAGTGCTCATGATGGTCCAATATGTGTGGTTCAGCAATAAACACATCTGAAATTACTCTCCAAAATTGCTTTTAATTCCATTCCACATGTTTAAAGTTTAAAATAAATATTTAATGCTTTAATTTATATTTTTCCCCAGGTTCTCTACTTCACAAAGGTTTGCTCTTAACCACACTGCTCTGTCAGGAGCATGCAGGCCTTTGCATCCCATGACCCTGTCCTGTCTCTGGAGCCAGGCAATATTGATAAAATACCTCCTAGAACTCCTTAAAGCTCAGTCATTAAAGCATGAATCCCTAAAGACAGGCTGAATCAGATAGTGCATATCTGATCTGAATTCCAGCTCTCCCTGGGCATCTCCAGCCTGGGAGACCTTCATCTTCAAGCCTGGACAGAAGAATAAGTAGCAGACTAGACAAACTGATTTGAAAGATATCTCCAGAAAGCAATTCTCCATACCTCTTCTTGAAGCACGAAAAACTACTTCTAAATTATTCCTGAAAGGAGTTCATCTACCTCTTCCAAAGGACTCAGAGCTGAGGTCTTGGCATATTATTCCCCTGGCAATCTGAGCTTCTATTTCCTCTTTATAAAAAGGGTCCTCCTGAAAGCTGACCTGGATGCCTCCTGCTCCAATTGAAGCTGTATTAGTTTTGAGTGCAGGCTCAAACCTAGACAATAACTAAGTACCATGGAGCCAGGCTCTCACTATGTGCTCCTGTGGGTGGAATGGAGAGGAGAATTGAGGGCAAAAAGTGCCAAAATCCTGGGTGAAGACAAAAACAGTTTGATAATTGAAATAGAATATAATAGCAGTATAATGATGAAAAGAGAGAAGTGGAAAGGAAGGAAGAAATAAATAAAAAAAATTAAAAAGAGAGAGAGGAATAAAACCCAAGAAAGACAAGTGATACACAATGCAATTGCTCACCCCCCTCTGACTGGTGCCCAGCATGTCCCTGAGCAGGGATTGATATCTTACAGCCAATCCTCCCATCTTATACACTGAGAATGATGTCCTGTGGCATGGAATAACCCCTCCCAGCTTCTTGTGCACCTGCACCTCGGCAGAGCATGGGAAACCGAAAAATCCTTGAGTTAGTGTAAGCACTGCTTAGCAACAGCTAAAACATCAGTGTGCTATCAACATTATTCTCATACAAAATCCAACACACACCACTGTACCAGCTACTAGGAAGATAATTAACTCTAACCCAACTGAAACCAAGACATAAATAAATTGGTGTCACCTCATACTGGTCCACATTCCTAATATTAATTCCAGCTCCTCTCTCCAGTGCTTGAAGAGCAAGACAGCAGCATGTCTTGGGTAAGTGCATTTAGCAGGAGTCCATCTCTCTGTACGTAGCATGCACCTACAGAGGAAAATTTAGTGAGAAAAGGCAGGAACCAGGCTGATTAAAAAAAAATAAAAAATCTGCTCTTGCATACACTGTCTGACGCTTTCAAGCACTCTCCCAGAAATGTGCAGCTTGTTTGCTCTAAGGTAGCCATTAGTGTCAGGGTAACAAGGAGTGGGAAGTTGATGGATCAGCTGGTGGTGGCTTAACTAAACAATGAGCATTGTCCCTTGTTATTTGTGATGTGTAGCTCTGAAGGAGCCCTCCAGAATGTTTTTCAGGAGAAAGTCTTTACATATAGTAGCTAATCATGCATCACAGGCGGGGGGGTCCTTTCCTCTAGAAAAGCCCTGAACATAAAATTTCTTTCATCTTGTCAGGCAAGCAGTCCAAAGGAGAGATAGTGACAGAGTACAAGTCAAGTGTCTGCTCATCTTGCACCCATCCTTTCTTCTTGAATCAAAGGAGAGAGATCATTTTCTCCAGTGTAGAATAGATAAGTACCAGGGTGACTGTAAAAAGAGTTGCATTGATCTGGTCTCTGCACAGTGTGAGAAATGGAAAAGAACTAGTAATTACCTGCCTCATAATTCTGAACATGATGAACCAGGAAAAATGCCCCAAGAAATTGCTTCCCATGAAGTAATTAATCTTTTAATTTTCTTTTTCCATCACACAGCTTCTTTAAGTCTCTTTAATTCTCATCTAATACCACAGAAGTAGTCAGGACTTCACCCCTCAATGCATATATCAGTTTCTAAGTCCTTCCTTATGTGTTCATATATTCTACTCCTGTAAACTGGAGCTGCTTGTTAAGTTAAAGATCTTTATTTTAGTAGAAAAATACACTCTGATTCTAAATCAGAGCAGATAGATTTAGTTGAAGGCCAAGTTCTTCAGTCCCTCCATCCCAGTTCAGCTACTATCCTTAATGGTGTCAAATGCTAACTTCCCTGAGTAATATCAAACCCAGCAAAGAATCCTTCACGTGTCCTTTCATGTTAGTTTCATCCATGAAGGATTGAACTTTGTGAGCTTTACAGAGTTCATAGCTCTTTTTAATGCAAAAGATGAATGAAACTATGGAGTTTTCACACTGTTTCAGAAGACACAAGGCTGACCCATTTCATTTCATTTCAGTCTCTTCACACAGACAATACACATCAGAAACTGAGTTTATGAGTCTGGATGACAGGTGAACAAGCCAGGTAGATTTGCAATAGTGTGGTGGCCAAAGACCCTGGCTTTCAGGTCAAGTCCTGGGTCCCCATAAATCTCTCTGCTTGACCCAAGGCAATACATTTGATCTGTCTGCAAATTTATCTTCTGCATTAAAACATGAGTAGTACTCCCTTTGTCTTCATTGCCATTTTAAGTAATAAGGTCTTTGAGGCAGACAAACTATTTCATTTGCACAGGTCCTTGTTCAGTTTAGAAGCAAGAACAAAACCCAATCTCTTTCCCACTTCTTACTGAACCTTTGTATACAACTTAGAGCTCAAACTGATAAATGTCTCCAGTGTTCTCCTTACAGACCTGGCAAATAGCCATATTCTGGCACAATCATACCTGCAGTATAACTGCAGAAGAGCTGAGTGCAAGAGTGTACTCTCCACTTAATGATACCATGAATTTGATTTTTAAGTACTTATATTCGAAAGCTGCAACTTCAAACCAAGTAAAGATGAGATGTGAAAAGGTGAGAAGGCTTACAGAATTATGCTCTCTAAAAGCTTATGAAAATACAGCAAGAAGTATCGGGGAAGGAAATATGGGATGGTAATCAGAATAAGAGAAGAGCTATCTTCATTAGATGACCTCATTTAAAAAGGTACTTACATGTTTGCTAAATTCCTGCTGTGTTGATATTAAAAAAAAGATCCTTTACAAATGGAAGATATTAAAGTCTACCAAGAAAATAATATATTCCTTGGTAAATGCTACACTTCATGCTATTCATTTCAATGCTTGTTTCATATTTGCCTATCTTTCACCTTGATAATGTAATTATAGTGGTACAAGATATTCCACATAGAAGCTAAGAGGCAATTTAACTGTCTCCATGCTTCCCAGTCAGATTGTACCTTGCATTTGACCCAGGTATTGTATGGTTATTAATAGACATGCAACAGGAGGTCTCACTGATGCATTTGCTAGGATCACATTATCTCTATCCTGACAGTAAAGGAGAGGCAAATAAACGTGACTTTGTTGTTGGTGCCATCTAAAGAGACTGCAGAAATTAAAACTGAGTGGGGATTATTAGTGCAAAGGCTTAAAGTCCATTTCTATCACTCAAAAATTTATCCCCATATGCTTTTGTTGGCTGCAGGTGTGTGTTCATGCAGGTTTCTCAACACAATGCAGTAAATTGGTGCAGTCTGGGATCAGCAATAATGGAACAAGTCCATCAGGGTGCAACCCTCCTACAGCCTGAGCAGTTGCATTCAGTTTTGTGTTTCTATATATTGACCACCCTGTGCTTCCAAAATGAATAGGTTCTACAATAAAGAAATAGGACGAACACCATTGCACACTACTCTAATAATGATAATTTTTAAAATTAAACAAGTAAGACAAAGCAAGACATTCAGAAGATGTAAACTAAAGTCAGTGGAGATAATCCAGAATTCCAGATGGAATTTTAGTGGTGGAACTTTTGTCTATATATTCCTATAAACTGAATTCTGACACTAAGAATTTTATCCTACCTCGTGAAAAAGATTAAGTTTTGTTCAAGTAGTTTCGCAGAGCAAAGGCTTTGCAAAGGGTTTGCAGAACACAATGCTGAGCCTGTGGATCATCTTTTTTGAACAGAAATTTCTAAAGGGAGACTTTTTCTGAAGAAAAATGTTGATTCACCAAAAAATAACTTCTTCCTATTGGCTTCCTGCAAGGATATGATTTTATACTTGTTAGGAAAAATTTATCACATTCTGAGAAGAGGAGCAGCCTATCCTGGAACACACAGTCCTTTAGTGATCTAAAGCAGGGATATGACCACCACTCACAAAATGCTGTTCTTTTAAGCCTGTTTATATTACTCTCTGCCAGCAATAATATGAAATTATTCATTTATCTTCAAAAAGTTGCAATTATTTTTCTTTTTGGTCATAGACAACCTATTTGACACATGTATATATATTCATATGACAATCTATTTTCACTTCAGCCTACTCTTTCTCTGACTGATTTCCTTACATTGTTTTTCACACTTCTCTCGCACAATCACACGTAATGGAAATGACCAGATGTATCATTACTATACTATATTCTGTGTTGCTCTAGTAAAATCCATACTATTTAGCCTTCATTTTCACCAAACTGTGCTTATTGGGGACATAAGAAAAAAAAATAAAACAAAAATTGGCTTCTAGGCAGTCATCAGTTTTAGACCAGCCCCTACTTTCCATTTGAGGATGGATATTCAGATCAAAACTTTAACTGTGATCTTGTTTCAGCCATTTTTATAAGCATTTACTAATGTCACCACAATAAAATAGTCAAATATTGGGATTTTCAAAGGACAGTGATGAAGTCAGTCCCTTCACATGTACAGAATCTTTTGAGTACCTAAGCCTCATCTGTTCTGGTTTACAGTGAAGCTTTTTCTATAATTGCAATTCAGACAATAGCACAACACTTTTCTTTTTCACAGCCAAACTCTTGATCTACCGTCTTTATTATGTTTCCTTTTAGAAATAATTTTATGGTCAAATACCCAGCTGAAATTTAAATAAAATGAAATCATGACTTCTTTTCACCATTAGTCCAAGATAACATAATAGCATTATGACAGGTGAAGGTTAACATTTCTATTGGCAACTTTCATTTAAACCATCTCAGAGCAGGATGGCATGCATAATTGCTTTGCACCAATAGAGGAAATAACTCCCATTAATCCTGTAGTGAAGGTCATAGAAACATTGCACAGGCTCAGAACAATCACAGAATGAAGGCACAAGAGAACGACAGGGTCATTTAATTCACACACCCCTAGCTACAAGCACAACCTCAGACAACTATTTACCTGCCCATTATAATTTTTTTCAGTTAGAATCTTCTGACAAATAAGAAAAGGAAAACTCAGAGAAAAATAAAATAAGTCTTTGTTAAGAGTTATAAATTACTTAAAATAATATTTTTAAATAACATAAGCTACCACAGATAAGTTGGATCTGGTCTATTATTAAAAAAAAAGTCCCCTTTTCAGCAAAACAGCAAACAAAATCCTGATGCAGGGAGAATCAGACTTTCTATTTTTAATTATTTTTAATTTTGCTATTATTAAGATGCCCTTGTGCCACTCAGGAATACAAAGAGCAATCTATTCTTGTGATAATTCTGGCCCAGTTTTTCAAGCCCAGGAGAATCTGTTAGTTAGGAATTCAGTGATTAGATGAACCAAATCAGAACTCCATCATTACTTTTAACTTTCCCATTACAGGTGAAAAACATGAATCTGCACACTACAAACTTTCACAGTAATTATTGCCAGGGGATATCCTTCCATTTTAGGGACTTTAAATAGATACCTCACTCCCAAACCAAAAGATTTCCACAGAAACCTCCGAAAGTTGCTCTGGAGAGGAGGAATGCATAGAAGCATGCAGCATTACAGAAGGATTGATAGACACTCCACTGTACTTCAAGCATTCTTCTAGGTCAGAGAATTAATCAGACATGACCCAGCCTCATCCATGTCAGGGAATGCAAACTGAGGTGACACACCATGTCATTTGAGCAATAGCAGCATTCCTGGGAAGCATCTTCTGCTTCTGGACACATGTTAAAACCATGGGCTGTGTTTCAAAACCGCTTCATTATGTGCTGCTGAGGGAAGGACCATCCCCTATGGTATAAGCACATTGTTTTCCAGAGGATTAACTTTGGACTTGATGATGAACTGGCTGTTGTCTACTCTCCATCTCCTTCCCTCTTCTTCCCCCTTCCCTTGCACACACCTTCCACCATCTCATTTTCTCAGTCACTTCCTCATTTTCTCTGAGATTAATCCTACATCAGCCACATTCCATGCGGGAAAAATTTCACCCTTCTGCACCATTTTTCAGTCATTGTTCCTTTCATTCTATTTCTGCTATTTACACATAACTATCCTTTACTTGAACCACAAAAAAAGGCTATTTCTGTCTCTCCCCAGCTGAATCTTCTCCTCCTTACTCTTGCTATTATCACTGCCTGAGATTGCTCTTACACAAGACTGTGAAATTCTCCACAAGCTCATTGCTTATAACTCTTTACATGGATAGTTTGTTTTGTACTCGCTTTATAGCTGCACAACCAAACTAGGCATGCAAATATGCAACAGACAGAGCAGTTACCACAGGTCATTTGATCAACAGGAAATAGTGATGTGCATGTTTTTGTTCTGTCCCATTGAAAAGTAAAAAGCACAGGAGCAATTTGCTCTCAGATTCCAATTCTTGTGGACCAAGAATGCACAACTTAGTTACTGTGGATTCATTGGCAAATTGTAGCCTAGGAAGCCATTGCAGCCCCTGCCATTTCTCCCAGACAGCCACTCCTTTAAACATCTTCCCATGAACTGTTTGCTGTTTCTCTCAGTGTCTTGCCCACTGTAGATTTTATTTCATTAATGCAGTGTAGGAAGCAGATAAGTGTGGGGAAATCACAACCTTCACTGATTATGCCAAACCTGTGTGAAGGTCAATGCTGCATAAATACATGCTCCAGAACTTGTTTATATATTGGGGCCATGAAAATTGCAAATGCTATATGAACAATTAGGATTGATTTAATTACATTCAGACATTCTTTTGTTTGATTGGTTTCAGTTATTAAGAAATGCTGAAATCCCTCAAAGCAAATATACAGAACTCAGAAAGTCTCAGCAGGAAATAAATTTCTGACTTACAGTGTATGATAGCCCTCTTTTGCTATAACTTGAGAGGCTTTCTTCTAAATGAAACAGTTGCTCTTTTTCTCCAACGATTAAAAGTGAAATTAAAGCATTTTTGCCTACACATATTAGTCCTAAAGTATGTAAAAAGTGACAAGAACAATCTTAAAACAGCTGTAAATACAGGGTGACATTTCCTTAAAAGAGTGCCATTGGGCACAGAATAAAAAGGAATAAAATTACAAATGCACCAACAGGTAACCTACCTACCTCAGGGCAAAAATTCCTGTCAGCATGGCACACAGCCAAACTTGTGTCCCAATAGCAGATTGAATTGGACTGCACATAAAGATCATTTTACTCTGACACAGAACAAAATTGTTGCCAAGTCTTGCTGCTAATTCTTGGTCTTGTGAAGACATCAGCATCTGTAAAGTCATTCCGTGATTTGGAAAATAGATCCTGACACTAACTTGCCAAAAATAAAGTTAACTTTCACCAAATCACAGAATAATGGAAGAGCTAAGGTTGAGAGTGACCACAGTGGGTCATCTGGTCCAACCTCCCTGATCAGGTAGGGTAATCTCAAAACACATGGAACAGGATTGAGTCCAGAAACTTATGGAATAAGGGCAGTGAGGGGCACTTCACAATTTCTCTTGGGCTTGTTCCGGAGCTCGACCACCTACACAGTAAAGAAGTTCTTTCTCACTTTCAGGTGGCCCTTCCTGTGCATCAGTTTCTGCCCATTGCCTCTTGTCCTGTTGCCCAGCACCACAGAGAAGAGGCTGGTCCATCCTCTGACACCCTCCCTTCAGATACTTGTAGACATTGATGAAGTTCCCTCTCAGCCATTTCTTTTTGAGGCTGAACAGGAGGGGCCTCTTAGCCTGTCCTTCTAAGTGAGATGCTCTGATCCCTTAATCATCTTTGTCACCTGTTCTGGACCCACTCCAGGAGTTCCATGTTTCTTTTGTACTAAAGAGCCCAAAACTGGACACAGCCTTCCAGATGTGGCCTCACCAGTACTGAGTAGAGGGCCAGGATCATTCCCTCAAACTGGCAGTGTTCCTCCTAATGCACCTCAGATCACAAGTTGCAGGACACACTGCTGGCTCATGGACAACTTGTTATCCATCAGGACTCCCAGGTCTTTCTTCACAGAGCTGCTTTTCAACAGCTCAGCCCCCAGCCTTTACCGCTGCATTGGATTATTCTTCAACCTTTCAGACACATCAGTCTTTGATCTGATTCATCATGAGACACAAGATCATTATGTCAGCACAGACAGACCAGCAGAAAAGGCATGTCTTTAACTGGAGAGGAAGAAGAGTCCTTGCTTTCACTAGGAACTGGCATTTATGTAATTTTCAAGGGACATAGTCATAGTTCAGGACTTAACCAGCTTTCACTGCCTCTACATGCTACCCATTCCTCAACCACAGCTATGATTTCATGTCCTGTTCTGTTACTGACACCACAATTTGTCTGAACTGAATTTATCTCCCTATTGACTAGTTTGCTGTATTTCCACGTGTACTGTTGGTCTCTGCAACAAAACCAGCTGCTCCATTTCCTTGGAAGAGATTTCTGTCAATGAGAATGCATCATTTCAGTGTCTATCTAGGGCTTTCTACTCAATGGGCTCAGGGTTATTACCTCTGTGAACCCACCAGCAGTGAAAGCTACAGCAGAGGTGTGAGAGCAATGCACTCCTCCAATAACACAGCAATATCTTGTCAGCTGAACACCACAGCTAATTATAGCACAAAAATTACACTTGTGACCACTGATTGAAAAATGGTGTAGGTCTTAACATTCAGTCTTAAACTTCTATTGGGTTCCTCCCAAGGTTGGTCTTCCAGATTTTCCATTGGCTTTCCTTTGGTGCTACACCTGCTTGTTTTATAGGAGGAGTATTGTGATGGACTGCAGGAACTGCTTAAATAAGTACATGAATATATACATGGGTATAAGGCTCTCACTATGGTATTTAATTAATGATTTGTGATTCATATGGGGCAAAATCAGAAATTTTAGTCATGAAAGGTTGAATTGCCATAAAATAAAAACCAAATAATCTCTGAAGTACAAGGATACAAAATTATGTCTGGAGGGCTTTCAGAAAGAATTGGGGGAAGCAGCAGTTGAAGAGAATTCTGTTCATTTTGCTTGCTTTCAATATTAAGGAAATCAGAAAAAAAATTAGGCCAGGCTGGCATGCGGTGTATGGGATTCAGCTGAGCATCTGGCCATTCATGCTAAAACTCTGACAAATGTCCCCAATCAAACTGCATCAGTGTAAGCTAACAAATCTGAATCACATCTCACTCATCACAGTTATTATACAAAAATAGAACAAATATTTGAGGTTTTCTTCAATATGGTCAGTTCAACACGGAGGAAAAACTTGTCTCAGTTATAGGGATGTTCTGGGAAATATTTTTTTTTTGCTAGATCTTGATACATTAGTGTGAATATAAAATTCCAGGACATGACTGGCACTGTACAGGATGGTTGAAAACAACCTCTAAATAGAAATGTACTGGTGCCACCTCCTCAGACTGCCTGAGTATCATTTTATTTTTTTAAAGGGTGCTTCAATCTCTTTGGGTGTGACATCCTGAGTTTACCCTAATTATATCTCATTTAGGGAGAAAATCAAAAATCACACTCAAGTCATCTGAAAATTTCAAAAACATTGTTTTCAGGATTTCATAAAATCAGAACTGGATTCTGTATCAACAGGTCAAGATGCTCAGATATATAAGAATTTGTCCAATATCCCTTAGTTAGAATATCAAGGAAGTTGTGAATATTCCTCTTTTAATTGCAGTCATGGAATAAGTGGGTAGAGTCTAAAGGAGAACAGTGAGAAGTTTAAAATAATTGAGAAAACATTTTCTCCAGGGAGTGTTTTTGGAGCTTTTATTACTGTATACAAGAAACAGAGGAAGCTACTATACCTTATCTTTAAATATGTATGAAATTATAGAGAAGAAGAGAATAAGCCAAGTCTACTGCATATTTTGTAATTGCAGGTCTTTTTCTTTAACATCACCTGTGTTTAGAGTGCTCCTATCTGCTCTGTCATTTAGCAAACATCAAAGTGATGACCAGTCCTTCATAAGATTTCAGGACAGTGTCATTGGCATGGAGATCTGCAGTGCAGTGATAGTAATAAGGTTGTGTTTCACTCCATCATTTAGATTAGTTGTATTAAAGCTGTGTTGTAGGGCAAAACATCCATATTTATGCTGTATTTAACTTTCTATTAATAATAAATTCGTGTGAAATACTTTTGTTATCAATATTGATCACTGTTCCGATTGAAAGCCAAGATGTCAAGGTTTCCTTTAGCATCCTCAGTTATATTTAATAGCCCTGTTGATGAGTGAGAGCCTAATGAAGGCTAACAGATGGTCTATTTAATATTGCTGTAGGGTTTGAAGCACTTGCCAAAATAGATACACAAAAGGATTTGACAGCCCTGTAGCTGAAAACCTTTAATTACAGCTACTTCACTCCTTGGGGTTTCTGTAAGGCCAACACAACAGCACAGCTTTAGGATAGGTCAGCATGGTGAGCAAAGGCTTTGCAGAGCCAGACAGTGAGTGCTGGTAAAAATATTTGCTGAACATTTATAAACTGGGCTTGGTGCAGGCAGCTTAGAAAGACAAGCCTGGACAGAGAGAGGGAAATAAGGGATGATGTTTTCTCTGCCTCTGAGAACAGTTTGCCCTTTTCCTAAAATACCACCTCTTGAAGACTGTCATCACCTGCTGAGCAGGTAGGTGGGGGGAAAGCCTGCAGCCAAAGTGGGCCTTTAATTATGCCTGAGTTATAGATGAGACTTCACCTTAAAATCATGTGAACTTCAGTTCTATTTGCTAGTATTAGGAACAGCAATCTGCAAGTAAGGAGACTCAAATTTGATGAGGTTGCAAACACTCTATCTTTGTAGGAGTGCAAAAATCTCTTCAGGACAAAAGAATACATACAGAAATCTGAAGTGTTTAAATTCTCTTCCTATTTGTTATTCCAAGTTTGAATTGAAAGAAGGAGCTTTCAGCAACTTTCAGTGATTTTTCCCTTGGCTCTACCTGCAACAATTGCCCCCTGGTTTTCTGGCACAAATTCACACCACTTCCAAAATTAAAAGGCATAATTAGCAGTTGCATTCTGATTTGCCTGAACTGATTTCTTGGCAATTGCTTAGAAATTGGATCCATTCCTTCAGAAAGAATAGGTCTTTTCACGTCCCCTTCTGTCTCTGGCAGATCTATCTGTAACTAAAGGTATTGATTCTTTCTGGGTGCCAGGAGGAGATAGTGCAGTTGTTCATATATGATTCAAAATCTCTGTTCAGTACTTGTTTTTCACAGCATTTTCTAGACAAAAGAATATGTGAATATGTAGATATGTGCACAGACAGTGGTGTAGACAGGTTTTGAGACTCTGACAAGGGAAGAAAGGTTTCCCCTCACTACCATGCCCTTTGCTAGACCCAACAACAGAGACCGTCCATGCATGTAAAAGTAAGTAATTTCATGGAGAAAATGGGGGCGGGGGGGAACACAACAGAAAAATAAACAGGAAGTGAGATTTCCTCAAGTAACTTACAAAGCAGCTTGGGCCAACAGAATAGTAACAATTTTTTCCAGTCCCTGCAGCACTGACACTCACAGATTTCATGCTCCAGTGTGATGAGATGATCTTTGCATCTTTAAAAATTTAGAAACTATATGAACAATTGAAAGGTAAGTATGGAAAAATGCATAGCTGGCTGAGTCAGTCCCTTTTCCACATATTGCCCTGTGTTGGCAGATTGTGAATTATCTCGTGCAAAAGCAGTTGTTTCTCATTATTCCAGACAATGCTGAAGGCTGACATTTTTACTGGCTCATGCAAGAATCTGCCTTTTTGGCTCTATCCAACCTCCAACTAGAAATGACTAGACGTCAAACCCGAGTCTGAAGGAGAGAGTGTACTGGCCTGGCCCCAGCTACTCAGGCAAATGAAGCAAATGTAAAGAAATGAGCTGGAATTCATTGCAATCTTGATCCAGAAACTGATGACAGAACTGGAAAGGTTCCGACTGGATTCCATTGGCCTCAAGAGACAAACTACCTCCCTAATGGGCAGGGAAGTGGAGTGCAACTGCAGCACAGTACCCTAGAAAGACACACAGTCAGGATAGTAGTAACACACGCTGCTAAATTTGAGGGTAATTGGAAGAGAATCACTAATTACAAGGGCTGTGAAATCAGAAAACTCTTTCATCCCTGGACACAGTTAAACCTGATAAGAAATGGCTAGGTGGTGGCAATGTTTTGAAGCTAAATATATTTTTCATAATATGCACCTTCTTTGATGTATATCTTTTCGGTAAACGTTCATCTGTTTAATTATTATTTACTTTGTACAGAGTTTTGGGATTTACTAAGATGAAAGAGGTTATTGTTTGTTTATTATCTTGTGAGTGACAATGCCAGGGTTGACTCTTAAACTAGTCCATCACTTTTAATGTAGGACCTCAAGCCATTTTAATACAGACAATATCCTTGCAAAAATCAGCTTTGATGAAAATGCATATTCACAAAGGATATTCCATAATTAGAGAAGGTACAAAGCATTGAATGTGCCAGTAAAGTCAATTAAGCTCTAATTACTATTGGATTCAGATCTGCCATTGCATGATAAATTACTCAAGTAAAAGTATCTTCTCCACACAGAGGTGCTAAATTCACCCCTGCTGATGTTACAGATGTTTTTTCAACTACCCCTCTGATTATATTTGTGATAAAAAATGCAGAAACTTTCTCCTGTTTTAGGCAGCAGTGTGAAAAACTCATTATCTGATATGATCTTTATAGGTATTTTTCTTTGTGTGGTTACGTGACAATCCCTCACTTCCCACATTTCTGGGCTCTGCTAATGACTTCACACCCTCTTTTTCTCAGGAGGCAGAAGATCTTTCTGCAATGAGCTGTTGACATATGGTTAGTGTCTAGCCCTTTGCTATCATTCAGGTGATGGAGAGATTTGGAAAACTCTCGACTTCATCTCAATCTCAATGTGCTCCATCAGGAATTCTGCAGATGACAGTGATTCAGCTTTTTAAACATTTCCAAGTAGTTCATCACTCACTGCCACTTTTCTCCTTACCTTTCAGTGTTAACAAGTTTCCATATGCTGTTTCCATATGCCATGTGGCTTTTACAAAATCTCAGGCAATAACTTCCCAAAAGCTCCAATACCTTTGTGGTAGTTTTGTTTAGCAGAATATTCATGCAACCATGACAACAAAGTGAAAGGCATCCATTCCAGGGGTTTCAATACATTTTGGAATGGCCTCTAATGAAGTTTAGATTCAAAAATTTAGGAGCAATTTTAAGGTGGGAATAGACCAGAGTGATGTCTTGGAATAATTTCTGCTTGAGTCACTTATTCATCCTTCATCTGGTCTCCCTTCATACTAAAACTATAAAAAAAACCATTTTAAATAGAATGAAAAGCTTGAACTGATGTTAGCACAAATATCATGTTCTTCCACCTTTCAGGTCTCAGCTGCTGTAATCATGTTCCTGACAGTTACTTGCTGACAACTTACTGAAAGTCCTTTAGATTTGTCAGTCTGATCAATGCACGTCTTACAGCTCCAGAACAAAACTCGGTGGCTCCATAGTGCAGATGCAGAAGATAAGGTGTTTAAATCAGTTTAGAGGGAGATAAAAGTCATGTCCAACTAGCTTCTTGAAACTAGTACCTCTATCCCTGCTCCTCCAGCCTGGTTTTCCTTTGTCACATCTGAATATAGTAAAAGTTCCCTTTCTACATGAAAATAAACCTTTTTCTCTCTGTTCCCTTGAAGTCTTTCTTTCATTTCCTGCTGTGTGTCTTTTCAAAGGAGACTGAGATGCCTTTTGTAACTGGTGATTAAAGACTGAGGTACTGAAACTTGCATGTTTCTTTTTACCCTTGGCTGAGACAAAACATCATCTTTCCTCCTAAGCACTTCTATTTGCAGTTCACAATGCTTCTGTCCCTCCAGTGTCTGCTATTGCTGCTCAGTGGCGAGGTGAGGGCTGTAGAAAGTGTTGTTCAGGAATCCCACACAAATAACATTTATTACTGCTCACCTTGGGTGCCATGGAAACACAAATCTTACAGTACTGCACTAAAGTGAGCAATCTGAGCCCAGTCACACCAGCAGAAGCACCTCATTTATTAGTTATTTAGATAATTATCACCACAGTGCAGAAGAAATGAAAACTCCATGGGAAGAGTGATTTAACTTCAGTGCAAGCCCATTAGTCATGAAGGAACACACGACTCACATTACACCCCACAGACATCACCAGGACTAATCCTCTCTAACTGTGAGAACACAGAGCAGGAACAAACAGGGGTTTTCTTCACCACTTCACCATATTGATTCTGCAAGTTGAAGATTCTTCATTGTGAAGTACAGACACTGAAAGTACCAGCCCTGACAGCTCCGCGTGGTACTAGATGAAGAAACTGGTATTGAACACAGGAGGTTAAGGTGTGCTTTCTCTAAAGCTCTCTATTTCTTCCCTAACTAGTAAAACTTGAAGTGCAGTACTTCCAGATAATGTTTTTTTTTCATTATTTTACCATTAGAAGCACTAAGAAAAGGGAAATTGTGTCATCAATATCATACTGAAATTATTTAAATGGGACTACTGATGTTTGTAATTCAGTTTATTACATGGGGGTTTTTACTATGACTACTAAGTCTTTTACCTGGAGGGCATTTCCAGAGATTCTTAGATGTTTGCCCCTCATACCTTGCTTTCAGCCACATTTAAATTATTGAATACATAAATTATGTAAGCTAAATCTCTTCCTCTGTGTTATCACAGGCAGTCAAAGGAAATGTCAGTGTTTATTTTGCCATAATAGCATAAGTGCAACTGCTTCCTTGTGTATGTGTTTACTCCTTACACTATCGTAATTTAAAAGAAAATGTGAACAAATAATGGCAGGACATACAGATTGACCAAAATCATTTATAGCTGAAGCATGAAATACTTTCAGCTTTCAGGTTCTAGAAAGGTTGAGGAGAGAATTGAAATGCTTATGGCAATTATTTTTAGGCAGGAGATGGTTTAATGAAAAAGCAGGAAAATAATTGTATCTAAGATCAGGAAAAATTGAATTTTAAATCCCCCCCCCCAAAAAAAAGAAATGAAAAAGCCTAAAGCAAGAGCTCCAAGCAGTCAACAGTTCATAGAGCACTTCCCCCAGTCACCGTCAATTTAAAATACTCACTCATAAATTAAAACTGTTTGTAAAGTGCTTGCTGCACTTTTAGTTTTAAAAGTATTTATAATATTTAACTGTAGGCTCCCACATTCTGTGTGTGTCTGTATCTGCTAAAACTGTCACTAAATTTCCAAAAGCCATTAAAACAGGGATAGAAACACAAACACTTATAAACTTTAAAACCTTGTTAGCAGAAAATATATTGAAAGTCTTATATGGGGAGGAAACTCACCCATAAACCAGCCAATGCTTAAAATCTTAATAGAGAAATAAATAATAACAGTACGAATAATAATAATAATAATACATTATTCTTTCTGAAAATTATTACCTTATCTATAACCTCTACTAAAAACACTTTAAAGGATTTACAAAAGGTATTAAGAAGTCTCTAAACCAAAAGATTGATTATTCCCAGCTACTTTTCAAAACACTGGTGTTTTCTTGACAAAGCTGAAACTTTGCAGTGTTGCTTAAAAGTAACAGTTATCAATGTCTGTGTATTGTCACTGTAAGAAATAAAAGGTATTTTGATTTTAAAAAACTTTCAGTTTATTATTCTCCCTTCCTTCTGGTTGTGCACTAAATTATTAAGCAAGTAATAAAAAAGTCTATTTAAAATGTGGACAGGCTAAGTGTACTTCTAAATCCTGTGGTGATATTCAAAGGAAGACAGGAATTTCAGCAAAGTTTTAGTTAAATTACAAGAGATGCACAGTCCAGCTCCAGACCCCTGTCTAAGTCTGTATCTATTGCTCAGCTGTTGGGAAAGACACACTTTAAATTAATCTCTGAAATGAACACAGTGATTTTTATCCTCATAATTTCTATGTCAATAGAACAAAACAAGAGCAAGTCATCATCTAAATTAGTCTTTAGTCCCTCCAGGGATATCCTATGCCAAGGTCATTAGGGTTGATTACCTGAATGGAACAAAGCAAGTAAACCAAGCCAAACTGGAAGTGTGAGAGGTTTCCTTCCTTGTTCTTATTCAAATCCGTTTTAGGATTGTGAGAGGACTGCATTTATTAAGAACTGTAAAGAAAGATGTGGCCTGCCACCTTATTTTTTCTGATAATTGTGCCTCATAATTTTTATGTTTGGTGACTGTTTGCTGCACTGTCCAGGCTTGGCTAACTTCCACCTTTTCCCTGTGTGGCTGATCCCCAGCTCAAGGTTGACAAATTGACAGGTGCACCCTTTGGGAAAGGCACACCCTTCCTTCCCCGGGTTAAAAGCTGGCTGGGTGGCTGAGCCCTGAGGGTGGTGCAGAATGGTGCTGCATGCAGCTGACAGCCCCTGGAGAGCTGACACCACCGATCACACACGAGGGGATGAGTCTTTCTCCAGGCTCAGCAGAAACCCAGACACAGGGACCTGTCCCAACCACACTGCCCAAGGGCTCCAGCTTCTGTGACATCTGCTCTCTAGAAAGAAAACCTGTCTCTGTTATTTTTGGGAAATGAGGCGGGGTATCTAGGTTAGTTTACCTTCTCCTTTAAAAAACTCCTCCACTAAAACCTTTACGTAAGGTGGTTGTTAAAAGTGAAAGCCTGAAGGCTCAGTCACGAGCCTATTCAGATAAATAGGAGCACCTCTGTTGACTTCTGTGCTGCTAACAGAAAAGAGGCTGAACTCTCATATCCCTGGTTATATATCTGCCTGGCTCACCCACAGGATGAATTAGAGATACCTGAGATACCCAGCTCTTTGTGGTCTGTTTGACTCTTCAAAAATTTAATTCTCAAGGCCAGGGTCAGATACAAACACAAATACATTCCCAATACTTTTCGTAATTATAATGATATCTGAGTCAGGAGGCAGAGATAAAGAGGGCATAGAAAATCATGTTATCTGAGGTTTCCAATAAAATGATTGCCATTAAAATGTCAATATTTAGCACCAGTCACTATGAAGCTGCATCTGCTCTGCCACATTTCCCCTAGAACCTTAGGACAGAAATATATCTGATAATTCAGTGTTTCAGAACTACTTTCAGTGTTTCAGAACTACTCAATATTTGTTTAATTCTACTGCCATTGAAACAGTTGGTAAGATTTCCATTTTTTTCAATATAACAACATTAAACTCAGTGTAAAACTACATCATCTATTGTGTCAATGTGTCATTTTATATCATGTTAATGATAATGGCATAAAAAATAAAAGTAGTTCATTTTACACTAGTATGGAACTAAAGGAAAAAAATACTGTGAGCTGGAGAGATGTATGACTTTTTACCAGGGTTCAACTAACCTTTGATCACTTTTAAAAATTAAAGCGATTTTAGGGCTGAAAAATGCTCATAATAAAAGACTTAAAGAGCTCAATCTGTTCATCAAAAAAGATCAATAGTTACTTAATTGCGATATAGCAGTGCCTTCATGGAGAGAAAAGGCCATGTGGTGAAGGACTCAATCTATCACAGAAAAGCACCAGAGCCACTATCTTCACATTACACCTTGTAAAATCTTCATAGAAAAAAAGCTTCTGGATTATTGGGTTTTGATGTTTTCTGTTGGGTTTTCTTTTTGGATTCTCTTTTGGATTCTCTTTTGGTTTGGTTTGGTTTGGTTTGGTTTGGTTTGGTTTGGTTTGGTTTGGTTTAATGAAATGTTCTGATTAGGTATTAACATTTTCAGAGGCTGAAGCTGTTGTCCTAAAATTGGCATGATGATCAAATACAAGTTATCAGTCTCATTAATGGGCTAAATAGGAAAAGAAAGAAAAGACAAAGAAAAAGAAAAAAAATAGTGTTACTATGCACAACATTAGAATAACTTGAAACTTCTAATTTCTGGAATTGCTTCCCAGTTATGCCACATTTCAAAAAAAAAAAAAAAAAGAGAGGAAGATAGAGAGTGGGGTTCAAAAAAGAAAAGACAGAAGTATAAACTCCCAATTTGGATCAGCTCACAAGCTGAGAATCAAGGCAACAATCTGCAGGAACTGAGAAAAGGTTGGGGGTTGGATGCTTTGTTCTCTTTATTTCAGAAACATATATTTCATGGCATAGATTATATACCCAGATCAAGTGGCACTTGAAAATACAGATGATTGTTTCCTTTGTAGAGAAAATGCCTGTTTGGTTTTTGTTTGGCATTATTCTTTACTTTGTCCCATTCTGGTGTGTGTCACTATATTGTGACTTTACCTGTAGAATTAAAGGTAAACTAATAAAAGACATTCCTTTGGATATTCACTCTGTTAGCTCAGTAACTGTTACGTGATTTTTTTAATACAATTTTAAAAGAATACATGCTTTTATTTGTTATTCTCCTGCTTTAGTAATACTGCCAGCTGTACTTTTCACTTCACATGAATTCAGGTCTATTCCAATTTTCCACTTCCCTGCCTTTAATCCCAGCGTTACAAACGGAATCCCATGCTGCACTAATATCTCTTACTCACTGGCACAGAAGAGATCAATATTTTAAAATGCCATATGTTTTATAGATCAACTGTCTTGTGCATTGGAAACCAGTGGCATCTGAACCATTGCACAATATTTGCAAGTTACACAAGTCAAGGACTGTGAGGTCTGTCTTTGCACACACTATCAGTTCCTAAAATATTTGCACTCATCTGTGAAGTGTTTTAGTATTTTTATAAAACTTAACTAACTTACCCAAATGCCTGATCTCCTCTCGCTGTAAGCCATCCTCTGTGGCTTATATGTGTGGTAGAAACTTTAATAATGTGAATATTTTTTCCTTCACACACCCTCAAATTCCCCGGAAGCTTTTCAGAAGGTTTCACATGTGTCCATCAAAAGTTGCCTTGAGCTCTTGCTCAAGCAGAGGTGAGGTCAGTGGCTGAAGGGCACACCTCTGGCATGTCTGGCCGCTGAGGTTAATTTTGCCAACACTTCAATCTGACTCGCCTGGGGGAGCATATCCAGTACAGGGATCTCTGTGGGGGCTGCAGGTGGAGCTTTGAGGGGCAGGAACCTGAGCCCCAGGTGAGAGGCCATGAACTTCTGATCCTTTGCACAATCAAAGGCACAGAAAGCTTGGACACAGCAGGGACCGGACAGGTCAGAGGCACGGCAGGAGCCAATGACCCCCAGACTTTTCCTGTCTTGGACTGTGAGGGAATAAGAGCCCAGAGATTTCTTTGCTTGGGATCTCTTCTTGGAGGCACCAGCTGTTATTTTGTTATTAATTATTGCACCAAGGTTAAATTATTTTAAGGATCTGGACATCTGAGACTCTATTGTGGGAAACCTTGTGTCGGGCAGGTAAGGAAACCTGGTCTGACTGTTTGTGTGAGTGTGGGGTGTGTGTGCAAAGGGGCCTCAGGTGTGTGAGCGTCACTGGTAACAGCCAGAGCAGCTCTTGGGTGGCCCAACAGGGATTTCCCTAACACAGAACCACTCAAAGGATGAACCTCTGGAGCAGCACAGACCTTGGAGGAAACCACAGGATATTTTTCCTTTCAAGGTGTGCTAACTATTCCTGCCTTACTTCTGACTCCATTCCCTGAGCCAAGCAACAGTTCTAAAGGTGGCACCATGTATTTGTAGAACTATTTTGGTAAGTCTGAACAGGGATTCGTCTCAGTTTCAAAACTGGAACTCCAGACCAGACCCTTTGGGAGTGATATTCTATTCTGCTCTTTGGGAAATTTTCCTAATTTGCTGCTAAATCAGATCTCAGCCCCTCCACCCTGAAGTGCAGCTCCTATATTGCTTCAGGATTAACAATACCACGAGTTCCAGAGACCAAAGCCCACCATGCAGACTGTCCCAAAGCACCACCTCTGTTCCCTTTCCTACCTAGATGGTGTTAGGTCTCTAACACCAAAAAAAGATGAACGCAAAACGTTTTTAAAAAATTCTCTTTTCACCAACTACAATGACCTTTGCCTGTTTACATCTACTCACTGCTGTGCTGGTGATGGTGACAACTCCAAGATGAAGAGAGAAAAGCTTCCTTGCTTAAGACAATTTCTTGGCTTTGTCCTTCACTATCATATAACTATGTCAGTATGGATTGACTTTGAAAAAGACCAGAACAAAACATTACTGAATAGATTTTTCCCAGGGGAAGGGAAGGGAAGGGAAGGGAAGGGAAGGGAAGGGAAGGGAAGGGAAGGGAAGGGAAGGGAAGGGAAGGGAAGGGAAGGGAAGGGAAGGGAAGGGAAGGGAAGGGAAGGGAAGGGAAGGGAAGGGAAGGGAAGGGAAGGGAAGGGAAGGGAAGGGAAGGGAAGGGAAGGGAAGGGAAGGGAAGGGAAGGGAAGGGAAGGGAAGGGAAGGGAAGGGAAGGGAAGGGAAGGGAAGCCCTTCCAAGTAATTTTTAGAAAAATAAATTCTGAAGTGGTAAAAAATTAACTGGGAGTGAAACTTAGGTAGTAGCTTCCATTTTGCAGAAACATATTTTTTTTCCCTGCATGTAGCATTGTATCTTCATGGTGTAGTTTACATGAAATTTAGTTTAAATAGCAGCCTGAAGCCCTGGAGAAGGCTCTGAGCAAGTAATCTGGATTTTAATAATGCCATTGTATTTCTTCACCATACTACTGCAAATTTGTATAATGAGTACTTTTTCTCTAAGGAAATGGCCAAGATAGTATACTTGAGGGAAGCTCTTTAACGGCTATTAAAATGTGGTTATTATAAGTTTTTAATAACAAGTTGGAAGAAGGCCTCACCAGTGAGGGTCAGCTGGGAATCATTCCTCAGACTTCAGAGTTTACATCCTCCTATAATGAGTACAGTCAGAGGACATCTGGTCGCACAGATTTGAGAACTGTGTGTTTAGGTGAAGTTTGAATTCAATCTGGCATGTCTTTATAAAACCTTTTTCTTCTCCTGAATGCAGGAATATGTAAAAAGAGGATTTTGATCTGGCAATTAGGGTCCAGAAAGAATTTCTGCCTATAGGAACAAAGAATGCAAGAGTCAAAAGTATTGAAAATGTTTTACTTAAGTATAGAAATTTGCTACAGATTTTATCCACACACCAGCAGAGTACTTTAAAATAACTCCATCCTTTCTTATTTTCAGTGATTTTTTTTGGGGTGGGCATTTTTATTTATTTATCTTAATGGCTGTTTTATCTAAGTATTATTGCAAATAGCAGACCATAATAGTAATTCCAGAGTTCTCCCACTCTATGTTGTTTGTGTAGGGAAGTGCATTTCATTTCACACAACATTTACAACTCCATGCTATAATTCCAGGAAGTCAGAAAGCTTTTAAAATTTAATGAACAAAAATTTTATGCTTTTACAACATCCAAAATTGGGCTATACCAAGCAGTTGTATGCAGAAGATTTTCTCTTGACACTGGTTTCATTTTCTTTCCACTACACCAATAAGAATTCATCTACTCTGAAGTTAATTAAGCTGAATAGGAAAAAAGACATTTATGTGAATCATCTCCAATATCTTAATCCATTTGTGTAGATATTTTTTCTCTAAGATGCTCCCAGCAGCTATATTTCATAAACAAATTGCATTAAGAAGTTGCAATTTTCTTTCCTCTTTGCAGAATGATCCTTTAAAGGAGCTCTGAAATATATCTGTATCATAGAGGATAAATTTTCAATCCCACTGAAGAAACCTTTTCCATGTGCTGCCTTGCCTGCCAGCATTGCACTCTGAGCAAATTTGTGCTGGATTATTACACAGTTATAAACTAGTTAATTTATCCTATCATGCCTAGTGTCCATATGCAATGTCTTTTTAAATAATTTATCATGTTTGTGCACAGTAGTTAGTCTTATTTGGAACAAACACCCTGCAGTATGCTGCCCTAGCTAAACAGAGATGAGAAATGGGAGAGTAATGCATGGGTGAAATGCCACTTCCTTAAGCCTGACATTTTTGTTTCAGAAAGTCACAGATTGGGCAAACATTTGTGGAGCCCGTCTTGAAACTTCTGGAGTCAGAAACAGTGATCCAGAGGTCACGTAGGCACTCGTAGCCACGCGGCACAGCGCCAGCCAACAAATCTGGAGTCACGTACACGCACCAGGAGATGGAGATGATGGCCAGAAACATGTGGCCTCTGTTTTTAGGAGGTAGTTTTTAGGAAATAGAAGTAGGCAGGGATCTCAGGTTCTTGCCTCACCACTGGCCTCAGGGAAAACCATCCCTCCTTCCACAATGGTTGAATAGAACTAAGGCTGAGCTCCATTCCAAAGCACTTCAAGATAAATACAGGAGTAATTCTAATGGATGAAGAGGTTCATCTTCTTATTCACAAGTGAGAACAAATTACTTGGTTTTCAGAGTATCAACAGATCACTGAGAAAGCCACCAATCACCCTGGATTTGAAACCTGGAATCCTGGAGCTTTTCTTGCAGCAACAGGGGTGTGTTGAAGCCTTTCAGTGTGGTAGAATGAATTGTGATGAATGCACACACTCCGGTATGCAATTCCCACTTTTTTCAGCATGCAATAACAGGGACAGGGGAAGGGAATCATCTAGGGCCAAGCTGTTTTCTTGCTGCTTTTTGTTAATGACATATACAGCCTCTGCCATTATACCCCTGTTCTGTGCCAAGGATTCTTTAAAGTGAATTCAAGCTGCCCTCCTGACAGAGGTAGCAGGTGATGCCATGAGTTCACCTGTTGTCACTGACAGTGGGACGGTTTCTGACTGAGCCCTTGACAATCATCCTTTTTTTGCTGAAGAAAAGCTGGAAAGTTGTCACATTTTCCCAAAAGTTTCTTGCAGATATTATTCCCATGCCTGCTGCAAAGCATGAGGACACGTCCATGCTCAGCCCACCTGTGCCCTTGAGGATGCAGTCAGCTTTTCATCTCTGATGTTGAAAAGCTATTTTCTTTGTTTTCCACTGAGATTGTTTGAAACATGATCAGGGTTTCAAAAGGCTATAGCAGTAATTGAGGTAACTAATTAGCATTCTCCTCCCTATGGAAATCACCTGTGTGTACTCCTTGCAGCAATGATACTGTATTTGAAATCAAATAAATTTCTCAGAATAAGACATAGGGAAAAACTTCAGGACCACCTAACTTTGAATTACAAAAACACAGGTGGTAATGCAAAATGTTCACCACACACTGTTCTGGCATTTTAAATATTATTTATTCTTAATTAAATGTTCCTGTCAAATAAAGCTTAAAAATCGTTCTGCATAATTTCAACTGTGATGTAAGGGTATCACTTTGAATCATGTATGTTTTCTAAATATATGTAATCATTGATTACAACTTTATTTCAGAATATTGGCATTTTTAAAGTTTTTAAAGTTTAGAGAAGACATAAAGGAGAAACCTCTGTTAAATTATAACTATTTAGAGTTAATAAAATTGAAATTAAATAAATTTAACAATCTTTTCCTAACTGTAAAATTAATTTTTTGGCCTGATTCAATTATTAAAGAGAAAAATACTGTGATTTTGTCAAGTTTATATGTTTCAACAAATCAAGAAACGTTTTCTTGGACAAGTTACAGCTTCCCAGTCGCACTCTTCTGGATTACCTTTTATTTTTTTGTTTCATTCTATAAAACTAACACCAAAAAAAATGCAGCTGTATTGCACAGATTTTCATTGCTTTCCACAGAAGCAGAGTCCTGTACATATTAATTAGCTGTAATTCAAATTAGTTCTTTTTTCATTAAACCCCACGCAGACACTCCATTCTTACAGAAGCAGCTTCACTGCCTCCACAAAAGTGGCTTACAGCCTTTTCCTGGGACAGGGAAGGAGCCTCACATCACCTGGTGTAGCTGACTTTCCCAGCTCCTCTCTCAGGTCTGTCTGAAGAGGAGGCAGAGCATTGAAAGGATTGAGGAATGCCCAGCTGAAGTAACAGTCCTTTAAAAATCCTGTGAGATGACCACGAGTGTCAACAGTCCTGCAGTGGCTGGTTTATTTTGCTCTCAAAATAATTTTGAGAGCTACTATCCCTGTCCTATCTAAGCAGAAAGAGAGGTGATCAAAAGGAAGAGATTTTTTCATTTCTGTTTGTTTGATTTCCTCAGCAAATAGCAAATTCACCAAGCAGATTTACATTGAATAAAAACCTGTGGCCACTTGAGTCCATTTCACTCAATGTAAGAAAACAAGAGTGGTTATGCGGAAGATGCAGGAGATTAGTGGTACCATTTCCAAAATTAAAGATATGAACTTTTCATTCTAAACCATCCAGCTTTGTTTTGATATCTAATTCTGCTTTTCAAAGGTTAATTCTTCTTGAATGGATGCTTAACATTCTTTGTTGCTCCTCTTTGTTTATTTAGCAGCTGTTCTAAAATTACAAAAAAAAAAAGAGGAAGAAAAAGTTAAAGCAGAACTAATTATTTTACTTTCTCCAAATTAAATATGTGTTCTTGTTACAAGTTTAAATGGCATCTTTTGGCTCACTTTCAGTAAATAATGCAGACAATTCTGTAATTTTCACATATCTCTTTGGATACTGCTGTAATTTGCCCCAGAATCTGAAGTGGAGTTCAGCCCACACCAGGGACACAAGCTCTTTGATATTACTGGTGGTTCTTTGGTGCAAGAAAAAAGGACTGATCCAGCTTTAACTCCACCTTTCTGCTGAAGAACAGCAGAGACAGTTTAGAAACCATAGAATACACACACCCTTATATATTTTTGTGAAGGATGTTTGTTTCTTTTCTTCTGAAAAGATAAGATTTTAAATGCTCTGGTTCGTTTATTCTAATGTCCTTTAAGCAGCACTAGTTCCTTGCAGACAATTTAAAATTCTTTCACACTCCAGAAATACCATAGGCAGTAGCAAGTTAGATAAGTCATTCTTAGAGTTATTAGTTAATAATGATGATAGCTTCAGTTCATCTGAAAAATTATTGCTCATAAAATTACTGTATCATAAGAAAACGGCACCTTTTACTGATTTGTTTATCCTTGCAACACTTTCAGTTTGGATAACACTCTTTTTTTATTAATATTGTTATTATTTATTTCCCCCCATCCATTCCATAAGATACCTCATAAAATATATCTTACAGCATTAAGGAAATTACTAACTTCAGATACAGCTGAAGTTGAATCTCTCCAGGAGGGAGAGAAAGCAAAAAGAAACCCTGACAGTCCAATTGGGATGTGTTTGGATATTTCCCATAGTCCAAGTGATGAACAAAATTTTAAAAAACCCAGTCATCATCATGAAGCAGAGGTCTGGGCTCCTAACCCTCCTCAAATCTTTTTTCCCCACAGCAAAAGATAGACTCTCCTTTCATCCATCATTTCACTGTGGTGAGAAGGTGGAATCCTCAGCTCTTGCACATGCAGAACAGTTCTTGTGTCAGGTCACACCACCCCAGAGACAGGGTTTGGATGGACAGCTATGTTCTGTCTTGTCAGGGGAAAGAGCAACAGCAGTGATGAACACCAACATTTAGTAGCTGGAAGAAAATATTAGAATTACATGATTTTTAAATGAGCAAAACCAAAATGAGCACATTTCAAATCCTTGAAATTTTGCTCACCAACTGGGTGCAAAAAGAGTTTTATGTTCAATTTCAGGAGTACAGTAGATATTTCTTTCTGGAAAAAAAAATCTTTGGTAAATTCCCTGAAATGCCTTCTCAGCCTGTTTAACAACCAGCTCTCTTTTTCCCAGTCCTCTTCAGGACTTGATGGTAATGACTACACAACTGTAATAACTTGTAATAATTTGTTAACAAGTTAACATTCCAAGAAGTAATGCCTCCTTTACACTGTTGGCTGCTTCTGCACTTCTCAGGACAGGGAAATGTCTCTTTGAAGTTCACCACTGCCCCAAGCATGAAAGGTTTAGGCATGTTCACAAGATCTTGTCACTTAGCAATGTACCCCAGCTCAGCTGAGCTATCACGAACAATCAAATGAGTACTCTTAAGATGTTTTATTGATTTTCAAGCTAACTCATTTTACCTTAGATTTGTGGCAGGCTTAAGCATGCTCATCCACTCAGTTATGGCCAGTTAGTCCATCTGAGCCATCATCCTGTGTGTGCCTACATCCATTTAGCCTGAAAGGCTTGTCATCACTCATGCTGTATGTGCACATGGGAGACTGGACTGTGATGGTCTGCTTTCCCCTTGATATAGTTCAGCCCAGAAATGTAAGACATAAACTACATTTAGGCACATGGATCAATATGCATTACTCTATGGCCCATCTTTGTCCCTGATGAGGTAAAAGGCTCAGCATGGTCAGGCAGCTGTAAATTCTCTAACGTTGCATCTGCAATAACAAGAGTACCGCAGTGAGGAGTTGAGGGCTGGACATCTGCTGGGATGCTCTATCATTTTTCTCACAGATATCACAGAAAAATTATCTTGCTCTGGGGGACTCTCTTTCTAAGTGCCAATCTAAAAAGTCACTTGCAACCTGCTCAAAACTGTCATAAGGGCAACACTGAAAAGGGGAGATCCTTGCAAGCTGAGCACTGCCAGTACGCTGCAGGGACTTTGCTTGCTTTGCAGTTCATCTTTTCTATTGCTCTCCAGGCTTTCTGTATCCTAGTTATTTCAGGGTTGAGCTTATTTTACTGGCCAGAAACTAGTACAGTCTTGCTGGGAATCTTTTGGTACAAGAGGTGTTCAAATAAATACCAACACATAATAACAAATAGTTTCAATTAAGTGAAAGCAGGAGCTGTGTGGTTGTGCAGAAGTGAGTTTCAGAAGCTTCCAAGGACAGAATACTATTAAAATCTGTTTGTTGCTGTTTCTAAGGCAGGTCTCCTTTGCAAACAAACCAGGAACTCCTCAGGTTTTCCAATATGCAGAAATTGAAGTATCTGTAGCACCTGCCATCTTTCATCTATATCATTAAGTTGGTTGCATGGAAATATCACTTTCTAGTGGGGATCAAACTGTTTATTGGGGGCTGCACTAACCCAGGGAGAAAACCAGCTAGATTTCCACAGATAGCAGTGGCTAGCAGAAGTAAACATAAGTAGATTATGAAAAGAAATCTAAAATTACCAAGTCCTCAGCGACTGCATTCAAATCTCCCAGTTTAAAGGAAAATTGCACTGTTTCAATGCCTGGCAATCAACAAGATTATATGGTAAGAGTTGTTCCACATAAACTGTGAAATATGTTTGGAAATAATCTCCTTCCCTTCCAACTGATGCTGCATATTCAAGATGCTTGACAACTTTAGCTATTTTTTTACCAAAGGGAAAGTCTGTTAAAGAGGAGGAAACTGAGGAAAATGGAGATGACCCCAATTGCTGAAGGGCATGAAGGAAACAATTGCCTTCATTCCTTCCTGGGTGAAGACATGAAATGTACCTACTCTCAGGATGTTTGCTGATGATATAACACTGGAGGAAATGTCTGATACATCTGAAAGCTGTGCTGCCGTTCAGCCAGACTCCCATAGGCTGGAGAATTGGGCAGAGGGAAACCCAGCAGGGTTCCAGAAGGGCAAGTGCCTGGACATGGGAAGGAATAACCTCCAGTTACCAGCACAGGTTTGGATCTGAACTCCTAGAGAGCAGTGGAGAAGGACCTTAGGGTTTTGGTGGATGACAAGGTAGACCACAAAGACACTGGACAACACAGACGTCGTCAGCTCAATGCCACTTATGAAAAAGCTGCACTCAGGTCTCAAAAAGTCATTCTTCTGGAGCTTTAATGCAAAAGGCAACTCAAATATCACACAAAACACAGCAGGAACATTCAGCTCATTCAATCACAGCCCTTCTACACTGTCATATAAACCCTTTATATTGAATTGCTGCAACTCGATCTGCACAAACAGAGCATCTCCATATTCATGTCCCGTTTCACAACGTTCCCTCAAACCCTCAGCAAAAATGAAGTTTTCATGGTGAGCAAATGAAAACCTTGGTGCTGGTAATCATCAAAGGTAATAGATGTCACTATGTCCTTTCTAGAGATCATGTAATTAATGATATTAGTAGACTGAGTAACCAAGTACAGAACTTAAGTTGATAGCAAACAGGACAAATTGATTCCCTTCATCTGAAAAAAAACCTTCATATTTTCCTTATATTTTTTTCCTAAATGTACCTGTACACACTTGATTTAGTGCCTTACATTTCATGTGATCACAGCCATATGCCACTCAGTATCCCTGCATCTAAAACTTGTGTTTTGTTGTGTGCTTTGTCTCCTCTTTATGGTTCTCCTACTTATTCTGCAACTTTGCAGACCCCCTCCATGGTCACAATTCACTCTGTCTCACCCTTGTGTCTGCACGGTGTTTTATGCCCCAAAAGCTACATCACTGAGCTTAAAACCTTTTGCATGGGCTGAGCTGCTCTGTCTGCAAGGAGCTTGGATGGAGGGACCATCCCTCAGGCAGGACATGCAGCAGCAGACCCACAGCCCAGGTAAAGAAGAGGTTGGACCAGCACCCCACTGCTCACAAATCCTTCCTGTCTCCTGTCAGTTCACATACATAATGACTGCACAGAGACTTTGACTGGGAAAATGTCAAGTGCTCTGTAATGGTCAGGATGTGGAGATCAGACACTGAAAGGCCTCCAGGTACTGGGACTGAAGCAGGGGTGGATCTTTACCACTGTGATGCACAGAGTAGCTGAATGGACCTACCTGTGATACCAATAAGTAGCAGAACAAGGTGCAGGTGTTTGGTTGCTGTGGCAGCTCCCTTTCTATTTCTTAGGAAATTGGATTCCTGTCTCCAAAACCACCCCAGTGTGCCAAGTGGAGATACTATTACAGGTTTATGTCAATATAGACAACATCTGAACACTGATTATTAATAAAGGAATGAAAGCTCACCCCTGAAATCAAACTAAACAGGGGAAAAATCATTCTTTGCAACTGTACAGTGATACCATGATCCCTTAATTCTGGAGTGTTCATTACTTTCCCATTGCTTCTCACCTCTTCCCCACCTCTGTAAAAGCATGACTTTGCTCCTAATTCCTCTTCCTTCCTTATAAACAAGTCTCATCACATCTCTTTGAGTCATTTTGGTTTCATGCTTTGTGTCTCCTGCTCAGAGAGCTGTATATCTTAGCTACTGCTGCTCACATGATGGTGCTTGAGAGCACTGTTGGCTGCTCTTCACTTCTCTTTCTCCTTCTCTCAGATCTGTTTAGAAAAATGCCTTTTCACATTCTCCCCAGCTCTTCTTTCCTCCAGCAAGTATACTATTACAATTATACATATTATTGATAATGAACTATATAAGTGTGCACATCTCCCTAACATAGCTGAGAGGGACTGCAGGGTGAATAAAAAGCTGAGAAGATGCTCAAACATAATAAAGAATCCACTGTAGTGAACAGAGCAAGATAGTGCTAAACAAAGAGATTTTATACCTTTGAGAACAACAGGCTTTACCAGTTTGTTACTATGATAGAGATTAAAACAATAAAATCTAAATTTAGGAAAACATTTACTCAGTTTTCATGTTAATCAATAGGATAATTATGTTAGCCATAATTTTCCAGAAATCCTATGAGGTTTTCTGCCTGCAGGTGATTGACATTTTGCTAACTCATCGTTATTTCCTTCTCCAACTTCTTGTGTGTAGTACATGACGTTTAGAACAGCTTGGTGAGACATGTGAAGCTGGTTTTCAGCCACTTTGTTATGTCTGAACTCCCAGCCTTGTAATAATTTCTCTCTTCATGATTAAGTAAACACTTCTTAGGAGAGAAAAATTAACTAAGCTAGATACAATTGTGTTTCTTCATGTGGTTATTCAGTTAAAATACTCCTTTTCTCCTCATGTAGACTTGGAAGGAAACATATTCCAGGAATTCTGACTGAGCTGAAATTTTTATAATTTAGGCAGTTATAATGGGTCTAATTGTATGGTTTAGTTATTAGATTATACAGGAGAATACAAAGTGGGAATTTTGTTAGAAGGCAGTGTCATCTGTCTTTTTGATGAAAATTGTAGGCTTTAAAAACATTTTTGTTTTTCTGATATATATAATTATTCAAGGCTGGACAACTATTAAACCCACTAATTATATACAATAATAATCACAACTACCCAGACATTTCTTGTATATATGAATAATAAAACTCCTAAACATGCCATGAGGTCACTAATAAGGACAGCAGACATCTTACCTACAAGGCAGGAGATCCAAATATCCAGTGCATAATTCTACCCTTTGCTGTACCTCTCATACTTCCCCAAGTTACCAGAGGAGCTGCTGCAGGGCTGTGCATGGTCAAATGGTGCTAACAAGCATTCCTGAATAAAATCTGCCTCTGGAAACACTGGCTGTGCTGGTTCTTCCCTTCCTACAGGCACCCACACGATTGAGCCAGTTCACCAGTGCATTTAGAAGCTAATGGAGGATCAGAAATGTCCTATAAACTTGTGAAATAACAATTCAGAGGGTATTTTGGAGTGATGCATATTGATACCCCTTTTATGTTGCAAGTGGTTGCTTTTTTGTTTTGTTTTGTTGTTTTGTTTTGTGGTTTTTGGTTTTGTTTTGGTTTGTTTTTGTTTTGTTTTGGTTTGGTTTTTTTTTTTTGTGTAACTCAGTTGCTCAGTGAATAAACAGCTTTTCCTTTAAGGTTCATTTTTCCTTAAAGGCATTCTATTACCTAGAGATCTTTAGCCATCCATTTTGCTGTCCTAGAGAATGCATTTTTATCCTCCTGTTTCATTCAGGTTTTAGCCACTTAAAACTTATAAAGATTTTGGGGTAGACTAAATGCAGTAATTTTAAATCCTGTTACCTGTCTCCAATTTTTACCATTCTGAACTTCAGCTATAGAGTTTTTATAGGATTGTTGTATTCTTACAGAGCTGATATTGTGAGATGCTGAGGATCTCCAGAAAAGCTGAAAACATTTCTTTTAATGATACTTTTCTTTCTAATGAATAAAATTCTAAACTGACTTAGTATATGTGACTCTATGTCCAGTAATGAAATATGAATGTATGTACATATTAATTTTATAGGTTTTGCTTGAAAAGAGACCAGTCTTCTGCTGACTCAGAGTGGATTTTCATTCAAGCAGTACAAATGAGGTCAAAGACAATCTCTTCTTAATTAAAGGGAGCATATAATATTGATTTAATAAAAATTTAACATTACCTAATGACAGCTAGATATTAAGTTCACAGCAGAAAGATTGACATTTTATTGTAATCAATATGTATTTTATTAAAATCAATGTTCTACATGAACTATTCTACAGAGCCTTAGGAATATCTAGTCTGCCACTGCAGGAAAGGAGAGTTTGTCATCTGGAGGTAAGGTTGCTTGACAGAAGAATTCCTACACGTACAATGCACAAGTTTCGATTTTTCTTAGAGACCAATGAAGGTGATTATTATCATTATGAGTGGTGGGTGTTTAACCCCATCTGATTTCAGTAGCCAAGAGGAATAAGGTCCTGGAGAGAACCAAAGTAACACCACGGCCAGTATTTGCCCAACAGCTCTAAATTCAGCCCTGCTCAAATCTGTGCATGGCAGGAGAGAGGTTTCCATCCAGGACAGCCCTCAGTTTTTGTGTAAGGACTCTGGCATACTGCCTCAAACCATGACAAAGAGCTGCATCTTTTACAGGACTCATCTTTCACTGATCACAGTCTAGACCACTCTAAGATCTGTGCTTTCCTTACTCATCCCCTAAATTACCGAGGGCTTTGGTAAAAGGATATGTTATTATCCTTCACTTCTTTATTCTTTCTTTAACCTATCTCACAATTATTTTAAAAGAGAATTTCTTATCCTAAAAGCTAATGGGCAAATAACCCAAATATGCTTTGTTGATTAATTTTGTTTATTTTTGTTCAGTTATATTCAGAGAAGAAAAGGAGCAAAAGCTGGCAGCCTCCTTAACCAGTGCTAGAACAGTCTCCTTTCAGCCTTCTCATTCAGTTCTCTTCCTCATCCTGTACACAGCAGCAAGAGAGAAAAAAGTGCTCCAGCTTTGGGGGATCCCTTATTTTATACACATTGTTCATACAAGAGTACCCTTCTCTTTGATCTGGTTCTACATAGTAATACAAAGATTGCTTCAATTTCTTCCATTGTATTTCAACACAGTATTGACAGAATTGGTGACATGAGACAGTGACCATCACCCACTGTTCCTTGCCTACCATATCTGCAGAGAAGCTTTTAAGGCAGGGAAGAAAGAGTTGAGATGTTGCAGGGGGAAATCACACGTCTACACGGTTTCGGGATGGTTGTAGACAAGGCTTGAGTGAACAGAGAATAAATTCACCATACATTGTCCAGAGTCACAAAATTCAGTGTTTGGCTCCCTGGCAGAGGCTTTCATTCTCTTCCTTTCAAATGGGTTTTGTTTGATCATTTGGGTGTGCACAAAGGAGAGGGTGTATGAAACCTGCTGTCATCAGGAGAGTTCTGCAGAAAAGGCTCTTTTCGCAGCTCTGGGTCAATCTATGGACACAACAACACTTGGTTCACAAGCTCTACTCCCAGTTTTAACAGAGTTTGTATTCATCAGCTCATGATTCGCCTTAAAAGCTTACTTCTAGTTATTCAACAGAGAAATAAAAACAGCTTGTGCTTGCCATGATCACAAAACTCAGTGAGAATTGATCTGAGTCTGCTTATCTCCACCAAAGAGAATTGAATAGTACAGAGTATTCTGAACAGGGCTATACAAAATGCTGAGGTGAAAGCATCAGTACAAATTAAGGAGCAGCTGAAAGGTGTTTCCAATTTCAGCTAATATTTATGAGCAAACAAATGTCAAGATAAAATAACCCCAGAGGTAAATTATAGCTAGAATTGCATCCCAGATATGCTATAAAAAACCCAAACAAACAAAAACAAACAAAAAAACCTAAAAAAAAAAAAAGGCCAAACCAAAAACTAAACAACATTGCTCTGGGTCTGAAGCCTGCCCATCCATACTCATTTTATGCCTAGTTAACCCATAATCATTCAAATTTTAAAAATAACAGGAAAAATTAGGATTGAACCTGGACCCTAAGATCACATCCATTTAAGATTTCCACTACTATACACTGTGATGTGTGCTTAAAATATCCACTGGTACACATGTCTTGTAAAGAACATATTTACTCTTTAGAATAATCACTTTCTGATTCTGGTCTTTTAACTGAAATCTTATCATACATATCTAGGTTTCTAAACAAGTACTTTTCATGCACTCTAAGACAAAGGGAGGGAAAACAAGTTTAGGCACAACAAAAACAGAACACAGGAAAAAAAATATAATCAGTATAAATTTGCTTTCCAGAAGGAATGTCAGAAGACGTAGCCAAAAGTCTATTTTGCAAGACATTGAAAATGAGTAACATGGGAAAGCCTTTAACCTAATTATGGTTTTCTTATTATTTTATTGGCACTATCAGATTTTCACGGCTGAGCCAGCACAACTGCTGTAGCCTTGCCTGCAGTCATTACTCAATGTTATCTTTTATTTATACCAAATTATAAATGTGTTTGTGGCACTGCAAACAAACGAGGGATGCAGCCTGTGCTTCTTGGCTAAATTTTATCAGTGCTATTTTGTATACAGAGTTTAGATGGCATTTTCTTCAAGGTCTGCTGAGGTCTCAGGCCCACACTGCCAGTCATAAATTCGTGCTCATGAGCACAATGAATTGCTCTTCTTCTATCACTGAACCTTATCTGGTAGCACATCTAATCACTGAGGAGCTGCTCAGCTTGCCAAAGTTCAGTTTTGTAATAGTGTGAGCTGGCCCTTTGTGCTTTTCATACTGAGAGTGAAGCTGGGGCAGCTCTTTGTGCTTTTCACACTGAGAGTGAAGCTGCATCTGGCCTGCTGACCCACGTTTTCCTAGGCTGGAGTAGCTGGTCAGCAGCAGGAAAGTTGCGGTTCCATCTCCAGCCAAGAGCCCGACCATCGTCAAGCTCAACCCATCTCTCCCCTCCAGGTCAGTGGTTAGAGAGTTCCTCCATGTAAACTCAAGCAGCTTCAACTGGAGTGATTAAAAGTACCTCCAAGAGCCCTCTGATTTAAGGAACATATTCCAGGAGAGGTCATATCATCGATACCTGAACTCAGCTTGTTCATCCAGTGTCACCCAGGATTTCAGACTGAGCTAAAGCAGGGATAGTAAAGGATGGAAAGAGACATTGTATGTGATGGGATATGATTTACTGAACTCAGCATTTATGGTTGGTTTGCTTAGCAACACACCCCTGGAGGGCTCTATATATTACTTTTTATAAAAACACTGGGTTTACTGCACACCCAGAAACCAAGGATTTATGGCAGAGTATGTAAAATTATAGAAATAAAAAATAAAACATATTTTTAATGTGGTTTTGGGGAGCAAAAAGGGTAAACTTAGTATAACATGAACAGAACACTTTGTACATTACAGGCAATGTGTTTCTGAAAAAAAAAAAAAGGTGTAAATCACTTTAGGTTAAAGTTACTTATGTAAACTTAGGTGACATGTGGGTGTCCCACCTTCACTGGCCTTTTAATATTTCTCTATAATCATTGGAGGAAAGGAAAGATTGGTCCATGATTTTGTGAGAGATTTTTCTGTGTTTAGGGTGGAATTGCTTTCTAGAGACTGAGTAATATCTCTGTGTAGATGGTAGAGTAGAACTGGGTAATTGACTTAAACTGGATTTCTAATTTCCCATAGCTGAATAATATGTAATGTGGTTTTTGGATACTAAGGCTCTGCAAAATAAATAATACATAAAAGACAAAGGTCTCATAAAACTCAGACAAATGCTTGTTAAAAATTTGAAAAAAATTATGCCTAGCAAGCATAAAGGAATGGAAAAAAAATATGGATAAACTAACCATTAGCTAATCAAAATCTCTGAAACAACTCTTAATCATATTACAAAGTCCAGTCATTTCAACAGAGAAGGAGCTTTTGGAGTCCTATTTTTGTGGCTTTTGACTGAATATCATTCCTAGGGAAGACCAGCATCTAAACAGTATTTTTCAGGTTTAAGTCCAACTACTCTGTGGTCTTAAAGAAGAAAGCAATTATTGTTTTAAGATCCAGGCCCAGACTAAAGAAAGGAGTTAAACATATCCTTATGTTTCAGGTCAGTATGATAAGGCACATTGAACTTTTCCTTAAGAAAGGACTCTTTTTAATGTATGAGTGTCCCAAAATGTGGCCCTGTTACTTTTCACCCCAGTTCTTCATATGAGAGAAAAAGAAATAAAATAAACTAAAGTTTAACCCAAAACTTAACATTTCTAGTACGGTATATAATTTATTTGGGGGACGTGGGGGGTGTTAATTTCAGTTTATTTACTTGTGAGTTACCTTAATTTCAAATTATAATTAGGTCAAATCACCACTTCTCCTGTTGCACATGTATAGCCTGGCAAGCCCAGATGAAAAGCTAAAATGAGTGTTTTGACTGGAAGAATGTCTTTCATTAAAAAAAAAAATTCCTTCCTCTATTTTTATATGAATGCTGAATAAACAACTACTGATAATATAAGGTAATTAATTGCAAACTTGCCAAACTCCAATTATTATCTGATATTCAGATATTTATTTCAGCCCTTGTAAGAATCCTGCAGTATCAGCTCTGAATAATTGCACTTTCTGGGAGGCTTTCATGCTAGCCCCATTTAAAAGCTCATTCTTTAATACACAGTAGTGCTGTAATACCATGAGGATACAAGCACATCTCATACACATTCAATAACTGTCAGATGAGTGAAAGCAAAAAAGGCATTGAGTTATATTTAATGAATGTGATACTGGCAAAGACATCCTATTTTCAACGTTCAGGTATGTTGTGCAGTCTCTTTAGTTTAATAAAAGAAGAAATTATTAGAATTAAAACATAGGAATTTGGTAGAATGATACTAAACTCTGCCATAATTAGGGAACAACTTTTGTGCTAACATAGCAATATGCAGTGGTTTCACAATTACTTCAGTCTCCTAGAAATCAGCAGTGTTGCTCAGTATTGCTCAGAAGGGTTATAATGCATTTTCTCCTCTCTCTGACATCTGTTTTTCCCACAACCCCACTTTGTCTTCTGCCATATGGGTAACTTTGATTCAAAAAATACCATGGCAGCAATCATATAAAAATGGGGTTTAAATTTATAACTTTTTTAATTTTGATCCCTGTGCATCATCATCAGTGAAAAGAAAGGGGGAAAGGCAAGATGGCCCCGTCCTGTTTGGCAGTGGTTCTAAGATATGATATCCCAGATAGTTGTGGAAACATGACAGACATATCAACATGCAAGAGAGGGGATCTGTGGTAAAACTACTTGCTTAGAAAGCACTGCACTTCCTGAAGGCTGTAGATGTTTTTAGTGTATGGCAATTGAATATTTCATTAACCTTCCCATATTTTTATTTTTAAAGTATTTGAAATCTGACACGTAAGGAAAGCTCTACCACCCAAATATTTAGAACTTGGTCAGATAGTATGACATGGATTATGACCATCTATGATTAATACATGGGACACAAAGCATGGGGAACAGCAAGGCAACATTTGCTCATTAAGATCAAACCCCATCTCTACCAGACATTTTGTCATATTTCTCCTTTTTCACATTTTTCCTTGTTCTGTTCTGTAAATGAGCTAAAAATCTACACCACTTTTCTCCCTCAGCTCTGCTGGTGAATGAAGGACTGTGAATGTGATGTTCAGTGAGAAGACAAACACTTGCCTTTTCCTCCTTCCCCAAGCGTGGGGTGGGCTGAATACCATGGACTAATGTGGGGTAAGGAAAAGAGTGTGGTCCTTGTCACTGCCACCGCACTTCAGAAAAGCTGCTGCAGTGTTGATGAGCCTGCTGTGACAGCCTGTCACAGTCACTGCTGCACTCAGCAGTGTCCTGGCTCTCTTGCACCCTCTCTTCTGGATTGACTGGAAATCCTACCTAGGACACGACACAAAAAATGGGGGGGTTCTGTCCAGACCTTACTGAAATTTAGGAATCTGAAAAACTGGCATTTTAACGGGAGGACTAGGACAAATATAAGTGAGAACAGTAGAATAAAATAGCAAGCTTTCTACTGCTTAAAATGCATGAGCCATTCACCTGTGTCACTGCAGGGGCTTTTGAGATGCAAACGGAAAGTTCTGATTTTCTCCTGCAGCAGACAATAGTCCACCTGCATAATACATGCTACTTAAAGTCATTACACAACCTGGGGTGTGCAGTAAATAAGTAATAAAAATATCTTGCACTGCTTTTTGCCGTATAACTGCCTGCAATATAATTTATCCCTCAAGCAAAATGAAACAATCACCTACAAATCTACTCAGCTACTATGAATAATTGAAATGACCACAAAGTCTGTAGTTCAGACTCATCCTAACATTTTCAGAGAGAAAAGTAAAAAGTTTTGAGTGCCTGCATTGTATAAAATCAATGAAATTTGCTATTCCATTTCTACACATAAGTAATTTAGAAACTTATTTCCAGCTGGCTTGTGTTATGGGAGGGGGTTTTTTGGGGTTTGGATTTTTTTGACCAGGTGTTATTCCACAATTTTTAATATTATTGTAAAGACAGTGTCTAAAAGGCTCAGAACAGGAGCAACAAAATTAGTAAATCCAGGTCAAAGAGAGAATAATCTCTGCTTGCCAGGTTCATACACTAGATATGACTTGATGACCTCATCCTTGATTAGCAAGACTATTTATCAAAACACTTTTCCTCTTAGGAATCCAAAGAGACTCCTTCAAAAAGCCATTTGGATGTACTTCAAACGGAACCACTGCTGAGAGGTGCTCCCAACAAGTGGAGATTTATCCCACGTTACAAAAGGTAATTAACGTAACTTTTATGCTATATTTGTTTTGATTAGAAGGGAAATCCACTTCATGTTGTAAACTTTGTCATATTTTACAGTACCTATTTACTTACATAATCTGTTCTATTATTAGCTAAGTTTTATAAGCATTATAGCAAGCACATTATATTAATCATAGTTAACAAAGTCTATCTCCCCCCCCATTGTCATCTCACCAGTTTTAGCTCTGGTACAGCAAAGGGTGAAAATATGAGGGAGATAAAATCAGTGACCAAGTTCTTTAGGTGTGAATGGCATGTAAGTGTTGGCTGGCCAGCTCTGAGGGCTGTCCTTGACTTAAGGAAGGATGGTCTGCCCAGCTATGGACAGGTGAGGCCACTGTGCCAATGCAGGGCTGGCCAGGTGATCTAATGTCCAGCTGTGGGAAGTGTGTCAACCCGCAGAGCAACTGTGACCAGCATTGCAGGGTCTGCTTGTAACAGAGGTGAAATCCCCTGGTGAGCTCTAAAGCTTCAGGACCTGTCTTTTCCCTGGTTTCTCCGAGGTATGTGATGTATGTCCAGGGAGTACACAAATGGGACTTGCAGAGCCAAGGTGGTTAGTCAGCCAAGGTCTACCATGCTTAGCACCTACTTTACTGTCTTTGTTTTGTGTGGATGGAGAAGATAGCCAGGGATATGAGGCTGGCACATTTTCAGTGTCTGGGAGCAGCTTTCTGCAGGAAGAATTACTTTGCTACTATTTGAGACTAGCTTCTTACCTCTTCTGCTGTCTGAGTGGTGCAAAAGGCTGCATGCCAATAAGCAATGCAGCCATATGGTTTGCCTTACCATGGAAATGTCAGCCAGGAAGACTTTGAGGACATTCCTGCCTACTGCCTAAGAACTCATTGTGTCTGTGGTGATAGGAAAGGACAAATATGCTGTCTGCATGCTTGTCCCCAGGCATGACCAAGCTAGCCATTCGGGACTGCAGTGCTCTGAACCAGAAGTTTTCTTGACACACCTGTAGAGCAGCTCTACACTGCCTTTGGCACAGGATAAAAAAACCATAAGAGCCTTAGTCAAGCAATAAGCTGGCTTTCCTTATAGTCCTGAGAGATCCTGAGTTTTGGGATCCCATCACAATAACATAAAATGCAGAACTCAGTTTCTGCACACTTTGGGGAAGAATGTATCTCCTCGTTGCATGAGCACTCAGAACAACAGGAGCCCGTGCAGGGTAATAGCAAGAGCACAAAATTTCCTTACTCTGCTCTGTCCCAGGAGTAACCCACGCTCAGAGTGTGAGGAAGCAGAGTTCTTCACAGTCAGATAAGTTTTATACTATAATGAAAGCAAAAATAAATTTCAAGCTCTTTCAACCAAAGGTCCTGACTCCTGACCCTTTTGTAATTCGAATTCCCATCTGTGTTCTCACAGTGGTCGGGATCCTGCAAGGCAGGATCCATTCAAGAAGGCAATGTGGGTGCATAAGTGTAGTTACTTCAATGGCTAGGAACACTTTCTGCATACCAAAGAGACCCTAAAACAGGAAAGCTTTCATTGCCAGAAGTTAAAGTGCCTTTAATATTTATTATACTGTTAATATGCCTCTTCAGAAAATCCTTTGAGGGAAATAACAAAGATCAATAGAGGCCTGATGATTCCTAAATGGAGAAACTAAAAGAAGTATTTATATTTCTGTCTATGTATCTCCTAAAGATGACAGCAAATCTGCAGGCATGTTATAGCAATGGCCAAGGGTATTCTGTGGAATTAAGGAATGGGAAAGACACTTTCAAACAAAAGAACAAAGACTGTGCCCTACTAAAATGTTAATTAACATGCAAAACATCAAACCACACTTTTGCCCTTCTAGAAACAATGTGCTCATGGAAATAAAGAATAAAATATATGTTTATTTATCAAAATACTGTGCATAAAATTCATTAAGAACATGACATAACCATCTACTGTGGGAAAATGAATAACCTATCTCTTTTTCACTGTGGTAACACTAAGCTGAGTTTATTTCTTGGGAGCATATTTAATTATGAAAAAGAATGAGAAAACCCTTAGGAAATGATCAAATTTTTAATAAAATTTTTGGATGTGCTGTGTAATTACAACCCCTTGAAGACTGAAAAACTCAGCTTCTTTATTTACATGTAGAAAAAAGCTTGATATCTCTTTGCCAAAAATTCCATTGAAATTCCAGTTATATCAATACCGTACAGCAAGCAAGAAGTGAGAACAAATTAGATGATATTTGGCAGAGAACCATCATTGTTGGTGTCTCAAATGGACCCTATAATGCTGATGCATACAGCTCACTGATAAGAACTTCTTAGTAACCCTGGATAATGAAACCTGTCACCAGCATTTTGCAAACTCCGCTCAGCATTTCGAATTAGAATTCACAAATGGGTTATGTCTGCACAGGGGTTTTTTGTACAATATTATTAAGTTATCCACATATAATGCCACAATGAATGTGCAAGGCAAATAGAATACATCATCCATGTTAACACAGGCTTTCCCTCATGGCTTGCTTTTTCCATGAAATGAAGCCCTTCAAAAACGAGCATTTATTTCCTCAACAAATTTACCCAAATATATTGCTACAGCACTAAGACTCTTTCAGCTTCCCCTGGCTTACATCATTTCCAAAATAACCTTTCTAGACATTTTAAACACTATTTAGGCTTCAGGGGAATCAGATGCAGTTTGGTATCTTCAGCTGACAGCTTGAATCAGAATATGTATATGCCACCAGGCTGCTTGCCCCCTCTCTGTGCCTGACTGAAAACAGAAGAGTTTGCAACTTGATAGAAAATCTTTTTTGCTAAGTTTATTATTGACTAGAGTGGTTCCACTAATCTTCCATCTGGATCCTGAATGCTTCCCAAAACCACCCACTTCCATCTTAAAATTTGAAATTAAATGTTAAATGAAATAAGCTGAATCCTGGTGAAGAAATACCATCTAATTCCTCGAGACTATTTAACAGAGTTTATGTCCCTAGTTTTGAATAAATACAATGTGAAACAAAATTTCTCATCAACACTTCATGATGTTGGTGTCTAACAGACTGAGATGTACTCACCTGGAAAAAGATCACACATCAGAAAGTTTCAGGGAACTTTCTCCTGACCCCTTGGCCAAATTTTTTAATGTGCCCATTCCTGGAGAATTCCTGGAATCTAAAATATTTCTGGTAATATAAATGCCTTGTTGTGATTATGTCTTGATCAGACAGTCAATTAACTGAAGGCAGTATCTCCAGAAGAGCTGTTGAATTGGCCAGCCACCAAAACAAGAAAGGCATATTTGTTTATTGTTACCTACATAAATGTCTAAAAGAGCAACAACTTGTTAAAATAATTTTTAAAATTCACTGCAGATACAAAATGAAACTGAAATGCTTTGTTTATAGAGGATATTTGGCACCAAAGTGAAAGTTAATTTTTCAGAAATCTGTATGTAAATGGCCTTTGGAAAATCTATCCTTCAGTCATTGATTTCAATTTTTGCCATTTTGAAAAAACTTCATGGGTTTTGCCACCTACCTTTCATATTCTACCTTTTATTTCAAACACCCTGTTTAGATTAGGAAGAATCAACAGATGATTATCTGCCCATTAAATCAAATCTCTTGGCATAGAGTAATTCTAGCTTCTTGGCAGCAGGTTATTTATACAGAAAGAAAGTTGGCAATAAAGAATAGCCAACCATTACAGTTTTAGCATTTGAAATACCTGTAATAACTCTTGAAAGACTGGATGTTTGTTTATTTATTAAAATACCCCCTTGCTGAGGAAATAGTTTTGAAAATTATTATTTAAAGAAGTGCATTAATTAAATCCTACCTAAAATCGTGTATCCTAGATTTCATTATTTATTTACTTTGGCTGCATGGTTTATGTAGAAAACACAGTTGGATGCTTTTCCTTCTCATTTCATCCCAACAGTGTTTTTACTGTATTCTTCTTTCACTATGTAAGCCTTAAAGTAATCCCTGTTGATTTAAAGACAAAGATGGATTCATGGTTGTCCATCTAACAAAATTACTTCTTTAGCAAAAACAAAAAAATGATAAATGGCTTTGTTTAGAGTATTTGTTCTATGAATATGATTTTTTTCTAAGCCAAAACTAAAGTTAATAGATTTCTACTAGGTTTCAAAACACTTTGGAAACTCACAGAGGCAGTAGCAAACCAGAGTTGACCATGTTGTGTTGGCTTGCCTTGCTGTCATCTCCTCTCATAAACAAGACACCTGCCTGTTCCTTAAGGCACAAAACAAATAGTAGGCATCTCAAATAACTAGAAATGAAGCAAACTGCTTTGTTATCAAACAGCACTGCAATGAAAGGCAGAGAGAAGAAAGAAAGCTCTGGCTGTACAATATTTACAGGAGTATGGCAGAGTAACCATACATCATTGCTAGTACTCATCAAAAAAAGCATGTTTTAATTGAAGCAGAAATTGAAGAACATAAATAATTTACAGCATGTAGTCTTATCAAATGCTTTAGATGTATTTCAAGACAAAAAATTACTATTTTAATAGTGTGAAAAAACCAATATTTTTATTGTACCTATTTTTCCCATTTTCCATGATTATATTTGGTGTTTAGCAACCTTTCTGAGAGACTCCATAGAATTATCAAGTATTGCTGATTAAAATTGTATAAAATGGAATATATAAGGTAAGATTACATGGAAGTGTAAAAATTTGTATCTAGTTCACTTTCTAATTAAGAAGAGAGAAATTGGATCATATTGATCCAATTAGTAGATTTTTTTTCTCTAATCCTTTTTGGTTGTTTATATGATGTAATGATAATTGCCATTTGCTAAACTGCTTTCTATAGAAAGGCAGGTTTAACTGTTTATTAGTCTGAAAGAGAAAATCATTGTTGTCTCCATTCAAGAACTGGTCGCTTCTTTTTGATCAGAAAAGTGACAGAAGCATTTTAGTGAATCCCTGCTTATCCTATGCATGAGCAGAGGACTGAAGACTCAAACAACCCAAGAAAGCTGTCTTTGCCAGAGCAGAGGCAAACAAGTGCTAATTTGAGAAAATATCATAATAAATTTTCAAAGCTGACCTTAATGTTCTCTGAAGTTTTGAATGCCAAACATTGAAACATTTACAGGAAAAATGCTTTCCATGAGATGATGTCTCATCAACATTTCACAAAAGCAGAAACTTCAAAAAATATAAAGACACAAAATCATTATGATCCTCGCGAAATTGTCTCACTCTCATTTCTTTGAAAATATTTTGAATTGTGGTAAGTTGTATAGCCAAGACACCTGACTTTAGTTATTTAATACACTGCCAGAGATTTCAATATAATGTTGGAAATATTTACTCAGGAGAACAGGACATACAGATATTTTTACAGTTTGTTGCAAAGAGAAAATATATCTGCTGCAGTTAATTAATGGTAATCTGCAAGATGCTTAGAAGACAACATTTCAACCTGTATGACTTGGAAGATTGGCAGGAAATGTGATAGATCTGGAATCTTTCTGAAGAATATTCTGTTGCCCATGTCACTTCACAGTGAAAGATATATACTCCTGTTAGCTCTGCTTTGACAATTTACCACTATTTAAATTATAGCCAGGGTGTTAAATGTCACCAGGTGTCAGAATTTGCAGCATACCTCAGGGTCAACAACCGTGGCGACTCAGGATGTTTCTCAGCCGATCTAATTCAAAGAATGTAGAATAAAACCAAGAAAATGAAAGCCTTTCCAGCTTCTTCCTGCTGCACAGTGTATATCCAACTACTTGTAATAAAGAAGTAAAAAATTAAACATAAACTGTAGGTAGTTTTGAAAACTTTTATTTTTCCTTCTGTTGTCTTTGAAAGGTATAGAGACCAAAAAAAAAAAAATAGGGCAAAGACAATGTTTAACAAAGTGCATTATTTGAGACCTGCAAGTTATTCAAAGAATTGGAGCAGCAGGAAGTGAGTATTTCCCTTCAGTGATGATTCATCAGTTTAAATCTGTACCAAGGTATGCCACAGGATCCTGACATTTTGGTACAGTTTTTCAGATTTTCTATTGTTAAAGCAAATACTTTGTCTAATGTGTATCTCTTTCTAAAAAATTGAACACATGCAAAAAAATCCCAAAAGCAAACAAACAAGCAAGCAAAAAGCCCTAACAAAAAAACGAAACAGAAATACTCCTAATTATAATGAGATTTGGTGTAGGATGTAATAAGGTTCATGCTTAAGAGGAAGAAAGAATGGAGAGCTAAAACTTATTTAAATTTCAAGCTTTCTGAATTAATTAACTATAATTCTGATCCAAGGATCAAATAGAGGAAAAAAGCAACGTAGGAGAGTAATAGATGGGTTTGGCCCCTACTTTCACAGGTGCTTGTCAACAGGGTTTGGAGGCTGAGATCACAACTAATCTTAAGAAAGAACAGCGTCTATCCAGAACAAAATCCATTTATCTGAAGAGAAAGGAATCAAGCAGGGTATAATTAGATGTTAAACCATGTCAGGAGCAGCACAAATAGTTTGCTTAGACCTGCAGTGAGACTGATATCATGGTGGGTATCAGTTTAATTACATATATTACTGGGGAGGTAGAACAGCAACATACTTCACACAAAATATGAGCCTATTGTCATGAGCTCAAGTGTATAACATAATTTGCATGGTTGCCATAAGAAACCATCAGTCTTTCAAAAATAAAAAATAACATAAAATGAAATTATAGATTACTGGATAGAAATAAGTAAGAAGGTTCTTGAACAAAAATAATAATTGAAATTTAAAAACAATATCCAGTTGTCCAAATGAAAATCTGGATTTCAGTTGAGTCATTGGAGCATACAAGAAAGCTCAAAAATGAAAACAAAATAAATCCAAATGAGAAAACTAGGAAGGAATAGCCAGAAAAAATCAACATATGCACTCTCTGCTGAGATGGAATAAAGACCCATCAGCTACATCAGCAATCAGTTTGAGACTCTGGAATGGAAAAACAACAGGGACATACCTACAGATGTTCAATCTGGAGAAGTTCTGAATACTTGGAAGCAAGAACGGCTATGTAGTCAAGCATTGTTAAAAGAATATTCTAACAGCATATAAAAGATATTCTAATCTAATTGCAAAGAAGAATAAAGCTCTAAAATGGCTCAAATGTCTTTTGAATAAAGAAGAATAATTAACAATCAAATTGAAACCTGCTATCTTGACAGATGATATATTAGGACAATGAAAATGCAGTCCATAATTTGAACGCTGAAGAAAATTTCAGATTGTTGTAAGTGTAGCATTCTTTTTAGTGGACCTTCAACTGATTTTAAATTAAAATTTGTTTCACAAAGTTTTCATAAAGGTCTAGAACTTGCCTTAAATGTCTCTCTCTCTTCAGTTCAGTTCAGCTTTTATCTGAATTTAAAGAATGGGTTTTCAGAAGTGACTCTGCCTAACTTTGGCTTCCTGAAACCAAGACAGCCTCAATCAGAAATATACTTCCTTGTTTAAAATTAGAAAAATTGTGTTTTCTGCAAGAAGATGCAGAAAGTAATTTGCAAACCCAGAGGTTAATGCTCTTACTGACATAACTGGAATCAGAAGTTGTCAATTCTACAATACATCAAAGAGTACAAGTAATTCAAAGCTTCAGCAACATTTCCATAGAGCAAAATTGTATTCAACCCTGCATTCAGATGGTGCATTTTGGGGTGGAATGTCAAACCAGGCTTTTTGTTGTGTCTTGAAACATGGTCCCTCTATGAATATGTAATTCAAACAGCTCCAAAACATCCTTGGTTTAGACTTCCTAAAGTTTCCACTAGGTTTGGAACAGATATGGTGATATCTAACAAGAAGGTCTTGGTCTAGTTTTAAAGAGATCTGGGACTAGTTTCTTTTGAAAGGAATTGAGTTTGCATTCACCAAAACCATTCTGCAAGCAAATCAGTAGTGACACTCAAGGAATTAACTTCCAAAAGACACCATCGTTTCATTACAAGATGTAAATATAACAATAGCTCTGCACCAGACAAGAAAGAGAATCATAGAATCATTGGATCTTTTAGGTTCAACAAGACCTCTAAGGCCATCAAGTCCAACCACTGACCCCACATAATCAGGCCCACCATGTCCCTAAGTGTCTCATCTATACATCTTCAAAATATCTTTAGGGGTGATGACTCCACCACTTCCCTAGGCAGCCTGCTCAGCCTGTTCCAATGTTTGGCAGCCCTTACAAAGAAGAAATTTTACCCAGTATCCATTCTAAACCTCCACTGGTACTACTTGAGTCCATTTCTTCCCATCCTATCACTTGTTACATGGGAGCAGAGACTGACCTCCACCTCACTGCAATCTCCTTCAGTTGTAGGGAGCGATGAGGTTCCCCTGAACCTCCTTTTCTCCAGGCTAAACAACCCAGGTCCCTCACTCATTCCTCACTTACTGGACAAGTGGGAAGACTGAGACACCTAAATTTACCATTCAGCAACAGTCCAGGAGGATATCAGCCTCACATGTGCAGGTTCTGGCTGAATATACCAAGAATGTGCAGAGCTGAAGAATTGCGTAATAAAGACACTGATGCATCTGCCTTCAAAATGGGGAAAAAACGGGATTACAGCTAGGCAGTTATCACAGTACCCAAACTAAATTCCTCTAAAATAAACTGCTTTAAAATAAGGGACATTATAATCAGGATTGGGATGTCCCTCAGGCAGGCCAGCAAGACAAATTTCCAGACAAAAGGATGATTGAGTATCATAATATTTTTAATAAGTCTTGCTGGTTTGTTTTTGAAAGTGGGTAATGGGGGGGGGGGGGAGGGGGGAAGCTGACAAAAGGTTCTCACTTATAATTATCCCTAAAAGTCCCATTTATTTGTCCTGCAAGTAAAATATCACTATGGGTCAGGAGAAGAGAATCATCCTGGCTGGCGAAATGGTGCCAGAAAACACCAAGTTAAGCAATATAGGATGGACTCTTCCAACTGAAAGACAGTTATAGAATTGACAGAGGACCCAAACCAGAGACATTAGATGCACTGTATTGACTACATGAAAGCTTTCGACTTGGCAGGTCAGCTGAGATCGTTCAACCTATGGAGCAATAAACAGTTCCTTCTAAAAGCTGGAAAAAAGCTGAAATCAATGCCTATTAAAGACTTCTAGGGGAAAAAAAATAAAATAAAAAAAATAAGATGTCTAGAGAAGGAAAATTTCTATTTCTTTTCTCTCACATGTCTTTATAATTATAAGGTACCGAAAGAGCAACACAGCTCCAAGGCTCAGTAGGCACCTTCAGGTAAGAACAGCTAACAAAACTGTTACCACCAGCAAATTTCTGAATGTTGCTGGATGAGTTGTTCATTGTTCTAGGATAATAATTACCTACTGAATGGTTCAGGATAAAGCTGACAAACAGACCACCCTGGAGACAGAATAAAATGTGCAAGTATGCATTAGAAGCAGCATAAAAAGCAAGTTTTTGGGCTTTGCACAGACTATCTGTCATGGAAATCACTAGGGCTCTGGTGCAAAGCTGACAGCTGCAATGTAAGAAGCAAATAGAATACAGCAGAGTAGATAATAATTTTTTTAGCGATGGCCTTGTTGGCCACAGACATGTTCTGTATTGTTAGTTCTGTCACTTGATTATATCCCATTTGCAACCATCCTGTTGCTGTGCTGCTACTGCACTTCCCTGTGGCTCACAGAGATTTCTCTGGGATTTCTCTGCCTGGCTTGAAGAGGCAGGCTAATCGGCTTAACCACAGATCACTTAGGACAGAAGAGCAGAGACACGTGCAAAGACTACAAGCAGAAGCTCTCATATTCCTGGATCCACAGATCTAAAGCACCTCCCAGTTTCGTGTTGCTTTGTGATACTACTGCTGACAGTGATTCTAGAAGGAATAAATGTAAATCCCATCTACATTTTGATGCTGTAAGATTAAAACCTAATTGCTAAGCACTCTTTGCACAACATAATAACTCCAGGACTCTTGAGCCCTAATAAGCATCAATAAGCTATTGTTCCAGTAGGCTTTCATTTTACTGATGACATGTTAAATAGGAATAGAGTTGGTTTCCATATTTTTGATGTCTATTTCTTATTAGATTTCATCTCTTCATATCCGATGTGGTTTATTTTTGTTGCTTAAGTATGATCTAATATTAAAATTCTGCTTTCTCTCCTGCGCATGTACACTGGGAACAGCTCTGAAAATTAGATTGATACCGACCCATCAGAGAAGAAAATTTGGTCATTTCTACATAATTTAACTATGTTTAATTGATCCACAGCTGTAGCATGAACACACTAGGAGTGAATTTTCAATGCTGTTTTCCTATATAGGCATATGGGTGTAATTTACAGATTTGTTCTCAAGATGTGGACAGAATTTAAGCAACTAATTTCACTAGGTAGTGAACAACCTATTCCTTAGGCATTTCTAAGTTTTTGGAGGTTCTTTGCCAGGCTTTTGACCATCAAAGACATGGAAATTCTGAAACTCTGCCACTCTCATCCTTGATTCTTGCTGTGTTAGCAGAAGAGAAGGATGTTTCAAAGCTCAGGCTGTGCGCTGGAATTTTTTCCTATTCAACAAAAAGCACTCAGCACAGAAATGTGTTTCTGGCTGGAACAGACACCAGGTGTTATCTCTTCCTTACTGGGGAAGCAACGCACCCCCTGAGGAGTCTTTGCAGCAATGTCATCTACTGTCCCACACTGCTACAAATGGGGTTTCATTCTCCATAACCATGGGCAGGCCAATGGCATCAGACAAAATTCTCAAGCCTGAAATTCTCCAGTTGCCTTTGTGACATAATTCTGTGATCAGGAAATGAAAAATGGACTTATGTTCCATCAAGTGCAATGGCTTGATGGCCAGTGCAAGTATTGATGGTCTCTGTCATACTAGAGGTACTGCTGAGGCTGAGAGGTGGGGCTGCTGCCCTTGGGGGGTACATCATCACAGAAAAGGACCTCCTCACAACTTGCTTCTGCAGACATCTCTCTATGTGACCTTCAAAGCTTCAAAATGCTGTGTCATTATAAAATGTTCTTAAGCAGTCCTTCCTCTTGCTCGCATCTTCACAAAGCCTTTATTTCATTGCTCTGATAGGATTGCAGTTTTATCAGCCCTAGCTTTATTCCAGCAGTAACTTTTAAAGAATTATAACTAGGCCATGTTTCCCCAGCTCCTGTAATCCTCTACCAGAAAAGAAGGGATATAAACGAAGTACCTTATCATTATATATTACCACAAGAATCAACATTATAATTAGGTACTGTATCCACTTTGTAATCACTACGGCTTTAATTTCCAATCAAAAGCATCAAAGTCTACAGACAGTGACCCTGATATTGAACAATTCCTTTTCATTTTCTTTGACAATGAATTTTCAAAGGTAAAAAGGGGGCAGGGAGAAATGGTATTTTATTCTAGAACTTCTACATAATTATAGCAATTATAAAAACCTTTCATGTGCTTGGTCAGCTTTTACTGCTTACGTTTAGCTGTGGTTAGAAGTGTCTCTGAAAGTTATAATGTGTTTGGGGCACCAGAGTCTGTCCCACTATTATAAATACTGGCTAGGCAGACTAATGATTGCAGGGCGTAGTGGAAAAGGTTAGTCATAAATATGGAGGATGTTAGTGCAGCTAACATAAAAGGAATTTAGAAATCTACTTCAGCAAATTGCTGTGTGCTATTTTACCTGTTTCTTTTTCTCTCTTGTTATGAGCAGTATTAAAACAGCCCCTAAATGCTGCAATAAAGACTCAGACTTTGTTGTGCTAGATTTCCAGCAAAAGGTATCCCTGCCCTAGGTGTGCTGCCATGCTGCACCCCAAAGGTCTGGAGCACAGAAACTTTTCAAGTAGAAAAGGCTCTTCTTTAGTAAGTAGATTGAATTGCACTCAAACATCAGACATTCATATTTTTTCACTAGTGTAACTGTGTGTCCCCACTGTAGGACTTTTCCCAATGCAGGTGTATGACCAAGAGCTGAAGCTAAAAGGTCAGATATCTGAGTGGTAGACACATGCCCAAACTTCCCTGTAAAAATGTTGGGCAGCCAGAGTAGGGTGGATAGTGAGAAGCAGAGGAGATCAGATCTGCCACAGACCACATAGCAGAGGCTTCCCAGCCCTGAGACCAATAGAAACACAAAGACTCACTGAAATCCTTCAGGGGCATTTTTTTCTTGAATGAAGAATCCAATGTATTTTCTTAAGGATGGAAAGCAAAGCAGAGAGATTTCAGCCTGCTGTCCCCTTTGGAGAAAAGAGCAGCTGAATGGAAAGGATTATGCGACTACAAAATCTGGAGCCAAAGAAACATCAGCTGGTGGCTGTGGATTGGTCCAAATTTTTCAATAAGAAGTGGAGTTCACTGCTCAGTTTAAATGGCTGAGTAAGCTCTAGAGCTACTTGGTTGAGTGTGCTCAGTGTTTTCAAATCACAAAAGTTTTGTTATCCTTATCAATATCGTTTTCTTCGGAAATTTGCCTACATATTAATAAAAAGTTAAATGTCAAAATGATGCATATTGAAATTATCAAGCTATTTTCACTATTTTGAGCTTGGTCCTTTGACTCATCTGTTTATTGATATTTTTAATATTCTGATGTTTCAGTCACTTTTGTGGTGATTTTTTTTACTCTGCATGTTCTCTCAGAAAAGGTAATCATTGTTGCTTTATTCTATTCAAAACTTTGCTTTGTTAAAAGACAATATATTTCAAACAACGTTAAAACACCGTTATATCATATCCTATCTGGAAAATTTACTCATACTGAATATTGTTTAATTCTTACAAAAGTCTGGGATTAACATGAAATAAAGAGGCAATATTTTTGAGACAAGTGATAAAACTAAGAGCTTGATACACTAGATTGTTCTGTCCTACAAATTTTACTTCCTAATATTCTTATTATTGCCTACTGATATTGTCAGCCATATATCTAGTCTTCAAGGTGGGAGCTGTGAGATGTGTGCCATGTGTGCCTACCAGTCATATGCACTGTGCCTTATTTATATTAAATCCATCCATCATAATCTTCCCTTCCACTTCTCCTTTCATCTCTTATTTTCCTCCACCATATTATAACCTCCAACTGTCCTTCCTTCATAAGTTTTGTGGCACTCAGGTATTTTGGTCTGTTTTCTTGACCTTTCATAATAACTTCCATCATACCAGTTTCCTCCATAACATTTTCTCTGTCACTGATGGTCTCTCTTGGGCTTTGTTAATTTTCTTAGCCTTAAAAATGGTCTCAGAAGCCTCTGTGGGGGTGGCAATGAGAAGGAGGGGAAAAAAAAGGAAAAATGTAAGGGAATGACAGATAAAAGGAAAATACATTGAAAAAGTAAAAAGGGAAAGGGGGAAAAAAGGAACAGAAATGCCAATGATAAAATCTATGTTTAGGTATATTTTCTGCTTTCTTTATGAGTTCAAATCCCTCAGTCAAGTAATTTAATATCTAAATTAATTTCACATTGATTTTCCCCTCCCCTAACTATTTACATTTTTCCTTCTATTTTAAATAAATAATCTTTTCAGAAGTGTCTTCCAAGTATAACAATTGCTTCCATGACCTTGTTTTTCCAACATTTTTGACCCAGGCAGAAGCAACCTTCTGCACAAGGCAGTGTATGGTGGTTTTGTGGGCCATTTGGTCTGTTTGGGTACAGGATTGTTTGTGTAGAGGCAGGGCTGCCTTGGCCCTGCTTTTAAAACCCACATTGCTCAGTATGGAGGGGTTTTATGGCTCTGTGAGTTCCCTACTACCATTATAACCAGTGGTATAGCTATTAGTGGCACACTGCTACGTGTATATATTTCCAAAGGCAGCATGTATATTGATTAACTTTGTTGTCCCATAGCACCTCAAATTGTGCTGAAATTGTGACAAATTAGAGAACAATTTAATGACAAAGGAAGTAAAATGTAAACAGTAGCCAAAAAATTGTTTCTCCCAAGAGGTTTTCTCAGGTATATAGAAAATGTTTGTAGACATTCCCATAAAATCAGGGGAAAGTCAAGAGATTTTCCTATTGTTTGGGTGGCTCCCATACCATCCATACTTGTGAGCAGAGCATGGGAGACTGGGAACATGGAGAGAGCAGTGAATTCTGGTACCACTCACAGTCAGAATATGGATCAGAAGAGACTCTTCTAAATCCATCCAGAGGGTCTCAGGATATCCTTAGTAAGTCTCAAAGACAATAAATCAATTAAATCTTGGGTGAATTAATATTTTATTCTCCTTTCTCATTACAAGAATATATGTGTTTTTTATCCATACTGTTTAAAGAGCTTTTTATCACTCTATGACTTTTCTTCCCATAGGTAATGTTTTGGGCTTGATCCAGATGCCTTCACAGCTTGGCCTTTTTTCATGCACAGAGAGATTTACTTTCCCAAACCCAGGCAATAAATCCTTAGATTATGATTTAAGTGGAATTTTACTATCATGTTAAATCGCTATTAGAAGCATCGTTCTCATTGAAAGTATCCAGGAAAGTACAACTTTAGAAATGAGCCGTGCCATTGACTAGAATTATAGATCAGTTTTGTGCTTCTATTTATAGCTGTGCAGGCTCCTGAAGTCAGGCAGCTCCTTTCCATTTAATGGCTCTTTCTAAGAATTTCTGAAGCACTGACCTCTTTGTGCAAACAGTTACCAACATGAAGCATAAGACACGGGTGCAGGGGAAAGGGGCTTCCCTGGGCTGTGTGATTATTGGATATCTTAGTGTTCATCACTTACTGGACATCAGCACTAATGTTATGAAAACCTTATAAAAGTATGGATCATTAGGGCTGTTCTGCTGAACTTCTATGAAGATGCTCTGGGGATTCACTGAGCCCATTATTTATCTTCTGGTGTCTTAAAATGTCGATTGGTAGCAGATTAGCAAGTGTAAATTACATTGTGGAAGCAATAGTGAATTCATTCTACACTGAGCCCCAGTGCAACACAGTATCAAGGTCCTAAGGCACAGTGGTGACTCTGGCCTCGGTCTGAAAATCAAAATGCACTAATCCATAAATTTAATTTTCCCATATGACACATAATTTTAACAAATATATTTGCAGTGTGGGCACACACACACCCATTACAGAAAATATTAAGCATATTTTGAGCCAAGACTCCCACACACACCCCCCAAATCATTAGCATTTAATTTACAATTCATAGGCTGATATCTTCAAACCTTCAGACTAAAATCAAACCACTCCTCCAAAGCAAGAAAAATGTCAGTTAAACATTAGGACCCAAATATATTTATATTCATCTGTTTTCTAAGTTTTTAACTTTTCCAAGGTACCCAGCCAAATGGCAAGTGCTCAGTGATTTATTCCTCCTTTTTTTCCCCCTAAATTATTTCTTCCACATCACATAAATGATCTGTTTAAAAACAGAAAAAAGATCCATCTGTCAGTGTTCCTGTCGTTATATGAAAATGGTGCCACACCAGCAAAAATATCTATAGTAGCCCCTAGGAAAGGAATGTAAATTTCATATTTACCTCTCATATAATTTTTTTCTTCTGCTGAACAGAAACTGGTATGGAAAGAACAATCATTTTATCCTCACATGCATAGAAAAGACCACTTATTCTGATTGTAATTTAATAAGCAAGACTGATATTTTTACAAAGAAAAAAGTCGTTTACAGTGGAAAAATACTGTAATTTAATAATCAGCATATATTGTAGAGCTCAGGATATTATAAATCTCTCTTGATTTCAGGAAAAATCCCTTATAACAGTACCAAGTTGCCTGGTGCTGCTGATTCAGGCTGGTTTGACAGTGAGACCAGTTGGGTCTTGCAAGCTTTTACTCAAGAAATTACTTTAACTCAAATACCCTCCCTCAAGGACAGCAGAAATCAGGTCACAGAGTCCAAGGCACTGCAAGCAACTGGAGAAAACCAAGCTGAGAGCCAAGGTGTGCAAAAACCAGTCATGGGATGGAGGCACATGGTGAAGGCTCCCAGCCTTTGCTCCAGTTGTCAATCTGGGTCTGCTCTGGTTCCATCTGGTTTCTGGTGCTCCTCATCCATGAGGAAGCTCAGACTGAGGTTTGCCTGTCATGCAGGCCAACACCAGTGCTCCTGTCTCTTTTCTGTTGTTAATACGCAAAATCTGCTTCTGTACTCGTGAGTTATCTGCAGCAGAAATACAATGATGCAATTTATCTTGTTTTAAAAGCTTCCTTTTCCCTCTCTTTTATTTGTGTTATAGATCTTCTGTCTCTCCCGTGTTCAGTAGAACTTGTCAGGGATGACATTTCTCTGCAATTATAAGGGCTGGTTGAGTAAGAAATTCAGTCTCGTAAAGACAGACTGTACAGCTCCTTATCCAAACAAAATGTGTTTACTAAGATCTAGACACATCCTCATGGCCCAGATCTGTATGAACTACTGTGCTTGTGATTTGGGGGTGCATTTTTGGTGAAGTTTCTGCTGATTACATAAGGAGGTGTATTCTTTTCCGCTCTCTCCTTTGTACCTCCTTCTATCAAGGTATTTCAAATTAATTCCCAAAATTTTCCCATCAGGGTTGTAGAAATTGTATATTTTCCATCTCAATCTCCAGGCCATTCTTATTATTTCTCTGATAATGAACAGATGTTATGACCAATATTTTTCAATATCCAGGTATGTCCCTTCAGTTTTAAATATTGCAATTTAAGATTGAGGTCAATGACATGGGCCACTGTAAGTTCACAGTAAGGGAGTGTCTATTTACCTATGAACTCTTTCAGATCCAAATAAGGGAAGCAGCTGCAGAAAGTCAACTGCAAAGGCAAGGTTGCAGTCAAAAAACAAAACAAAAAGAAAATTAAATTCAAAACTTACTTCTGGGATCTGAAGATAAAATCATGATCAATTTTCAGCAATTTAGTGCTTTGTAAAACCACTCTGAGGTGATTTTAGCAATCTGTTCTCATTGGTCGTCTTGAGAAGCCTGGTTCTATTAAATCTCACAATTTTATTGAAAGTTATAAGTTTTTTTTTATATGTTCTCTTAGAAGCCCTCATCTTCTGAGAACAGTGATAATCTTTGATAATTTCAGCAGACATTTACAAAATAATAGTTTTTTGCTTCTGATGGAAATGAGATGTTCAAAGAACTGAATTTTAAGGACTCCAGTGCTGAAATAGAAACAAGCATATATTTATTCCAAAAGTTTCCATTCTCCAAGACAGGACTAGATGGAGCAGAATTCCTCTCTGCATGGTATTACTAGGACAAGAGTACCTCAGGGGAAGATGTTAACAGAATCCTTTGTTCTCTACTCCTCAATAACTCTGCAACAGGGTTACATTTTTCTGTTATCTTTTTCTTCTTTCTCTCATATCTCCTGTTTTCAGTCCCATCTCTCTGTTCATTATTCACTATTCCTTTTGACGTGCTTTGAAACCCTGAATTTCCCAAGCAAGATACTGTTCATTCTCATGGTTTCTTGATCAGAAGGCCAAAGGAAAGTAAAAGATAAACCATGTTTTTAGACATGACTTGCTCTCCTTGACTTCAATAGGAGTTGTACATGCATTTGAAGCTGTCTTGTTTAAATAGCAAAAGTGTGTGCAGCTGTTTGTTTGCTAAGCAAAGAACCTGGAAGTGAGAAGCTGTCTGACTGCATGTCCTCAGCAAGCTTATTTTAAGAGCAGATTTAAAAACTCGGCACCAGGACCTGTCAAGTACCAGGTATTTCATCCACTGAAAGAAAGTTATCTCCTCCACACAAAAATGTTGTGTAGTGAAGAGAGTTTCAGAAAACCCACGCACCTTTAGCTGCAATCTTAAGCATTCCTCCTTCCTCAGATGAACTAACCTATGCTTTATAGCAAGAAGAAAATTATAGCCTCTCCCATGCTTGTTATAATGAAAACCCAGAAGTTTTTCAGAGTTCTTTTATCATATGTGTAGACATGTTACATCATAGCATTTTCTACAGAACATAACACAATTTAATGTCTCTTAAGAAGGAAGAAACAGGTATACAAGGCACAATTCCAATAGAATTTGAATTTGGATACACATGATTCAGAGCAGCACAACCAACCTTATTTAATTCATCCATGCAAATCCGATCCATGTCAGCCTACAAAATTCTGCTCTGTCCTTTTTACACAAGTAGGGAGAAAGATGAAAATAACTGGACTGCAATTGTTGACACCATGTCAGTGAGGACAGTGCTGTTTTTTAGTGCTGCCTTCAGTGCCCTCTAAATAATTCAATTCATCAAATGTAAAACTTACAGTAAGTAAAGTTATTGTTAACCACTCCTTATGAATGAAAGCTTGAGGCTTTTAAAAAGGCTCTAAATGCAATTTCACAATGTTAATCCTAATTATCATGTTTATCTTCATTTAACACAAATAACTGCCACAATTGGTTTACCATTAAACTATTTGAGAATAATATATACAGACTTTCCCAAAAATAATATTTGCAAATTATCCCCTTTTGAAAATGCTTCTTAATAATGAAATTATTCTGTGATTTCCTCCAGATATCCAGTCCCCCAACAAATAAACACTATATAGCTGCTCAAGGCCACTTCTCAGCTTCTAAAATTAATAATTTTTAAAATCCATTATGTCTGTAACCAAACTTTTTTTTTTTTGCAATAACATTGCTCAGATTGTGAAAAAAGTGAAAGGCAAAATATTGCAGTCTTTTCCCCCAGGTTAAACACCCACAACTCCCTCAATTGCTTCTCATAAGACTTGTGCTCCAAACCCTTCACCAGCATCATTGTCCTTCTGTGGTTGAGAGCATGCTGAAAGGCACACCAGGACTCATCTCACCACCATACTTGGTGGGGTTGTTTTATCTTTTCAAAAATACTAATAACTGGACCAGATAGCTCCTCAGATACTATTAACTCTGAAAGCATATATATAAATATATATAATTTTTAAGTAGGGAATCCAGATTTTTCTAGTATTACTTGACAGCTCATTGGGATGTGCCTGAGATTAATATTTTTGGTTTAGACAAGTCATCTGTACCGTTGTACAGTATGTACAATCGTTGCTTCAGTCTTGTCCTTGTATCTAGTCCATTATATTTGGGTGAATATATTTCTGATGAGGAAGTGAGTCAATGCCATTTTTACAGAAAATGCTCTACAACCTTGATAGTCACTGCTGTATAAAAGTCACCACCTGTAAGCCACTGTGAATGCCAATCAAACAGAATGAGAAGCATTTTGTCACAGGAAAGGTTTCTCAGTGTAAGTTTCAGTGATCAATGTGGCATTTCCATTTATTCTACCATCTTGTTAAAAAAGAGAAAAAATTACATTGTCAGATCCAATTTGACATTAAAATTAGAACTTTTTTAGTCAAGATTCTGAAAATGCTTGAAGGCTAAAGTAAATGTACCCATAAAAATTAATAAATGTTTCTATTAAATATATATTAATTCTCCAAGGCAAAATTTATATGTCAACAGAAATAGTTAATTACAGGCATAAATATAAAAATGACAGTTTCAAACAAAAAAGTTTGGAACGAGCATTGTTTCCTTCTCATTAGGTTATTCTGTGTTTATAAAACAACAGTAAAATGCAAGCCTCTTAATGTGAGATTTCAAAAGTTAAATACCATTAATTTAAATTACTCTTCTGTCTTTCCTTTTCTTGCTCCTCCTCTCCTAGATGATATAATTAGAAATAGCCAAATTATGGACAAGATCATGCTCTATAAATTCTCTATATTAGCTAGCTATTTGTCAGATACATGTAAGTAGATATCCAGCTAGACCATACAAACAAATTCAGCCATAATAGTCGCAAGAAAATCTAGCAGTGAGGGTTAATTTCTGCATTTTCTCCTCTCCCTTAAGACAGTTAGGACTAAGTTCAGGAAACTGAATCAGTCAGTCTGAAACTACTTTCACTGTAAGTTGTTCTAGACATTGATGCAGTTTGAACTGAGGTTAAAATCAAACACAGGTACCACTAGTGCCTGTGTACATACAGGTGGCAAACTCCTTTTGACTTTTTTGGACATTGAAGCATCAGTATAGAAAAGGTGGCAGACCTTTTCTGCTTCAAAAGGAGGCTGCTCTATTGTGTACTCTGTTCTGGTTTCAAATACCAATAGATGTCCTCTTTTCCTCATTGCTACTGTTTCTAAATACCATGAATGTTTATTAAATATTTTATTATCTGACACCTCTTTGCTGTCTAATCTTTCTCCAAGGGTAGACAGGCATGGGCTGAAATGTTATCTGCTGATTATTTAGGTTTATATGATCATGGTACATTAAGGGACTCCGTATTTTGAACATAAAGTGGAAGATCAAAACTGGGACCTGGTAGGATACCACAGTTTTGTTCCTTATTCCCATTCTAGATCAGCAAGCCCCAAAAATGCATTCCCAAGATGAGTGAGGCTTTCTTTTGGTAGCAGAAAAGGGTGGTGTTTAGACTAAAATGAGCTTCTGTTTTCCTCTTCTACTAGCAGAGGGAAAAATCTCTCCAACTGGTTTATAAATATGCACAACCACATGTCCTTAAATCCCATCCATGGTAAGCTGCTGGAAACATGAACCCATTCTGTCCACAGTTCCAGCTGACCAAAAACCTGACAACCACCTCAGTGCTGGAAGACAAAACACAAAGAAGTGCAACCTATCAGCTCAGATTCAGAATGACATTGTGACAGTCTCATAGCTTTTGTTTGCCCGAGGTCTGGCGCTGTCTGGTCTCTGGGCTGGAGCACACGCTGTGTGGCTCCGCAGTGAGCAGCCTTAGGAGGAGTGTCACACTTGGATAATAATTCTCCAGTTTATGAGCTTTTGATTACCTTCGCTACCCAAATTATTTTTCTGTTCCTTTATGAGTCTCCTGATCTTGTGCAGCAAAAGCCTGAAATTGTCAACCTGTTCAAAATAATAGAATCTTTATCGGCCCATTATTTCCAACATCTGACTGGTAATGCAGAGCAATAACTATTAGGTAATAACGTCAGTTTCTGATTAGAAAAGCTAATATTGTACTAGCAATAAACTTTGTTCACACTGCAGAAAAGATACATCTGTCAAGAGTTTTGGAAAGGACTCTGCAGTACCCAAAATAAACAAGCCAAAGAAAACATTAGTATTAACACAAGTAGCATAAAAATAAAATGCAAACAAAACAGAAACCAAACAGAAAATATCACGTTTCAAAATTCTTCATAGCACATAATCAGCTTCTACCACATTATCCTGTGAAGTGACCGCCTTAGTGGGATTTAATGTGACTCTTTTGGGGGAAAGAGAATTTTAATCTGGAACAGGCATTCAAATTCAGTCCGTCTTCAACCTTCAGCATGAGTTCAGTGTTCCTTAATCTTGCTCTCCACTTCTGACTTCCCATGTTGAAAATATTTTCAGGTGAAAGGCATCTGCAGAAGGAGCTTCAAGCCTGAAAGGTTTTCAAGATCCCTGAAATATCAAACTGTTGCCCCTGTCAAATGGGCTCCTGAGGACTGAAGGCTTTTCATTTTTCATCCTAGGTCTAGTAGGAATTATTCAATTTTATAACCAGGTTTCCTCTGGCTGCTACTGATGCTAGAAATAAAAGCAGTTTAAAATTCATGAGGGGCATCTGACTATTTTCCATTTCTAGCTGAGGACTGCATTTTGCTCTCCTCAGTCACGCTCACAACACCATTGTGCAAAGAAACGCAGCTGAAATGAATCATTTACTCCAACTGTGGTCACAAATGAAAGCTAAACAACAGAAATTCATTGCACTGGCTCTGCCAGCCTGGTGTCTCTTCAGGATCAGAGGACACAATGAGAAACACCAGGGAACTGTAACAGAGGCAGGAGAACATTTGGTGCTGGAAAGTTAAGGGTAGCAAAACAAACTCATAGGCAAGTCCTTCTGTAAAGGGCTGGGTGTCCTTGGAGGGGTCTCCTTGAACACAGCACATGTGGTGCTGAGAACACGGGGGTCCCCAGGACTGCAAAGCTTTGTTCTTTATTTATTAAATATTTATTTACTATATGAGAGGGCTGCAGAAATTCTTCAGTTCCAACAGAACTTTTCTTCACTAAAAGGTCTTCTGGAGGGATTTATCAACCTGGCAGGGTTCTTCAGAAGAAACATCTGCAGTTAAGTACCTAATAAAAGTATTCTCAGAATGTTGTCAGGCATAACTCTAATCCTGATAAATCAGATGGTTAAACCAAAGATTTGTTCTGTGCAGTTGACCTGAGATTATCAACAGTCTTGTACAGTGTAGTTGAGCTATTTAGGTGTCCTACAGCATCCTCACATCTTTCCCTCTCCAGAATATATTTAAAAGCTTCCTTGACCTTTTTTCCTTCTGCTTTAAATTTTTTAAGTGCTGTTTTTCCATCATGCATGTCTCTCATTTTTGTGGAGCACTTCCAAGGACCTTGCCCTGATTCTTGGGAGTGTCTAGTGTTGGTGAGGCTGACTTCAGATCGCCAGTTTCTTTTAGGGTTATTGGCAGCTAAAAAGCACAGGGAGCTTTTGCAATGCTGTTTTGGGAAAAACAACATGGGTGAGGAGGGGCTTTGGCCACCTTTAGGCTGCAGGTTTGAAAATACTGGTAGTACATAAGCAAACACACAAAAGGTACTCCAAAACGTCAGATGCTCAGATATTGCCTAGTATGATTTCTCAAACTTTAGCAGATATTTCATCTAAAAGGAACTTCTTGCAAGAAAAAGGTCGAGGGAACAGCAGGAAACAACATTTGTTTTTAAAAAATTGTTTCCATCAGGAAACTAAATTAATTAAAGTGGATTCAGAAAAATGGCTCTATTGAATGCATTTTCCCTGGGAAAAAAAATGACAAAAATGCTCAAGCTCAAATATAGAATCTCTTGAAAATACTCATGTAAGTGGTTAATTTATAATATATTTTTAATGTGGAAAAGAGTTATAAAAAGAAATAGCATATTTAAGGCCTGATCCCACACCTGCACCTTTCTGTAGAGTGGATGAGTCAGAGTAACTGTTTCAAATTCAAATGTTAGTTGAAAAGGTTTTGAAAGAGGTGGTAAAATAAATAGTAACAAATGTGTGGGACCAGATGCTACTCATGCAACAGCTCTAAGGGAAATAAAATGTAAAATATGTAGCATGCTGCCAATGTTTAAATCAGTCATACTACCAAAGGAGTAAAAGGCAGAAAATGGAATCTCAGTTTTAGAAAGAAGGCAATGGGGATGCAAAGAGCTACATGTCAGTTAACTAGTCTGGGATACAGAGCAAATTACTTGACATTACACAAAGAACAGAGTTTATAAACATGTGAAAAAATGTGACAAAATGAGAATGAATCCAAATGACAGATGGATGCAGTGCTTCAATAGCACTTATCAGTCTGCCAGTCCTGAACAAGGACATGGATCACTGTGGTCCAGCACGTATAATGGGATACGTGAATTTTCCAAAACTTTTAACATGGACTCATCAGGAGAAGAAGCTGCCATGGAATACAAGAAAAGGTTCCACTGTGAATTAGTAACTGTTCAAGAGGTTAGAAGCAAAGTGTGGGGATTAGCAGATAGTCCTCAGTAGACTGACAAGGGATTTGGGCTGTTCAAAATACACCTGGATATTTTGAAAAGGAAGTAAATAACAAGGAGGTAGTTTTCCAATGCAAAATTATTTCTTTGTAAGATGCTGCAGAATGATCTCACAAGATTGTGTGACTGGCTACTAAAATAGGAGAAGAAATGTAAATATTAATATATGCAAATCAGCACAGTCAAAAAAATAAACATAAGTATCCATAGGAATGGATAAATGCTAAAGTAGCTCCAGAATGGACCTTGAATTCACAGGGAACAGTGCTGTGAAAATATCTTATCATTTCTTAGGCCTTTGCACCAAATCAGATGAGTATTAGTGATCATGAGGAAATTAATAGAGAAATTAATAGACACATCATCATTATTATGTCTCTATTAAAGCTATAGGGTACTCAGATTTGGAAGAACATTAAGAGGAATTCTGATCATCCCATCTCAATAAGGATATTACAGAATTAAAAGCAATTCAGAGCAGACAGATAGTGATTAGGGACAGAGCCGTATCCATATGGAAGTTACAAAACAAAATTAGGATCCACTGTCCTAGGTAAAAGTGATTGTTAGAGAAATGCAATAAAGAGCTATAAAAGCATTAATGAAACAGAGTCTTGAGCAGGGAAATAGCTACTCTTTATTTCTCATAAACAGGAGTGAGAAGACATCTAGTAAAAAAATCATACAGAATTAAAGCAAATAATTAAACCACAGATGAAATTTGGATATGGATTCAAAGAGCAAGTGCAATACAAAAGTAAACATCTATTAAATACTGTATATAGATGAAAGGTTTTGGTCAGAGTGTCCCGAAATGTGCAAAATATTCAGAGATTAAGTGACTCAGTGACACGTCTTTCACTGAATACAAAAGATGGAAGCTCAGTTTGATACAGACATTATGTTCTTGCTGTGTCCCTCTTCAAGTGCTTTCATCTTGCATCCATACACACATTATAACCAAATCAATGCACATCTGGGGGCTCTGGAGAAGGTAACAAGGTAACCTTTTCAAAGGACACACCGTCCTTAAACTATTCAGCTGTGTTGGGAAGTGAATTCCTCTGCAAACAACAATATTTGATTTACAGGATATGGTGCTCACTCATTTGTAAGTAGGTTATACTCACATATTCACCATGTCTCTTGCACACTGCTCCTGCCTGCATTTAACCTCACATGCACCCATTCCCTTCTGCATTATTCTACAAGGATTTCTATGGCAACCTTTACTGGAATTCATCCACCTAAAAAAAAAAAAAAAAAAAAAAAAAACCAAAAAAACACTGTACTTTTTACAGAAAATAAGTTTTCTCCTGGTCACATCACTTATTTGCTCTACAATGGTACAGTGGGCATTTGCAGAGACAACAATGAGCAGTAGGAATCAGAGGGTGATGATTTATGTCATCACCACTGCCAAATGTGTTTGTCAACAGACAATCCTTGGTACACATCATCTAATTAAGGAGAGAGAAGATAGCCTAGAGCTGCTCATGCTCATACCACTGTGCATTCACAGTCTTCAAAAACGGGCAAAACCTGTGCTTTTCTTAAGTGCTGTCCAAACCTCAGCAGAGCTGTGGTGTCTTGTAACACAGCAACAGTTTCCATCAGAATGAGCTGACAAAGTTCATGTGTTTTGCATCATCATCACTTCTTTTGTTAAAGACTCTGGTCTCTCTGAGCTTAGCTCAGTTGCTCTTCATTACACATAATTTCCCTAATCAGAGAACAAAAACCTAGGTTAAGAGAATGTTAAGGCAAATTCATAACCATAGGGAGATTCACAGGCTATACCCTTTGCTAACGAAACATAGCAGGTCACAGCAGACATCTGAGGTATTCCTGCACCAGATGTGTCCTTCTGAGGCAGCAGCAAGAGTGCTCGGGTCCTCACATCTGCTAAGCACCTTCAAGGACTGGAATATGGCTATGAATTTTATTGCTTTCATTACCCAGCATCACTGACCTTACATAGTTTTAATTAATTTTATATGTGGTTTGGACTACCTTGGTTTTATATTATTTAGGCACTTTCAGTAACAGCTAGATAAATCATTGGACACATAATATTAATACAGAAAAATGTACAAGCCATGATAACTATTCCTAATAAACCCAGTTGGCACAGAAATACCCATATAGCCTTTCTGTCCTGCAAATGCCTAAGGTACCACACATGTCAGTGACAGGAAGGAAAGTCCTCAGGAGTGTCATTGGTTATTGATGTGGCAGACTCTGTTTTGCAGGACCCCTGAAGCAGAACATCATAAATTCAAAAGGAGTTTCTGTGGTTAGTACTGAAATCTGGAACTAAATACTAGCACAAGTCTATCTCTTTAACTAAAGCAAAAGAATAAATTCCATTGGTAGGAAATGTTTATTTGTATGAAAACTTTTAAATTTTTAAGAGAAAGTAAAAAATTAAACATCACTTTTCTGCCTAATGGAAGATATAGTTTGCTGTTTCATTCCCTGTGCCCATGTTCTCCTTCACAGACTCTAAACTTCTATTGAATCACAGTCCTCTCTACATGAGCAATACCCTAGGAAGGAGACAGGTTTTCTGAAAAATCCTCTCTAAGACCCAATTTTGTTTCCATCATGTTGCAAGGAAAACCAAGAAAATGAAGTTCACTCATTCCTGACTCCTCATGATGGACACAGATGAAAAGTTCAACTTACCTGCTGACTGTACCACTTTGGAGATTGTACAGATATAATTTAGTGACATGATAATAATAATTTATGCATCTAAATGCAGATTCTGGTTTTCCATTCTGTATGACCAAATCCTGCAAGCCTCTTGCTTTGGTATGATCCTTGTTGTCTAGGTGTTCTCACCATGTGAGTCACAAGAGCTATGAGTTTCTTCACCTCAGCAACATGTTTTAACAGTGACCTGAGAGCTGTTCATGTCAAAAAAGAACATCAGTAAAAAAAGACTTAAACCAGCACACAGACTACACACTCCTCCTTATAACCCCAATATCATGTATCTTGCAAGCACCCTCTGTAGGCTCATGCATCTACCTTTCCATGAAATGTGAGCATGCCTTATTTCTTTTCAGTTGTGTAGACACGATCCTCTTCATGATTACCCTTTATAGACTTCAAATGTTTGCTGGTTGTTTGCTGATGTTGACTTATCCTGAGTCTTTTCATGAGCTTTTTCTTCACATTTGTTTGGATTTAGCTGAGAATTCTGAAGGATTCCTTGCATTGCCTATGATGGTCTTACAGAGATTCTGTTATTGATCTGGAGAAATAATATACGACTGCTGGCCAAACTTCAGAGGAGAAGACTAATTTAGATAAGAAAGCTGTTGCAAGTTCCAAAGACAGACTATTTTAAAGCATCAGGTTATGAGAAAGCATTAAAAGGCAAAATCAACTTTAACAACTGAGAATCATTTTTATTATAGTCATAGCTTTCTATGAAACATATTCTACACACTCAAATGGTGTTTTTTGTGGTAATTCTCAGTAATGCTAAGAATATTTTTATGATGAAAAGAAAAGGAAGTGATAAACAGACAGACAATTGACCTGCTTTAGACATTTTCTGTGAAAAAGATGTGAATAATTTGCAATTTATATTCAAATTAAGATGTGTAGAGAAAATTTCTAAGATTAAGGTCAGAGAAAGGCAAATGGCTTAGTGATCTTCAAGCAGTGTTTGAGAAGAGGGTGATACTTTGCTGCAAGGTTTGTGCAGCAAGCACACCACCCCTTTGACCATTTTCCCTCTGAGGTCTGGAGAGGGAACTGGTCTGTGAAGGGGCTACACAAGAAACCAAGAAATCTGGCTTCTCTTTCTAGGTTTAGCTGGGGAGTGGTGATAGGCATTTTAGGTGTGTGTTGTTGTAAGTCTCAGACTCAGATTTTCAATATATCTGCTCATCTGTCACACCAATCTCAGCAACAGCAAAGGACTTGAGTGCCTTTATGTGTGACACCACAGCTGCCCTGCACCAAGGGCTGTACTTATGGCATGGCCAGGAACATGCACACTGCAAACACACAGTACAACTTATGGATCCCTTATGCATTTGGGGCTCGACTTCTCTCTCTCCTGTCTCTCCAAGCAGTTTCTGCAGATGATCAATTCCATTGAATTCAGAAATTATTCATCTGCTCATTCTTCCACCTGGACTCAAGCTTGCAGGTAGCTCTAATTTTATGTGGGTGTATTAATTTGATTTGATTTCATTCCCAGAGAAATAATATTTGATTGAGGGAGTGAAATGCCTGCTATTTTCTTTTTTGAAATGATGGTAGTGAAAACAAACCCAAAAAAATAGGGAGGAATAGGTTAGTTTTAAAAACCATTTCTTAATAGAATGCTCAGTAAAATGAAAATATTTTTAATTTATGATTTACACTGGAAAAAAAAATAAATATTAAAGTGACCTTTCTGCTTTTCAGTGAAAAAACAGCTGATCTGTTCTACAAGGTTCCAACTGGAATGCTACATATGAGTCTTATGCTTGCAACCTTAACATGGCAAAATCATCCTTTCCTGTAAAAAGTTCAGTAATGGCTGACTGAGATTTTTCTGCTGACTAATACATAGAAACCTAGGAATCTGCCAAAATTTGGTAGTATTTTATTTATGTGAAAGAACAATATCCATGATCATGTGCTTTATTGTTATGCATTTTCTCTCAAGGGCCAAAGCCAATTTTATGGTTTATCATTTTTCTCCTGCAATACCACCTGCACGAACTTGTTGGTCAGCTTGTTTCCATTTCTTTCACCTCCTCAGAGGTTTGTATTTCTCCACACTGGTGGTATAAGAAGCTCCTATTTCCACCTCCTGCAGCCCTGGTGCTCGGTATAGTTTATCCTGTTTACGATTGATTTCGCGGTGATAAATCCCAGTGAGCTGCCAGGCGTGCTGTGCTGTGGATGCCCAGTGAACCTCAGCTGCTCTGCCAGCCTCAAGAAGGCTGCAGACCAGAGAAGTCTTCTCTCAAATGAGTAAAAAAAAAAAATAGCAACAAAACCCAAACTTCCCCATTTCTCTTTTTTTGAATTTGGTTAGAGTCTTACAGCTCTTTTTTTTTTTCTGCCCCCCATATTAAAAAAGTCACTCAAGAAAACCTTTCCAGGTGCAATTAATCCTGCTCACTTGGATCCAGAAGCTGACAAAACAAACACAGATTCAAATAGGATAGAGAAATTTAAGGATATTATTGGAGAGATTAGAAAGTTCCCTGGTGGAAAAAGAGGCTCAAAAATTAACTCAGTTCTTGTTCTTCCTGTTTTTTCTAGACAACCTGACCAGCTTATCTAATAATTTTCTCCCTCAGTTCTCACTTGTGTTAGAGGGACAGCTGTCCTCTCTTTATCCCACTGCCTGTCTCCTAGAGAAAATATATTGTAAGAATTACAAGGGTTGTAGTGCTGTAAAAGAGAAATTTATCACTAGCCTTAACCAGGTTATAAGAAAATATCAATCTTTTTATACAAGGAAATTTTCTTATAAGTATAACATTATAGAAGCAAGGAATTTTCAAAAATATCTAAATTTCATACACAAAAAAATAAGCTTTCAAAATTAAAATTAAATATGCTACAAAAATGTTATAGGTTTTTTATTAAATAGAGGTAAAAACACCTTTTTATCTTAAAAAATACTTTCATTTGAAAAATATGTTTTCAGAAAGACAGGACTACAGAGAAGGGAAAAGTTAAGTCATCTCTATAGAAATTATTAATACTTGTTAGTGAGTTCACTAATTAGAAAGCTATAGGAAGACTGAGAAGGGTATTATTACTTAAATCTGAAAAATTATTAGCAAAATAAATACAGACAATATTCAGTTATTAATATGGAATGAAATTATGAAGACATAGAAAGTTAAGTACAAGCTTAACTGCTTTGCTAAACACTGATTTGAGTCCATGATCAAATGACAGCAAATATTTTTCTTCATACTTTGTGCATAGGATGAGAGAAACCTGAAGGTATCTGGGGGGTAGATTAGTATTTGAAATAACAGTCTATTAAAATGGAAATTAAATAAATGCTACTGCCTGGAAAATAAATGAGTTTTTAGTGACTGTCATCAAACCTGTATTCCACCTTCAGCCTCTCCGAGCCCTTGTCAGCTGGATTCCAGCCCTGATGAAGTGGGCAGGAGAGCACAGGAACCTAATGAGAATAATAGGGAATTAGTTTAGCACACTCATACAGCTGAATTATCCAAAGATAAGTCACTTGTTTGGAGTAGACGACCCAGGGATTTATTCAGCAGAGGAGTGAGTAGGCAGAATTCCAGCATTTTATCCAAACAGATATTTGCCATGGACTTAATAGAAAATAATTTGAATTGCACTAGGATTCTCCTCAGAAAATTGTCAAAGCCCAGCTTCTTCCTTGGAAATCTCTCAGATCCTAACCTGTGTGAGAGGACAAGTGACCAGCCTCAGTGTGAGAATCACAGCCTCTGTCCCTTTCATTCGTGCATTTGAATATCCCCTGCTCTTGCTCGGCAAAGCTTTGAGTGCAGCTCTGCAGAGACTGAAAAATGGCAATTTCTCAGTCCTGAAAGTTCAAAGCAAGGTGGGAGATGAGTGCTGGGCACTGGGCTCTGGCAGGTTTGGGAGGGGGACCCTCCTGCAGCTGGGTGTGAGAAGAGGAAGATGCAGACACAGCCTCAGAGGGCTGTCTAGGAGCAGCACATTGGTCATGCTGGCATTTAGAAGGCTCAGAACACACCATGCCAGCAGCACCAAGGAATCCCAGAGAGAATTGGCTCTCTGCTCTCTCCAGGAGGCTGCCGTGCTGTGTGAACAGGCACTGGACAAAGTGATATCTTACCAAGTACTGCAGAACAAGGTTATGAGAAAGCACTTGATATGCCTCAGTTCCCATCAACCAAATCCATTCAAACATCACCCCAGAAACAGTTCTATATGTGTGCTGTATAATTCTTTAACCCCAGCCAGAAACTAAATACTGCACAGCTGCTCACTCCCCCTACTCACTGGGATGGAGAAGAAAACTGGAAAAAAAGTTAAAACCCATGGTTTGAGATAAGAACAGTTCAATAACTAAAATTGAATAAAATATAATAATAATAATAATAATAATAATAATAATAAATAGTGAGAAGCAGAGAGAGAGGATTGGAATAAAACCCAAGACAGACAAGTGATTGACAGTACAATTGCCCACAGGTTGCTGATTGATGCCCAGCTCAACCCTAAGCAGCTATTGGCCCTTCCCAGCCATTCCCCCCTGTTTTTCCACACAGCATGTCATCCTAAGGCATGGAACATTCCTTTCACCAGTTCAGGTCAGATGTTGTGGCAATGTTCCCTCCCAGATTCTTGTGCACCTGCTTACTGGCAGAGCAGGGGAAACTAAAAAGTCACTGGCTTGGTGTAAACACTGCTGAGCGATAACTGGAGTATCAGTGAGTGTATTGACAATGTTATTCTCACGCAAAATCCAAAACACAGCACAGTACCAGCTACTAAGAAGAAAATTAATTCTACTCCAGCCTAAAGCAGGACAATGTGGCAGAAGAAAGCATGCTGAAAACACAGGTCACAGTCCTGGAAAATAGAGTACAGTGCCTGTACCTGCTACTTCTTTATACAGATATTTTTGACTTGATGATTTATATGTGCTCAAGATATATGTGCAATAAGCTCCTGAGTCTCATGAAAGAATGGTTGATTTAGCCCTTGGTTCAGGTGCAGTACTTTGCCTCAGATCAGTCCTACACTGTACTTCAAGGGTATAAGTTTCTCTTACGCAAACATGTCTCCAACAACTGTAAACATTTTCTGTAACTAACATGAAATAATTTTCTCTAAATAGTGTACCTTCCAGCATGATTAATATGTCTAAATAGTAAAACAAAGGCTCTTCAAACTTACTAAAATGCAACATAAGCGCAGGACAATCCTCTTTACAAAATTGCAGTCCTTGGTTCTCATAAGGGAAACTAGTTTTCTGATTGCTTTGAGCTAACCTAATGCAGAGGGAGAGTGAATCAAAAAGCAGGCCTCTGCCTATGTAAAATGGTGAGCCTTTCCCTCAACAGCATGGAAATGCCAGAAAGCTGAATAATGATGAATTTTTAAGAGAAAAAGCACTGAGTGCAATACACTATTATTATTATTACTCTTCCTGAAAAATATCATAGAAAATTAATTTTCCAGACGGTAAAGTGCACTCATGGGACTTGGGAGACAGGCATTTATTTTTACACAATACCACAGACTTCTTGGGTGACCTTAGGAAAACCTTTCTATGAATAATGCTTTCCGAATTATTTAAAAACTTGATAATATCAACATTCTGCACTTCAAACAGCTAATTTCAGTATTCTAAAATTTCACCGTCAGCACCAAAGGTGCCTGCCTCTCTCCATTGATTTATAACAAAATTCTGGCTTTCAGCTTTTGAATGGCATCTGAGGTGGATTGCTATGGTAACTGAAGATGCTGTAAAGATTCCCCTTAGGGGTAAAAAATCCATAAGAGAACCTGGGTTGCTAGGTCATCTGTTTCTAAAACTAACTAATCATAATACACAGCCTACAATAAGGAGTAAAGATTTAGTAATATAAGAAATTAACTCTGAAGATTTAATTTTACAGAATCGTAGGTAGGGGATTACATTTGCCACTAATGCACAATTTCACAGGCAGGTTGTCCTTTACCCAAATTCTGACTAGGTGATGTCAGCATGTTCTTTTGAAGTTCCCTTCTGAAACTGAAATATTAAAATATTTAAAAAGAACTACCAAGGATCAACACATGATTAATATAACTAAAATCAGACTCGCATTAGTGAAATTTATCCAAAGCAGATCTAATCATAAAAATATGATTTTGGGTGGGTACTATCTAATAGAAATAGATCCCTGGTTTAGAGGAAGAATGAGGGTGAAGTTGAAGGAAAGGAATAGCTCTTTCACTCTTGTGGGTATAGGTGGGACTAATTTTTTAATCTTTTACAAAGTGGTCATGTTCCTTATCATATAAATTGATCATCTAGCATCACAGGATCTACCCTAAAAGGTTCTTCCTGAAATTCTGTGATTGGGATGAAGGATATCTTGCACTAATACTGATGGTTCTCATCTTTGTCTCATATCTTTTGGGGGGGGGGGAGGTTTACAACTTTGATTCTAATATCTAATTATCTAAATCACTGATAATTGCTACCTTAAACAGATATATCACTGTAATCATAGCCAGAAAACCAATGTTACTCATGAGGAGAATCATGGAAAGTTGAAGAAAGCTTTTTTATTTCATAAATACTGCCAATAATAATCTAGTAAAAGTAGTAGGTTTAAAGTAACAGCTATATTTTCTGTCACCTTGAATCCAATAAAATGGTAAACCACTCTCTGTGGCATGGACTTTTCTTTGTTCTTTGCCTTTGGATACATTCACACAACAGAGCTATGAACCATGACTCAGATTTCTAAGCACTGTACACAAAGAGCTGTTACCTGATTAGAAAGTAAAGACTAAGCTCATGTCCTTAACATGAATCTGATTTTGTTCAGCTTTCACAATTCATCCACAATCTGAAGGAAAGAGAAAAGCATACCTGGCAGAAAAGAGATTATGACCCCTTTACCTTGAAAATATCATTTGAATTCTAAGAGCACAAAGAAAGAGAAATTAGGCCTGGTTTTTTATCTTTACCTGAGCTTGATTAGGTCATATAAAGTTCAGGTAATACTTACGCCTCACAGCTACAATCATCACTGCAATAGAGAAGCTGACAGAACAGAAAGAAATGGATAGAAATTAAAACTTTTTAACCAATATTCCAGCTGCCTGATTGCAAAGAAAAGGTTCAAAATAAAAACTCTGTAGAAGTAAATTGACACATTCTGTTCTGATTAGCATCCAAATTAGTAAATCAGCAGCACAGACAGTGAAAATTTTACCTGAGATCACTCTCCTGACTGAGATGTTTTGAGAGGAAAGCTTTAATTTAAAAACTGTGATGACCATTAAGCATTTTAATTTATTATTATCATGCATGAAACTTTATAAACAGGTCCATAACTAAGCAGCAAAAAAAGTTAGTCCATTTTTAGTATTTTCTTTATATCTTCAATGCTGAACTTAGGTTTTCCAGATGTCCCAGTAGCCTGTTGAGCTGAAGGGCTTACCATTATAGCATTTCATGCCCAGTGCAGAACCTGTTGGTCTACACAAGCCACTAGGGGTATTGCATTTTTGGAGAGGATGCAATTGCCCACTGCTTCTCTTAGATCAACCAGTTGAAAATTCAGCATAAACAAAGCACAAAAAAGACATACGGCTCTAGTAAGCCGTCAGCTTCAGGAAAGAGGCAATGTACTCTTTGGCTTAGAAAATCATAGGAAGAGGGACATCACTGATTCAGATACCAAGACAAGTTTTCCCAATAGCCCTCTAAAAAGGCTTTACATTTACATGTGGTTTTGATGTCTCAGAATCTGATGTCTTTCCTGACTATAAATACACTTGCACTATAAATACACTTATCGTCTCTTGTAAAATGTTTTGAAATCTTCTGATGAAAAGCACTAAATATGCAGCCTTCTATTTATGGAGAAGCTTAAGGTGGGATAATGTTCTTGGTACTGAGATTTCATGGTTCTGCAGAGAGGGTTGGTCTCCCATCAAAGAGCTATTTACACATCAGAAAAGATCTGTCAATCCCACCACTGCTGATCAAGGAAAACTAGTAAATGAGCTAGTAGCAATTGCAGTTAGGGAAAGAAAATACAACAACAAAACTGCAACAAAGCAATGACATTGATACCAAGCTGTAGCATGAGTCCTTACCTCCTGAGAAATTCAACATGCCAAATAGTCTTCACACTATTCTTGATTTAGCTAACCCAAATGTAGACAGAAGTGACACCAGATGAGTCAGGCACACCGTCTGGACTCAAACTCTGAATTTGGAAGTGATAAACTCACAAAAGTTTGCTTGGCTGTTTCATTTCAACTGTTAAAGCAAAAGCCAAATTTCCTTTTTATCTTGCAGACAACTTGCAGTTGAGCATACCCAAAGGTTAAAGGGTTTGCTGCTGAGACTAATTAAAAAATATCTAAGAACTCAAATTTTAACCCACATTAAGGTGGTGAAAAGAATTGGCAGAGATGTGTGGGAAGGTCTGTTGTGGAAATTTTGTGCAGTGGTTGCTTGCTTCCATCTACTGCAATACATATGCTTAGGTTTGGCCAACAAACAGTACTTTCATTGCTGGCCACTGAAACCTTGGACAGCTGTTACTCCCAAATTATGATTGCTTAGAAGGTGTCAACAACCTGAACAAGACGGGCCTCATTTGTTGCAGTTCTTTTACCCCATAAATGCCTCTCTCTATATTTATGAAAGGAAAGAATATCTACACATACGTAAACCACATATCCTCAATTCCATTAAGCATTGTACTCATTATTGCACACCAGTTTATGAATAAATGGCTGCAGAAGAGATGTATTTAATCGAATGTACCTGATCTCCACAATCAATTTAATGTATTATTCCAATAATGTAATTGTTAACATCAAATCAGAAAATTCCTATTCAAGGAGTGGGTGGAAGGATGATAAATATGATCATGGTCAAGGTAAAATGAAGCGATTATTGATCTGAGACTTTAAAAATGACATTGTAGCCAAAAGTAATATGCTGCACTATCCAATGAACAATACATTGTAGTTTAAGCATCTGAATAATTACTGTGTTTGGAAGAATGCACAATGTTTGATAATCCTTTCTGAATATTTGTAAGATTTCTTCCAGAATTTGTGCCTGGGAACTGATTAGTCTGAAGGTTGCTATGGAAAACACTCAGCTTACACAGCACATGGAGTTGGGGGCAGATACAAACTAAAGTGGAGGCTGGTGCCTGAAAAACTCCACATTTGTTTTTTTTCATATCTATTAATTGTTGAAGCTATTAAGGCAAGAAGAGAAAAAGAGACCACATAACTAAGCCACATCTGCCTATTGATTTCAGAAGAATTGCAAGATCAGAATTTGATTTGAGGACATTTACATGACTTTTTAATAATCATTAAGTTAATAAATATGCTTGTCTCCCACCTTGATGTGCCTTCCCTCTCCTTGGGAAACTGATATTCTGTCAAGATTTTCTTTTTTACTCGCAGAGAAGCCATCAGAGAGATGTCAAAACAGTCCTCCTCTCATCTTTATTATTGTTTATTAGGGGTGACAGGTAGATGCTTAGACACAAGTTTTTTGTTGCTAGACATTATAGACAAACTCAGCAAAAATCTTTAAGTTAGCAGAGGGGCGGAGACAAAGTTCATGGAAATGGTGGGAGGCTCTCAGCTCAGTTAGGCACAATGATGAGCGTGACACCGTCATGTCTGTCACATGGGCTGCCTGTAAGAGCTTCAGATACCGCAAGATAACATTTACAGAGGATTTCCGAGAAAGTTACAATATTCTGACAGAGGGGCTGGAGGGACACCATCACCTGGAGAGAGCTGTCCCTGGCTGACACCACCGTGAGTAACAAGCAAGCCTGCCACAATTCCTATAGACAAAGTTCCTTCACATGACCTGGCTTGGGCTCATGAATAAAGTTTTTCCAGTATTTGATTGTTTTTGACAGGTAGTTTTTGACAACCTATAAATGAGTTGTACATTTTCTGGACAAGCTCTTCTCTGTTTTTTTTTAAGCTGCCATGATTGACTTTAATTGTCCCTAGTGTGCATTTACTTCCCAGTGCAGAATCTTATAAGAATCTGATAGTTTCACTGACACTGTGGACAGAACAAACCCACAAGGATACCCTCTATATTAATTATACTTGTCTAATCTACCTGATTCAATACATTTTTAAAATTCCTTTTGTAAGCCTCCTCTGAGCGTTGCTCAGACAAATGGATGTGGTATCACATGCTATAGGAGTACAACTCCCAAATTCTTGTGCACCCCCAGCCTCCTCACTCGTGGGGTGGGTGAGAAGCAGAAAATGCCTTGACTCTGTGCAAGTGCTGTTCAGCAATAATGGAAACATCTCTAAACTATCGTCACCATTCCCAACAAAATCCAAAACGCAGTTCCACAGTATCTACTATGAAGAAAATTAGGTCTGGCCCAACCAAAAGCAGCACAGCATGCCAGACAATTCTATTATAGTCTATTACTAATTTACAGAGAACACAGACTTTTACATGCTTCACTGTGCTATCTTATCCTGTCTGCAAAGAGTAGTAAGTAGAAGCCTCTTTTTTCTTTTCAGGGAAGTACAATTTTAAAATTAATTTTATAAACAAAATCGTTCACAGACAAATATTTCACCTATTTCTCTCCTCTTTACTCCTTGTCCCTAAGAAACTCGTACTGCTTATTTTTCATTAAAGGCTTGTCAAGATGAGAAGTCATCACAGAAATATTTCTGACGATTGGTTTATTCATAATCTAACTGTGCTGCCAGGCAAGAAACTCCGAAAGTCACTCAATGTGCCATGACACTTTTACACGGATCTTGAAAATACTTGCCAAGCAACTTTCACAGCCTTGAAGTTTCTGTCAAGAGAATAGAGAGAAGAATGAGAAAAATGAGGACTTCAGCCACATGAAATACAACTCAACAGTTTTTCTTCCTCCATGCTTAAATGCTGGCATAAAATTGTTGTGTGAAAAGCACACAGGGAGACACATTTGCTTTTCTAAGAATTTTGTCTTTTAAGAGCTTAACTAAGGTCATCCTGGATTAAAGATGTACAGTGAAATTAAGTTTTTTAAATTATTATTCCCGTCACAGGGGAAAAAAGGAGATTTATCCTGCATAAGAGGAAAGGTCCTCAAACAGTGTTGTTTTCCCAAGAGCACCTACTAACAGATATGTAAAGAGGAGGAGGAGGAGGATACATGCAGGGTGAGGAGATCTTATTTCTACAGACACAGGTTTCTCTTCCAACAGTCCTGGAGAGGATGAGCAACAATACAAGTATTTGTCTTGGTAGGAAAGTCAAGTCAACTAATCTCCTTGCTCCATAAAATGTTTGCTAATGGGAGGGTGGAGGTCTTGGACTTTAACCTAAACAGGGATACATGAAGAAGCTTATTTTCTTCAGACTTGCTGTTCTTACCTCTTTGCAAGTCAAATAAATGTGTGTCATCTATAGACATGTTACATTTAAGTTTCCCTTCTAAGTGCTTTTCTTCTTTACCTCAATGGAACATTGATGTCTACTAAAAAACAAAAAAAGAGCAAAAAAGTTACATATAAAATGACTCTATGATATGGAGTCTATGTACTGTTTATGCCTTAAACATCTGACCTGAAATTCTCTCCTCATTGTTTAATATTTTAGGTCTTAATAGAAAAACAGTGAAAAAAACTGTGAAAAAAAAGAGTATGGGGATGAATGAAATCAGTCTGCTTTTGCTCATCTTCCATCAATTTACTTCCATATTTTAACATATTATGCAAGCTAATATAGATTTTCAAAACCACAAGGAGAGGAAGTGCAAATAGAAATACATACTTACTGTGTTCATGCTAGAAGCTTTCTAGAGCCTTTTTGAAAGTCCTTTGTGGGTTTGAGACACGTATGATAAAGAAACAACAGCTGTAGTAGACAACAAAACAGACATCAAACATACCACTTGATGAGATTGAATACTAGAATCAATAGATTTTCAGCTATGTCACATTAAGAGCAAAGCAGGTAGATTCTTATGACCCCTTGATTGTTATCTTAGACTGCATCATGCTCACGATAAAAGAGCTTAAGGCTGCTTGCTCCAAGACCCTCTCAGTGGTGCTAATCTCTTACAATGTATTTTGTAGGAAAATGACAAAAATCCAGTGGTTTAACATTTTCATCAGGAGACATCTCAAAACACTTTTCAGTCTCCACCACCGATATGTGTCTGAGAAAGTAGAATTAACTTCCCCTCTGGAAGGGAAGAGTTATCTCTCCACTCTCAGCTACACAGAGAGTGAACAGAAAAACTAGGCTAGATGTTGGAATTGGGGGAAATGACTCCATCAAGATGTCTTTTTCTATGCAAACCTACTTCTTGCTACTGCAAATGGAAACTTCTCACAGTCTTGCTAACAGATGCCCATGCCTTCCTTCCAGGAACACTTCCTTTGCTGGTATTTATGATGCTAGGAAAGCAGTACAGTGGCTCAGGAGAAGGCTTTAGAAGTGTAGAGGAGCAGCAGGATGTTATCTAATATGCCTCAAAAATTACTTGTGGTTTAAATTATTTAAGGATACAGTGTTGTTATTTCATTGGATGGACAGATTTGGTCAAATGCCTTAACAGCACTCGTGAACATTAATATCAATTCCAAGTGGCTATTCAATTCCATGCTCACAGTCCTTGTTATTCAAGCTGCTGTGTGACTGTCAGAAGAAAACAGATTGCTGTTCATTTTAATCAGTCAGATCACAGTTTTATTGAACGTGCCTGTTTGATGTGATTGCATCTTGTGCAACTGAGCGAAATGAGACAAAAAGAGCAATTTTATATCACGTAGATAATAACAGATGCGCCCCTCAGAATTCATTATAGAAATCTGTTTTGCAGCCGTATGTTACACTTCATCTGAAATCCTTTTGTTCTCATCAGCCTTTTCCTGTGTGAAACAACCACTCTGCATTTTGCAAGCATCCACTAATGGAATCTGATATTACCTTGTCCATATCCCTGGATCTTGTGCTAAACATTGAAAACTAAGAGGTCTAGTTTTCCATTACCTACTAAAATAGCCTCCATAGAGTCACATGATTGTAAGCATCAGGCATATTTACCCTCTTTATTACTATTTATCCTTTAAATATCACTCTATAGTAACTTAAAATAGAGAGCTTTAGCAGGAAACAGTTCTAAAATATTTTGTTTCCTTGTATTTCCTTGTATTTCCTTCTACTTCAGTCTAAGCCTTCAGGGTGAGCACAGCTCTATGAAATCTCAGCACAGCCTTGGTGTCATTTAGTTTAAATTGTGTTCAAATCTGTAGCCATCCAAATTCCTTTAGGACTTATATGCATGTGTTTTAATCAAAATTACAGGTATCATATGCTGTTTCTTTTCTTCATAACCTTTCTTAAACAGCTACGTGACTACACTGAGTAATTTGCATTTTCTTGGCTTGATTCTTAGCTGATGTACATTCAAGTGGCTCCCCAGATTTTAGTGGAATTATGCCAAATTACATTACTGAAATGGTTTGGCTGAAATCCTATCCCCTTTGACATCACTGGCAAAATTCCCACTGTTTTCAGCAAAGAAATTACTCCAATGTATATGCTTGGCATATAGAGGCCCTCCTCAGTGCAAAGTCATGCAATGAGGCACAGTGATGTCTCAGTTAGAGGCATCACATTCATCCCGTGAAGACTTCTAGAGGTCAACACTAAGACTTTACTTTTATGACTAACAACAGAAAGAATAAAAGAAAGGTTGGAAAAACATGAATTAACTTTTGTAAAGATTATTCAAAGATATTTCAATGTAAATATGACAGGGACTCAGAGCATCTCCCTACTTTTCTTTGTCTTTCTTTTAAAATCACTGGAATCCTTAAATACCTCTCTTTCTCTAATTAGAAATGATCATTTTCTCTGGATCAAGCCTGCAGGAATATGTACATCATAAAATTAGTGGCTTAAGCACTAGGACCCAGACAAAGCTCTACACCCACTCCTCACAGCTCACTCATGTGGTCCCTCTCATGTTCAAGGGCACTTGATAAGTCACATGTCCTTTCTTCATGTGCTCTGAGGCACTCCACCCATTCTTCCAGGCTGTTTTTTACCCCACATCCATATTTCCACAGCATCCACAGTATCAGAATCCCACTCTGTTATATTTCTCATCTCTCTGTCTCCTTCTGTGACTCCTGAATGAGGTTTCCATACCCATAAGTTTAGATCTCGACATTGTGACTAATAATCATCATCACCTATTCATGCTTCAGTGTGAATTCTTGCTAATGTCCTCTCTGTGCAAGTCCTTCCTGTCTCCCTAAATCCTTTCTCTTTTTCTACTTCACTCTAAGACCTCAAATCCACATCCACCTCATAGAGTTGGTGGCTTGATTCTTCAGCCTGTATTTTTATGGGACAATTTATAAACTTGGAGTATAGACTGGTGGTGAAGGCAACTAGATAATTAAATCCTCTTGTCTTCTTTATTCAGCCCTACCAAATATATAATCTATAACCTTGGACCTTTAAAATCTGCCACATCTCTTTATATCTATTTGGACTAAATTTATTAACGTGATGTTGTAGCATAGGTTTAAATAGCATCTTGCACAATCAGATCCTAATCTGGAAATATTTTTTAAATCAGAGAAGCATTTTCATTCAATTAAGAAAAAAAAAGCTCTTGGGTTCTTTTTATTTGCTTGTTTTAGTTTGTCGTGGCATTTTATTTTTGTTTGGGTTTTTTTTTACTCTTTCATAGAAATACTCAAATAATCTTTTTTCCTTTGTTTGAAATTTCCTTTCTTCAGTTTTAACAACAAATCAAACAGTCAGCCATTCAGAGAAGACTAGCTAGCTCTTTTAAACTCAGTTGAAATACCAACAATAATAATAATTGATTTCCAGTCCTATTTCAGCAGAGGACATCACATACTTAAGCTATTGCCTTGTTGGACTGGAGGTATGCTAAATGATAAAGGGACTGTCTCTCTCATGTCTGTTTGAAGAGAGCAAGGGGATTTCTATTTCTTGTCAACCTGGAGGAGCCTGATAACAAGATGCTTTTTTAATCTGAAAGCTATGCTTTCATCAAGTGCAACTTTTGTGTCTTTAGAGACAGATGTTGAGGTTCTGAAACATCAAAAATCCTTCCAGTGAAAAACAGGTGTAAATTATATTTGTGTTAACAGTAAAGGGACAGAACAAAATCCATATCAAAACATTATGAATGATATTGCAGGCCTAATGTTGCTTTGCGTGGGACATAAATGCCATTGAAAACACATTGACATAAAAGCCTAATATAAACATTACTAGCTAAGCCTGAAATAAAAGCAGGAAGGTTATCATTGACAGCATGGATATAAACATATCAGTCTTATAATAGTATTATAAATTAAAAGGTTGTTAATTTAACAATGTTAATTTAACGTGTATATATATATACTTAAGTAATGTCAGTGCTCACATATTGCCAGCCTTTGTTTCAGCATTTATGTGGGACTTCATAAAGCAGTCAAACACTTCCTGTGAACTTTTAGGGAATGATAGCACAAACATGGCCATAAACATGATTCTGCTGCATAAATCAGGTCTGTACATGTATAAATTGCATTGGTAATTTATGAATGTAAATGCAAACAGAAATAACCAGGCCATACATCAAAAACACCAACACAATGAAAAACAGGCTCAGGAAATCACACCCACGTTCTGCAGGTACACAGTGTTAGAGCACAGAAAGGCAAAGGAATATTTTGTAAATGATTGCTTTGCTCAGGCCTCAAAGTTCTCAGGGAGAGTTATATTAAGGGCAGAAATTTATGCACTGTGACCCTTTCAGGTATCCCCTCAACCTGTTGCTACTTTATGAAGGTCTGATCCTACCAGAGCCAGTTGGAATTGGAACTTTTGAGAAGAGATTTGTTATTTCTGCAGTGCCAAACAATACTTCTACCACACATTTCTGGCAGTTCTTGCTTTTAAACAAAGTCACTTACCAGGGACCTTGGGTCTGTGGAAGCATCTAATGTTTGAGGAACTGGGACATTGACAGTCCAAAGACACTCAGACATGGAATCTGCATGGCGTCATCTCCCTGATGTGCAAGAAAGTTCACAACTGCTTTCAAAACTATGCCAAAAGCTGATAACTTCCTGCAACTGTCCCTCCATGCTGTTTCACATAGACCTTTAAATGGGATGGGAGAACTACATATGGAGCAAAGAATTTTATTATTTGTACTTGAAAATAATTGTGCAGGGCATCAGAGCTCCTTACCACAAACAATCCCACTGGCAGACAACTTGACTCCCAGGCATTTTTCTGAAACCAAGAGATAGATTTCTCTCCATTAGAGCTACCAATCTGACTTTTCATATGAACTGCACCGGAGTCAAAAATTCTTGTAGCTCTGCCTGAGCAGTATAGCTGATTCCTGTTTTGGAAAAAAGCTTCACTTTCCCACCACATAACAGCATTTTATGGCTCTGTACAGAGAATTTAATAATTGAACAATTATGCCACTCCCATAAGTGTATTAATGTTTCTTTAAGGAATGTAATGTTTCCTGCCAAGAAACCATCTGTTGAATGAGATATGTGAGACTAAAATGAGGCTAAAAGGAAGACTGCAGATATGATAGCTCCAGATTGGAAGCTTCTTGGTACCATGGGAATGCTAATCAGTGTTGATCCTGACAGCTGTAGGTGTTCAGCCCCCAAAAACAAGTAACACACTTTCATACCTTTTTTTTATTCTATCATTTCACTTTTTTCAAGGGTGAAGAGCAATCTAGAGCTACTTGCTCAGCATGTTTAAAGAGTAAATTAAAGAAATACAGCATTATCTCAGAGTATTTTAAATGAGACAATGATGGATACCGGGAGAACTTGTAGCAGCTTCTACTGATCACCCATGAGATGAAGTTTTGAGATTCAAAAACGTTACATATTTTTATGCTGATTTGGTCTTTCAGTTCTACTTTCCACTTTCTGTTTCTTCAAGTGAAAGTATGAGACATGTAAGGAAGAGACGTCCAAATGGACATCTGGAGAAGCTCTTAAATCTTATTTCCACTTCAGTCTCCCATATTCCCTTCTTTGAAAAAGGAGCTCTGGGCCTGTTAAAACAAGTTGGCAAAAGCTCACGTGGACAATGAGGACCCACAACTTTAGGCACCCAAGTATCTCACTAGAGCATGAGCACAACTGACTTCTGGTTGATCCTGTGGGGAAAGCATTCCCAGAAAGCTCAAAAGGATGCAGCAGAATTGTAGTCATTTTCCTTTTCCCTTCTTTTACCTTGGGTTGATGGCATTGCAGCAAGAACACAAAATTTAGATTCCAAGTTGGTCAATTGCTTTGAGCATCCCACCATAATGAAATCAAGACGATTTATTCTGGGGTCATAAGATGACTTCTGGCTCTAAACTTCATGATCTTTCTGCACCTTTCTTTCAATAGCAGTAAAACACAGGTACCAATATTGAACTTCTGAGTTTTGAAACTCTTGGATGAAATGTGCTACAAAAGAATGTTTTATTGCTGTTAAAACTCTGAGAAGACATTCAGAAACTTATGCTAGGCTGAAGTCTCACATATGATTCCTCCATTTACTTGAGTCCCCCAGTAGTGGTTGCAAATTAAAAACAGAAGTCCCTTTCTGATTCCTGTTCTAAAGAAATTTGTGTTCTTTCAGCAGAACTTTGGCATCCATTAGCCAACACAAACATAAGAAAGTAAAATCTTCTCCTAAACATCCTTGTCTTGTTATTTCCCCTTAGCATCAATGAGAAGTATAAATATGAAGTAATTAAAAAATCCTTTCTATGGAAAGTTGAAACAGTGATTTCTCACCTCCAGTGACAAGAAGCAAGCTTCTTTTGAATCAGCTCACCCCAGTACCAGAACAATCAGATGGTGTTACTAAGATATATTTTCACAGCTGTTTTGACTGACTGACTGTACATGTTTGAGTTCCTTAATGCCAACATAGTTCTTTCCATCAGCTTCAGTACAGCTACCATCACAATACCAGCAATCCCGAGTGCTCATGATCCTGTAAATAATAGTTTTATATCTGGCAACCAATTCCATGACTGGGACCAAAGCTGGAGCCTCTGGACACCCTACATATAAACTGTAAGTTTTGGCAATGTATTTGAGATGAAGAGACTGAATAAAGATGCAGTGTCAACACATCTCTGTAAAGGATTGCTCTTGTTTTCCTCAGACATAAGCTCTGTTTCCACAGGAAAATTCTCCTAGGTGAAGAAAAAGGATAACTGATTATGGTTTTGTCCCTCTTCCACAATAAATTCAAAGCTCTTAAATTTCAGATTTGGTGAAGTAAGATCTGATCAGCCAAACCATGAAGGTACTGAAATTTACTCATGTTTGTATATGTGTTGAGAGATCATGAAGAAATTTTCATGGATCTTTGGTTTCTAACAGTCCTATAAGTCTTCTGGTCAAACAGCTGGATATCTTCAAGGAAACTGTTGAAAGCCACCCAAAAAACTGTCACATGCTTTAGGCTTTTTATATTAGTATAGGTTACCAGCCAAGTTGAAATCAACATTTAACACCAGCCTATAGACTCTTAATTAAAGCAGATGAATTCAAGCAAGGGGTCTGTGCAGTGTGAAAGATTAGTAAGGATCAATTCTAGAGTCAAGACTAAACCTTCAATAAAGACCTCTCTAATGAGTTTCTCTCCTACAGGCCTAAATGAATCTCATGAGAAATGCACATGAATAATTGGCTCTGATGAGCTCTGAGGCAGCTCCAGTCTATCCCAGGGTGGAAGCTCAATAAATATGGGTTTTTTTCTGCCTGAATTTCTTTCTGTCCCCTATCCTGGTCACTGGAGAGCCATGCAAAGAAAAGGCAAAAAGATATCAGCACTGTTGAGACACTGTGAAAAACCAGCAAAAGACCAAAAACAAGTTGCTCCTCATAGAGGCCAAGATATTATGGAGGGCAGGTTGCAGCTCCAGATAGGAAATAAAATACTATAGGAGTATAATGCCCAGCACAGGTTTTATAATCTGATTTTTTTTCATCTAAAACAGTGAAAATCATCTAAAACAGTGTGGTATGCAGAAGATATTTATTGAGGGAGGAAGGTATTTAATACTTTCATATAACTGCACTATTAAACTACTGACAGCGAAGAGTCATACCTTTGTAATTTTTTCCCCTTTTGCTCAGATAGAAACTAAGTTAGCAGTGAGTGAAACCTAGTAGTGTTTGAAAGATGTAGGGTAGTATATGAAATTCACTGCAGGATGAAGGTAGGAGAGCAGAAATAGAAGAGCGCAGCTAAAATGAAGGACCTTGCAGCATTTCTCAGCTCCCAAATCAAGATGGGAAATCAAGGCATGACTAGACTTCTAGTCCTGTGTGAAGACATAGGCATGTACAAAGATTTCACTTTCCCAATCCAGCACCCAACACTGTTTCACAGAACAGAAACAGGAGAAATCCGCTTGATAAAGCAACCAAGTCATCTATGCACAGCCCCAATGGACAGAGTAGCTGGTTCTTAAACCATTACAGTACAACCAACCTGATAGTGAGAGACCCTTACGATGGGAATGGAAGAAATTCCCAGTTTACACAGGTGAAATGGGGAGTTTTTGAAATCTTACCCTGTCCCTCCCCAGGTAAGCACAGCACTTGCAAGACAAGACTAAGGTCAGCAGTCATCTCAGCAGTTTACCTCATCCAGGTCTTCAGCCAGTACAAGTTTAGATGTGTATAAATCAGGAGAAGCCCTGGTTGGTCACATCCCCGTTCTCAAATTTCTATATATTATATTTTAATACACCAATTCTTAAATTAATAGAAAATCCACAACCTGTATTACTTCTACTCAAATGCAATTCAGTAGGAGCAGCGGTGCTTGAGTTTTTTCTTTTAACTGATAAATGACAGTGGTATGGAATATCTGGAAATGTATTTACTGTGAACATACTTGAGTAATCTCCCTGGCTTATAAGGTACAAATAACGATTTTCACTCATTTGGGGTCAGACATGAGAACAAATTATTGCATGTTAGGAGGCTCCCTCTGTAGCTCTTCAATTGCACACTTTTAGCTTGCACTTCACTTCTCTTTGCCCCCTTTCTCTTAAAAATTATTGTATATTTGAATATTTTATCTGAATGTCTACTGATTTTCTGAAAGTTAGAATTTGGAGGGAAGTGAAAAACACAGGCACATTGTCTCACCATAAGACTGCTTTGAATAATCACAAACCCAGCATGTTTTTTGGTATGTGACTATTTACCTGTGTTTTGAGATTTTGTTAACTGAATATTGCAAAGTGCTTAGCAATCCCTGGATGGAAGGTAGTTTATACCACACTAAGCTAAAACATAAATAAGAATAAAGGACAGATATATGCCATATCTGGAGAATGGTCTTCAAAGCAGAAAAATCAGGGGACTGATTTTTATGTTTATAAAAGCCAGTGGGGAGTTCTACTCTAAAATCAGTGTCATGTGCAATGAGCTCATGCAGATGGATGGGGGAGTTAGTGTGCAGATAGATGTGGATTTACTGTCCTCAAGGTATTCTGCAATAACCTGCCATGAGGGTTTTCTTAGCCTGCAGTGAGAATGCCTTTGTGTGCAATAGTCTAACAAACTATTTTGCACTTGTTCCCTATTAGATAGGTTTTTTACACCAGCTGACACACCAATTTCTACACATTACCATTTCTGGAATGATAAATCCTCTAACAGTGTCTGAATAAGATACACTTAAGACTCTTTATACTCACCAATTATGTAGTCAGGCTGGCAGTGCAAGCCTATGAAAGCAATTCCCCTCTTAAGCCAGGATGCTTCCCTAGAAACCAAGGCAGGCCAAGAGATTCAGATGCGCAGCAAATTTGGCCTGGTTGCCAAGCTATGGTCACCCTAGCTCTGCACAGTCTCTCAGCATCCTGCAGTTTTCCAGGCAAAATATCTACCTAGCATGCAAATTTAGGAACCCACAGCAGTAGCTTTTTTATGCACTGAATGTAGGCACAACTGCAACCGGGAGGAAAGGCAAAGCAGCCACAAGACATAATGCTTTGCCCTAAGGTAAATCTTCCCCAGGGAATTTCACACAGGTTCTCTTCCAGGAGGAGCTTTCCTGAGGTTAGAGGAGTTTGTGCAAGGTTATGCTAAGTCAGCTGCTGCCAGACATCTGCCTAGAGGGGTCTGCAGGGCAACCTCTGTCATGCAAGTTTAATCAGCTCGAGTTCTCCAGCGGCAGCTGCAGTGCTCCAACATATTATGCCATCCTCTGGCAGGTCCGTGTATAAAATATCACTCCGTGCAGTTCAAGTCCAAGAGAAAAAGAGACCTCTCCAGTGCTCATTCTTAAAAATAATGTTTTATTAGCAAAAGACAAACCAAACAAAACAAAACACAATTCAGTAGAAGGAAAAGAAAGTTTGGCAGCCAAAGGTGCCAAGCTAGTGGAGACACACTGTCTGCACAGCAGCTTCTCCTGGTAACAGATCTTAAAAGCTTCAACAGTGATCTGTTCTTCTTACAAGACACAACAAAACTCCCAACAGGCAGAGAACAGCAGAATTAATGGATTGGAAAGTGAGAGTCTAATGTACAAGCTTTCAAAAGCCTCTCAAGACCAGCAGCCTCATTGTGCATACGCAGTAAGTTCCTGCTATTGGGTTTTGGGTGTACGTGATACTGTCAGTGGAAAAAAGGCACAAAGGTCAATATGGCTGCAAAATATCTCAAAGCATCTCGGTAATATTTCTGTGGAAAACCTTTAACTCCAAGAGAAACAAATATTATTTACACATCAAAGGGCTTAAGAAAATATCCAGGCAAGCAAAAGTCAGCTCAGTTCAACTAGTTTACAGTTAAATCATTTTCTATTGAATTCAACTTTCATGGATCATTAGAGAGCCAGAGGCAAAATTCCAAGAGCTGCTTTGACCTAATGAGTCTTCAGCAGTTTGTTTTCTTAAGTATCCCATGCCTTCTTTATGGATTCTGAAAAGAAATGCATTTTCTCTTTATTTCGTGTTTTAAAAAACAACATAAGTTTTTTAATTCAATGTAATTTATATCCAACACAATAAGCTGTTGATAGAGTGTATTTCCTTAATCTTTCTCTTGTATGAATATAAATGTCCCAATAGCATAGAAAAGGTCCTGACACCTGTACTTACTTTCTTATGATGAAATTATGCATTTTATTTTGGTGCACAGCCAGGGTTTGGGGTTTTGGGTTTGCTTGGGGTTTTCAGTGAGATGGCTTAACTGTAACCCCAAAAAAGTCAGACCCTGCATCAGGCAATCATCCTGAGAACAAAAAATATGCCAATCTAGACAGAAAGCTGTTTTATCAAATGAAAACTGCCTCAAGAGGAACTGACCATAACTAGTTGTCTCGGACTTATTATTGAAGGTCTTGCTTTCTAACCTGCCCACGCAATTATTTTTAATTGTCTTCTGCTTGAGTGCAGTGAATTTTTTAGGATTGGCTTGTTAGAGTTGAGAGATTAACAGCTAAAGTTGACTAAAAAAAAAAAGTAATTGCAAACTAGTCCAACACTGAAGTCTGAGAGAGGCAGAAATCATTTGTCTGCAGAGTCATACTTGGTGGTCACTTCCAGTCAGGGAAAGAGGAGAGAGGCATTTGGGAAATAAGCCTCAATTTTTTCTGTTCTGAAGGGCCAGTGGCATGCCTGGATGAGCCAGCCTGGCACATAGAGACTCCTGTGAGCTGTCTCTCATGAAGTCCCGTGGTGTCTCCAGCTTCCATGGGAGGTGGGGGAGGTTTTCCCCACCAGTCAGCTGTGCTTCATGGGCTCTACTCAGCACACCTCGTGTGGAACTCCTGCCCTTGGCTCTGGGAGTGCCTCTGGCCATGTGGCCAATACCAGCTTGCTCTTGCAGTCCTTCCATCTCCCAACATTTCACAACACTTTGGTTTCCTTTTCCTTCTCTCCTTCCTCCATCATAGCTGTCAGATTAGGGTCTCAAACTGGGGACATTGTTGCTAAAGATGGTAAAGATGAACAGGGAGAGTAAGTGAGCACTCACCAGTGTTTCTGGAGGGGTGGACATTGAAAAGCATCATAAAGACTCCCCCCAGATGTGAGGAGTAAGGAGAGAAGCTGGGGGACGTTTTAGGACTTTGGGGGCTGGTGACATAAAGTAAGGTTTGGGAGCAACTTGCAGACTGTGCCCATGTGAGAGCAGTGAGGAGAGTGTGTAGCAAGCAGGGTGCACACAAAGCGAACCCAGTGGTACATCATTGTCTGGGGCTTCTCCTTGGCTGGGATTTAACCTGAGCAACAGGAGGCTGGGCCTCTGGAAGAGCCCTCAGCAAACCTCTACCGTGCTGCAGTGCTGGCAGCCACAGGGCCATGGGACATGGGCCCAGGTGGGAAGCACTGGTTTGGGAAACCCATCCCTGCTATCGGTCCAGACAAGCACTGGGTTGCTCACCCTGCCTTGTCTGACAGAAAAGTGCAGGAAATCCTGTGCATCCAGGATTGCTGAGCATCTGACCAAGGCCCGAGGGCAGCAGAGCGCTGAGGTGGTGCACAAAGCACAGCTCAGACTCTCCTCGCTCCACAGCTTCCCACCCAGGGGTGGGGAAGAGTTTGTCTGAGCAAGAACTAAGCTAAGGACCTTAAGATTTGTCATGTTAAATTGCAGCCCTTTGAAGTAGCTCAGAGCTGTCAGTGTCAACTGGGTTATTTTGGATTTTAATTTCCTGAGGAATTGGACAAAAACCCCTAAGAACTCTTTGTGAAAATGTGCAGCCCAAGGAGTCGTAATTCCTTTGCTTTTTGCTCTATGGAAGTCTTGCTGGAACTGCTTAACTACAGAAGGCTGATTGCTGCATATCTTGAATTTCAGACAAATCATGAGATGTTAAAATTGGGACTCAGTGTGATAATGATGACTCTGCCCACTTGGTTCACTATAGGCTTCAAGTACTGTAGTTATTCATTCAGCATTAAAAGAAAAGAAGCTTTCTCCCCTGCTACTTTCCAGAAAGCAGGGGAATGAAACCTAACCAGCTTGAAACCATTCAGACTAAAATGCAAAATGATGATTTTGGCAGTAAGTAGGTATGTACAGTGGATAAAGTGCAGGATATTAAGAGCCAAGTGCAGAAATATACATTAACTGAAAGCCACAGTAAAAAAATCGTGCTATGTAGCAAGTTTAGAAAAATTTAAAACTGTTTAAAATTAAATAAAAAATTCTCCTTATTATTATTTCATACATATATATGTGTGTATGTGAAATGCCAGCAGTAATGAAAGGGGTAGATAATTTACTTTTGTCAGAAGAATGAGGGAAAAAGAAAAAAAAGCATTTAAAATACAGTCAGAGTATATAATTAATCAGAACTACTCAGATTAATAATTATTGTTATTGTAGTTATTATTGATAAATGTTAGCAGTAGACTTCAATGGCTGAGCTCCTAAGAATTCAGATTAACTGAAATGCATCTAATTTGCCTGCATGTAGCTATAGCCAGTTTTATTAACCAATATTTCTTCTCTAATACTGCTGGCTAACATTGCTCTCTTGCTCCACGTAATATGAATAGTTTCTGTGCTGCTTAAAAATACTGAAGAACCATGAATCTACTCTTGCCTCTGTCCTGGGATTTCTGTTAACTTCAGTGAATTTTCTCTCCATCCCTATCTTTGAGACACAGGGCAACCAGGCCTCCTGAGTTCAATTCTTATTGTTGGCTCTGGTATTAGAAATGGGAATATATTGTCAGGAAACCCCTCAGAATGCACCTCTGATGAATTGGATCAAAGGAACAGACAACACAATGAGATTGAAGTAGGGCAATGAGCTTAAGCATAGGAGGATGGATAGTATGTAGGTATTTTTGTGGCCTATTTCAGTCTTGCAGAAGGATTTTCAGTAAATAGCTTTCCAAAAGGAGGATAACCTTTGAGTAGGAGGTGGGAGATGTGTTCATTTCTGCCTGCTTACCAGACAGCACTACAACAGAAAATCTGTCCTGGACAGAGGAATTTCATCTTTCTGGAGAAACCCCTCACCCTGTTTTGAGCATGAAGCACAAGTAAGTCCTTCAGAAGGGATCCTCTTTAATTTGCAGTATACCTCTAGCATGGGACAAAGGGCAGAGTTAAGGGGAGGGTTACATATTTTTATTCCCATTTCCTTTCTGTGTTCATTCCTGGCCCAGCTGTAGCTTGGCTCACAGCAAGCGCATGGTGGTGCCAGGATCACCATGCCTGTAACTGGGTAACTCGAGCGAGCGCAGTTCATGCAGCCAGCATGGTCTGCACCGGGGCCAGGGTGAGCAATCCTGCTCAAGTGCAGTCTGAGGCTTGGACCAGCTCGGGTGTGGCCTTCACGAAGAGAAGAGATGAGCCCAAGTACAAGCTGAGAACTGGGCTGTCTCAAGGCTTCTCCCAGGTTTTGCCTGTACTTTAGCCACTGACACGAACATAAAGCTTTACACAAGTGTGGACTCCAGAATAGTCTGCAATATTAAACACAGGAGTAAATCCCACTGCCAGCACTTTATTCAAGGAAAGGCTTCAGACTGTCAAAGGTTTAATTTAAGGGTGAATTTTTTTGTAAGTAAATAACAAATGGAATCTACCTCCCCTGCTAACTGAGTAATCAATATGTAAGTTAAGTTGAAAAGGTATTTTCAGATGCCCAGTTATTCGCAGTGCTGTGATTCTGCATGGACTGTATCTTATCTTGGCCAGAGACAATATTTTCCTTGATGCTATAGTTAAATGAACTCTGAGGTGTGAAATGAAACAAGACAAAATCTATCACATTTCTCTCAAACTTTAACAAATCTGTTTTCATTCTCAGAGAGGAAAACAATCTTTTTTTTTTTTTTAAAAAAAAAGGAAACCGTTTGAGGTCAGACCACCGTTGTTTCTAATTACTTGTTTTGCCATGTTCCTCATCTGCAGATGAGGAAGCAAAGTGGTACCTAGTAACTTATATTCCTTCATTATCCACATGCAAAACTATATTATTTCATAGCTATCTCTGTATATTTTTATGTATTTTGTTTTTATTTTTCAGATAAGTGCAAATGGGTAAACTCAAAATGAAGACATTTTCATTTTGCATTTATGCCAACATCCTTCTGCAAGATGTAAAAGAATCCTGCGTTTTGTCCACAATGGTTTATTTTCAGAATTTATTTCTTCTTGGTTTGGCTATAGAGAAAATAGACTTTTCATTAAACTGAAAATCAGTTGGCTTTGACCTATTTGTGCTTAAAATTCCTTTATCATTTTTGTCTTAGGGAGTCTTCCTCCTATTTGTGCCAAACATAAGTTTACTCCCAATGTAGTTGTTTCAAATTGTCTGTTTCTAAAATTTATGATACCAAAAAAGACAACAAATCCCTTGTCAGTCTCTACTTGACACCAAAACAGATTTTTGTCTGCAATCAGTGAAGCCAAACAAGGAAAACACTTGCTTCCTGCAGACAGAGCCTACAGCTATTGCAGACAATTCAATTTAGAATCTCCATTAATGTTTTATCTAACTAATTCTTGAATGTGTGTAGCAATGGTGTCTTGACCACATCCCTTGAAAGTGACTCCAGCTACCCAATCCTTTCTTCTAAGAACATTATTCTCTTGTTGCAAGTTCTGATCTAATTTCCTCCACTTTATCTAATTTTCTTCTGACTGTAGAATTAGCATTTGAAGAAAATATGTATTTTCAGATCCAAAGATGAGATTAAATACTACAAGAATTGATCTTAACATGTGCAATTCATTGTAACCTTTAATATCACTTATTTTTGTATCCCCTCTTTTATTGAAACAGCTTGTTGAATGATGAACTGTGAGTTCAGCAACTAATGATATATTTTGGGCTTAATTTTCCTGGATGAAGAATTGTTTTAAGTTGTAAAACAAGATAAAAAACTGGAAATTATGCTACAGCTGTGAGATTCCATAACAACTTTAAAGTGCCTTTTAAAATGTTTTGAAATCATTATTTATTTTTTTTTAACCAGGTGAGATTTTGGTTGTTCCATTCCTAAATTTCCTAACCCTTTCTTTGGTTTCTACCATTAAGTGCTGTATGGCAGGAAGATAAATAATTGCAAGAAAGAGCAAATCTCAAACACCACCCATTCTTCATCTGCACCCAAAGTGTTCTTTTTCTTCAACAGTGAAAAGCTAACAGGCTATTTATCTTTGAAGACAATCCTATTATTTATGCAGTATTTATCAAGTCTTCACTGTATTTTGAAATACAGGGATGTTTAGCTGTTCACAGGGCTTGAAGTACAGAAGGGAAAATTACAGAGGCAACTTCAATGCATAAAAACTAATTCTTCCTAGAATAAAAAAAAATCAGTAAGTATCATACAATATTGTCTAGTTTTGGTTTGGTTTGGTTGATTTAAATAACAACAGGAGGAGCAATTTGATAACTTTTCATATTCTTCCCCCAAAAGAGAAAGCAGTTGGATCTAGAACTTGTGCTCAAAGGTTTATGTCTATCAATCATCTGCTCCTATTTCTCACTGCCTAACTGTGCAATGACTTCCCACTTAGTGGAGACCTAACAGCTTCTGAAAAAAAAGAAGAAAACATGATTATTATATAACTATGGTTTTACCTCTACTTCCATCTGAATCCACTCTAATAATCAATGTATAGGTAATGAATCAATCATAACAGGTAATGAATGAGTCAAGTATTCAGCTGTGGTGGGAGAAAAACCACAAATGATACACTGGTAGAAGAGGGTAACAAAAGAGGGAAAGAAACTTCCATTACAGTTCATAAAAGCAAACTGGCAACAGGTGGACCAGTTCAGTCAATTTATATCAGATTATGGTCTTCTTGAACAGAGACAAGATCTACATCAAAGACTGCAATTACCAAAGCTAACCACTTTGCTTCTTCTCATAAACTTGTAGTATTATCAGCTGACTTGGAGCTGTAAAGGCACATCGTGGTTCATCTTGTTTTTTTGGAAACAAGATCAAAAAATAGGGAGAAAACATAAGAGTGATAATGATATTCAGTCTAGATTTTTGCAGGCAAGTCTCTCATCCCACAGGAAAAGAATTTAGGAAAGTGTAAGACAGAAATAAGGGCCCAAATCACCTTAGCTATAATAACCTGTATATGTTAATCAGAGGAATAAAACAAGGGCAACCACAGCTGCTACAGCTGCCATCTAAACTTCATTATGGTGCTATAATATCACCTGGAGTAACTTGTTTATTTCAGCTCTACAGCCAGGGCTAACACTGGGGAACTAATCAAGGACTTCTAAACCTCACTGCCTATCTCTGTGGCTACAGCAATATCTATAAATATGATAGTACTCAACCAGTACCTCTGTGAATTGCAGGATATCATCCATTATACCCTGACCAATAATAGTTCACACAGGATTATGGGGAGTTATTGCCAGTGCATTGCTCTCTGGTCTAGTTTACCCAGAATTACTGTAAAAAAGTAAGCAGAATTTAGGAGATCTGGATTCTTACTGTTTTGCATTCTTTCTGCATTTTTTATTCAAGGAATTCAAAGTGTACTCTGCTTAACTAATTCAACCTTATAATGCCCCTGAGGTGTGGGCAAACAAGTTTAGGTAAATTTTACAAGTGTAGAAACAAAATCTAATATTTTTACCAAAGAAGTTAGTTACAGTCTTTTGCAAGTAAAATCTGGCTCAGAGGGGGATAGGAGATGGAACCTACAAATACATTTCAGCACTGATTGACTTTGGGAGAGTCTGGACACTTTACACCAGCTGTGTATATAACCTTCCAAATCCCTGCCATTTATTGTCAAAAGCCCTGCAACAACCTCCTCCTAACAAGCAAAAAAGTGGAAAGTCTAGCAAGTTATTTTCTGTGCCTGTGTTAGAAGAAAGTGTTGGCAGAATCAGCTTATTCCTGTAGATTTGTTCTTTGGAGCAAAATGGTCAGAGAAGTAGTTAAGTTCTCACTTCTTTCCCTTGCCAAAAGCAAATCCATCATAGCACACCTGAGTTTCCTGAGAATGACTAAATTTTTCTTTTTTATTGTTCAGCTGAGATACCGTGTGAGATATTTTACTGCAGAAGCAAGTGAGGTACCAGCACTTTTTTCTTTATTCTCCTCCAAATAGTTGATCTATGGTACACAAACATCCATGTCACAGGAATGAAAGGAACATGTGCTATTGCTTTACCCTTCGAATGTATTTTGCCTGCCCAGGTTAAAGGAGCCAAATATAAAAGACAAACGGGGAGCTGTTTTGTGTAATGAAAGATCCCAATAAATATAGGCAAAAATATATTTTGAATGGATCCCATCTGGTTCTCTAAGATAATATTGTAACCTGTAGTGCAGAGGGGCTCTGTCAGTTAGAAAGACAATATTAACTAGAGTGAAATTGTAAGGCTTTTTTCCTTCAGTAATAAAAAGAAAAAAACAAGTTTCCACTTCTCTGAGCATTTTGGGTACATGAGGACATGTTCTTTTGGGGTCCTTGGCAATATGCCATTTGTATAGAACAGAAAATTGAGGGGCTGTCATTTTAATCACAAACACATCATTTTACTGGGGGAAAACAAAGAACCTGGATGTAGCACTGTGAAGAAGTTTTCTTGCATATTAGTGTCTAAACTCACAAACATTTAGTGGCTCACAGAACTTTAAAGATAACAGCTCAGGAAAATTATTCCTACCTGGTACAGTTTACTGAGAGAAAATCTGTAAGAATACTTGGGTTTACAAGCCAGGGATATCTACTAAGGCTGTCTTTGAAAGTGAGCAGGTATCTTGATATTTTTATTTATTATTATTATTATTATTATTTTGTTATTCTATTATCCTCCTTTTGGTAATCCCTGTCCTATTTCAACCTGAGCATGCAGACCAGGAGAGGTGGTAGGAAACTGAAAAGCAGTATAGTACTGCCAGGCTGTCATCAGATGACCTTCAATGTGCCATAATAGGAAAAAAAAAAAAATTTCTTTTGCCTTCTCTTTTCCAGTGGGTTCCATCCTCTCTTTTCAGAGAGGAGCCTGGACAGACTGATTTATCCATATCCACACGCCATTCTATTTTTCCCACATCTGGATACAATTTACACTTCAACACAGCAAAAGCAGCTAGTGGCTTGTGAAGGGTTAAATCCTCTCCAAACCTGTACGTAATGTATGACTAGACAAATACCTCATGTTTGCTGAAGTGAAACATTATTCTGCAGCTTCTCAAAGTCATGGATGATTTTCTACACTGTCAATCTAAGCTGGGTTTTAATATGATAAAGAGGTCTGAAACTGCACTCCTATCACAGGTTGAACACACTATCAAAATCATTTTGATCCACTTCTCCTATCTCATAAACAGCTGGCATTTGGCATGGCTGAGTGGATGGAGACATTTCTGAACTGACTTTAATGCCCTCATAGTACATCTGCAATAGATGACACTTAGCAGTTAATCATGATTGAAGCTGGCACCTGAAGCAAAATTCTCACCTCAGCTTTGTGTTATGGTTGCAGCAATATCTTCTAGAGACACAATTTGGAAGCATTTCTGCTCTAATCTCAAAGGAGTACTAGCTCCATAAAATAATTGCTTTGGAATAGATGGATTTATAAATAGTCTGTGCTGTATTTGGGTAGTTCAGGTTCACTGTTCCTATTAGTGTTTTCCTGAGAAGCTCACTATGAGTTCTACAGGTGGCTTTTCTCCTAGCATTTTTTCTCAGCTATTAAATGTATCAGAAAGATCAAATTACCCTAATTGAAGGTAACTCTCAGCAGCTGAGCCATTTCATTAGGCTGGCATCACTACCAAGGGCCAGGAACACAGAGGGCTGGTGGTATTTGGTGTCACTTATTTTGTCTTTTGACCTGAAAGGCAGTGATTTTTCTGGGTAATTTTTGTTTCCTAGGTGCATTTATTTTTGTAAACAGATTCCAGAATATTCTTTTAAATTACACTATTTTTAATGGTATCTATGCCAAATTAAAAGCATCATGACTATTTATATACGTATATACATATTTTCAGAAATTAGATCTCACAGTTGCTTTGCTTCATATTAAACCTGTCACATTAACAGGTATTTCATAACATTTTCCATGTGCAGTTGTCCATCTTCAAGCTAGGAAGCAATAGTCTATCCTTATTGCTATGATAACCTCTACTAATATACACCCTACATTACCCAAACTGATGAACATTTCATAAATGTTCATAGCACAATCTGAATATTACTGACATAAAATCTTTTCATCTTCGTTGGAGAAGTATCTGTTAGTTACCATAATCATTTACCACTTTCCAAAAATTTGTTCAGAAATATCCTTTGCCATTTTAAGACTTGCGATTACCATTATCTCAGCTTGTGAATCTGTTTTGGCTCCTTTACAGACATTTTGAAATATCAGGATCATACTGTGCCAGTAAAGAAAACTTCTCACATAAACACATTTTCAACTTATTCACTATATTGGACTCATGTTACATGTTTTGGGGGAAAGAAAGTACATTGTTTACATTGTAATTTTAACCTCTTTTCTTATTTTTTTTCTGAAAATGTAATATACTCTCAAATTAGTTTGTGGCATTTTGAAAAATACCAACTGTGTCATGATGGCCTTAGAAAACATTCCTTTAAACAGGGCAAAAAAAGAACCACAATAAGTTGAGGGAAGAGAAAACCTTCACAGTAAAAAAAAAAAAAAAGTGTTTAAAACTTCAATCTATTTATTTGAGAAAAGGAAAAACAGTGACCTGACAAACTATGCTTTCATTGCCATAAAATACTGGATATCTAAAAGGCTTTTATGCTAATGGAGGAAAAACATAAGAGTTATTCATAGCTGGAAGTAGAAACAAGAGAAATTCACATGGAAGAGAGGTGCATTTTTTAACAGTAAGACTGAATAATATCCATAAGGATCAAGGCATTTGCCTCCCAATATCCCCACATCAGACCTGTGTGCCTTGCTGGTTGGTTGGTTGGTTGGTTGGTTTGTTTGTTTTACCTTTGGTAACTTCTAATTATGCTTCAATCCCACATTATTGAGCTCAATACAGATGCCTCCAAATCAAAGCTAACAGCCTGTGATAGCTCCACCCAAATGACCATGCTTTCTCTTTTATATTTACATTCTGTGAACAGATGACAATTTGACTAGAATGTTTTCCTTTTGGGGAATTTAGGCCACATGAAAGCATAATAAATGCAAGTGCCTAAACCTGAAAAAAGCTGCAGAGACAAAGTCTGGCAGTAGTAGAGTCAGACCAATGGAGGAAGATAAGCAAGAAGGATGGTCTCACCATCCAGCGCTGCAAACTGGGAAAGCTTCAACTGGCATTGCTAAGATCAAGGAATTAATGTGTCTGGCAGCCTTTGGTTCTCAGGGCAGGTGATGGCAGAACCTGATGGATGCTTTCCTCAGGAGCATTTGGTCTTAGAGCTGTAATTTCTTCCTTCATAATTAGACCATATTTCTGTGGGGTTTTTTTTGTTGTTGTTGTTTTTTTGTTTTTTTTTTTTCTGTCATGCAAACACATTTGTTTATGAAAAGGAGGTAAAGCAAAGACAATAAAAGACCTTTCCTTGCCCTGTTCTGGGCATTCTGAAACAGAGCCCTGGGCATTCTGAATCTTTGCAGAGTCATCAGTAAACTGGCAGAAGGACAAAGAGGAACTACTGGTATCTGAACTTTTGATTACACTAGTGGCAATTGCTTTTTGTTGATGTAATGGTTAGCATTTGCCTCTCAATCAGACACCCACAAAAACAATTATAATTAAGCTTAGAAGACAGATGTTTTTTCACCATTAGATGGGAATGGGTCTGGAGTCACATATTGCTAAAGTCATGCTTTCTGGGAAGTCTTGCTTTCTCCATTCCCCTTGCGGATAACATGTAAGTATTTGGCATTCAGGTGCAAGGAGAGGCAGAAAGGAAGTGAAATTCTACATATCAGGCTCAGAAAAGCAGCAGGCAGTGGGGCAAAGCCTAGATCTTCCTACAAAGGACCAAACACTTCCAAGCTAAAGCAGAGAGGAAAATTACCTTGTGAAAGAGGAAAATAGACTTTCTGGCTGCAGAAATAGTGAAACATGGGCAACAACTTGCACAAGTTTCCTTTGAAAAAGCCACTACATAGTCAAGGCAGAAAAAAGTGTTAGTGTATTTTAAAGGAGACTTTCAACATAATCTCAGCTGTCAAAAGCTATCAATAGCTCATCTGCAAGGAAACAAAACACAGGGACATTTCCCTCTCTAGTGTTAGCTGATGGGAGAAGTTAGCAACCTGTTTTATCAGTCACTCAATTTGTGTAAGTGGCAGCAGAGATCTGTGTGGTGGATGGAAAGTTTCTTGATTGATAGCAGCTTGCTGTCCTTATTCAGCTTGCTTTAAAAATACATGTGCATATATATACCTATACTTACGTGTGTGTGTGTCTGTGTCTGTGTGTGTGTGTGTGTGTGTGTGTGTGTGTGATGAGTAACAAAATCCAGTTAAAGAACATTACCAGCTGACAAATCAGGCACTCATAAATAGCCTGTTTCAGTACGAAGTTTGCTTGTTCAGAAATATTCACACAGATTTGAAAGATGTGATTTCGAGTGTCTGTCAGAGTTTTTCTGTGAAAGCTTGGGTAAAATGCCATGAGAGGAATTCAGGTGCCTAAGCAGGTCTCAAGTGCCATTTCAGATGCAGGTAAGAATAGCTTTGGGTGCCTAAAATGAAGTTCAACACCTGTTTCTGTGTTCCTCCTCAGCAACACATTGCTCTGACCTCTACCAACAGTTTTCTCACCAGTAATTCCCAACAATCACCTTAGTTAGTATGTGATACCATTCAGCCATGATAGTGCTGTAGAGCACTTTAGGTACATTAACCTCTTTATGAATATGAATTCCTTTACTTTAAATCCTTTACTCTTTTTAAATATTTTTTTCTGTTCAAGATGACCTGTCTGTCAAACAAATTCCTGACATATATACAGGAAAACCAGATTTTGGTCTGCTGAGCATGAATTGTTCATGAGCAAATGACATAGTAGAAATCAGAGGTTTGCTCTGAGCCTCCTACTGTCAAATCCCATGGGGTCAGATTTGTTTAAAAGAAAGAAAAAAAGAAGTGGGGAAGGCAAGGGAGAAAAATCTTCTTAAGAGAAAACTGATCTCTAGAGCCAGATTTTTTTCATATTTATATTATCAGGATACCCACAAAAGTGTGATGGGATGGGATTATACATTTAAATCCCTTTTAAAGCAAGATTCAGTTTCCATTTATTTATCATGCCATAGATAAAAAGTTATTCTTCTTCCAGTGCTATGTCTACAATGCCCTACCTAATTGTAGCAATCTCACAGCAGCCCTTCCTCATGAATCACCTTGGAAGAAGATAACTTATTATCTGCTCTTTGGCTCCTGGAACACAGCTGCAGCCTTCCAGAGAAACCACACCAGCAGCGCTAATAGACTGAGAACAGTCCAGCTAAAAAATGTGATTTTTTTTTAAAAAAATAATAGATGAATAGGGCCTGATCACTTATTTTTCTTATTGTAACAGCTTGGTGGGAGCATCCAGGAAAAAAAAATAAAGCAAGCAAAGAGTGCTAAGTGGTTAATTAAAGCTCACAATGAAAGAAATGTATCATTGCAAACGGTAAATTAGAGAAATCTTGTGGCAGACATCTGTGTTGAAAGCTTCACTGAGGGCAGCAAACTCATCAGGAGAGCAAGAGCACTTAGCCTTCACTGAGTGTCTGGGCACATCTCAAACCCAGACAGTTCATCCTGGCTGTAGATGTGATCTCCTATGTCTCTGCTACATCTAAAGCCAGCTGTAGGTCACTCCAATTACTCTTGTACATTGTGAGGTTTTGGTGAAACCAATGAATTTACCAGTTATGGAAGCCGTAATTTGAAGAGGAAGAGTCACTAACAAGGAGCTTTGGAAGTGAAATGGTCAGAAATGCATAAATCAGGAGGAAGCCCAGTAAAACCCTTGTTCTCTGTCCAGAAGTAAATTGCAAAATGCCTGCTGGCACTGGAATATAGTGTTCTAGAAAATACAGCTTTGGTGATTATACAGTGGCACATGTCAGCTATTTCAGAAGGACTGTGTGTGAACAGGGGTGACCCAAGGAGCAGCTTGTCTTTACTAAACTGTCAAAAACAACTCCCTGGTCAAGAAAAATCTCTAAGGAAGAAAATGGGATGGAACTGTGACGGGTGGTAACCAATTGCCCAGAAAATGTGTTTGATTAATACCAGTTTAAAAGAGCAGTGTTTGGACTCCAAGTTAAAATTATGTACTACTATGACAAATATTTTTATTGCAAAACACCACTGTCTTCACCACTTGCATACCAGTTATTCAGATTATGTCTCCCTTTTTTATTCCCAGAAGGCTATCATTTGCTGCTTCTTCATCCTGCTGAAATTCAGCCCTGTTGTATTCAGTGTGTGTTTTCCTGCCTCTTCTAACACTGGCTTTAGCACAGATGTTTGCTGGAACTATTGGCTTGAATCTAGTTTTGTTTACTTATTGTGATTACACCGGCAATTCTCACTGGTTGTGAGATATTTTCTTCAACTATTATAAGACTTTTCTCCCAGGAGGAGACTCCTTGGAGAACATTTCCATAGTCTGGAAGGAGGCCATCTGTTTTTGTAAAAAGGAAATTATCATTTCTCTCTCCTTACAAGGAAAGAAAGCATTGGGTCTATGGCTAAAAATGCCCTGGAACTCAAGGCGAGCAGTCTCTGCCATTATGCCCCTAATCAAGATGTATTAATAGCCTGACTCAGCAGAGGACTGAAGCAAGTTACACATGCAGAGAATGTCAATGTCTTACCCAAGCTGGTGTTGAGTATATCCCAATGTTTGCCTTTCGCACAGCTGAACGGGAGCCAGAAATAGAACTTTGACTGTGGTGCTCCATATTTCTCAAAAGTCTGAGCATTGTGTAAAGGCTGCAAGGAAAGGAGCTTATGGATGCCATCTATTTGATTCATGGATGAAATAACAGAGGGATAATTTGCAGTGGGGTTTGAATGGTGTTTTTTTTGCCAACTTTGCAAGATAACTCTTGGGTCATCTCTGAAGTTTCTGGATTCCATTATAACTCTCTTCATCGAAATATATTTGTTATTCTCAGGCCTAGCCTAATGAATTATCCAAATCTTTCTGAATATATTTGCTCTGTTCCTTATTATTCATACTTTTTTTTCCCATTTATTATACTCTGCAGTGAAAATCTAACTTTCAAATCCCTCCTCAAAACCACTGATCTAAGTCCATCACCTTTGTAGCAAATCAAGCATATATCAGAATTAATGGTCAAAATAAATTGCTGTATGCTCTACTTCATTTTTCTGTTTGTTAACTTATGAATTTACACTTATAGCAGTGGTTTGATTTTCCAGCCTGAAGAGCTGCAGATGTGCAGCAAACCTGAAGCTGACAGACAATGAGAGGTTGTCATACCTTCTCAGGAATGGCCTGAGATCAGAACCTGACTCTGGATCAGATTTTGGTAGCAGGAGTGTATTTTCATGCAAGTCAGAGTTTAGAGACCAGGTAACCAGTTTGGAAATATGCCTGTCAATTTGAATTGTCTTCCACAGTTATTTTCTCAGTCTTGGAAATATGTGAGTGATTGATAATAAGAAAATGTTTGAAAATCCTCAGCCTTTTCTCTTCCAATTTGAAAGTGAATTTAAATTGTGATCTGATTGTAAAGCACTGGAATAGAAATACAGAGTTGAAAATTCAATATCTTGCTCAGTTACACTTTTGGTGTGTGACTTTGAATAAGTCTCTTAACCTATGTTTTGCCTCATTTCTCAGCAGAGATAATAAACCTGGTCTATCAGTAAAACAGGCAAAAAGCTTAAAAGTTGAAATGAAATAATGACAGAGTTAGGAAGATACTCTGCATCTGCTTGATGTCTAAGAAGCCATTTCACTGTGGTAAAGCCACCAGCTGGCCAGACAGTCTTGCAGGAACACTCAGGGGAAGACTTAAGACAGCCAGGTAACACCTAAGGAAGGGAATGAGGGAATTCAGGCATTTCTTTCTATGCACATACCTGCAGTAGATATTTGCTGACTCAGCCATCTGCCAGCATGTGCTTTTGCAACACTCAGACAAGGCCAGAAGAGAGGAGATCCAGAAATCTTTCCTGGAAAACTCCTGGGGATTCAATAAAGACACCGAAGAACAACAACCTGAACTCACTATTCCTACCAAGGCATGTTGAATGTGCAAAGCTGGTTCACATGGATACCCTAAGCCTAAAGCATCTCCAAGGACGAGGTTTTCCATATCTGTTGAAAATAATCAAGGAATTTGGAGATTTTGTGACATAAATTTCACCACCAAATGGCCTCTAGCTCCTGTCTATCAAAGCCACAATCAGATCATGCATACTAAATATTTTCTGTAGCAATAAAAAACCCTCTGCTTCTCATAAAATGCTGTTCTCACACCATGTCAAATTATTTCTTGCTTCAAGGACTGTCCTTATATTGTAGAGAAATTACACAAAAAGCATGCAGAGTGAATTGCCAATTAAGACCATGAGAAAGATAAAATAGTCCTTGGTGCCATTTCACAACCTTCATTCTAGTAAAATGCAGATGTCACTTTTAGTCATTGCCTTTCTCATAAGTCTGTGTTAAATATTAATGCTCAGGTACAGTCTACCTGATTTTTGTCTGAAATACAAGGGCTTGCAGCAAAGAGACCTCAGAAGATGGTAGCAAATGAGCTCTAAATAGAGGTCACAGAAAAATTCACATGAAAAACATGTCAGGCATTCTCTTGCATAAAACACAATGTTCTCTTTCTTTTTTTATCCTTTCATTTGAAGTTAGTTCTGTTTTTCACTGGGGAAGTGGGGGTTGGAACTAGTCGACCTACAAAAGTCCTTTCCAAACGACTTTTTCTACATTTCCTTGATTTGTACCTTTGCTATTAATTTTTCAAATTAAAACAGCCTGTGTGAGTGAACACAGCTACCAAGTTATTTCACTAACTCATGCTGTAGCTGCCTAATACTATACTTTGTCAAACATAACAATATACAAGTATAGTTCATGAAAGTTATTCCGTGTTCCTGCTTGCACTATGTGTGATATAGAGGATAACATCACAGGAAATCTGTAATGAGATTTGTCTCCATTATTCTCCAGGGTAGTCTCCAGATATACGAGTTATTTCTCTCCCAATATATCTTTATGTTCCTGAAATTTATTTCAATCTTATATCAGTATTTTGCTTTGTGAATGTGTCATCAAAGAACCTCTCTGTGTGTTCTCTTTTGCTCATATAAAATGCCTGAATGATAGTTATCTATTTGTGTTCATTTTGCTCGTTACTCCTGCTCTAAATCTTCTGTACTATGTTTTACTGTATCCCACTTGTTTGCAAGAAGTTGATAACTTATATTAAACACCGAGGATTCTCCCTCTGGCAAAATTAAGTTACTTGATATGACATTTTCCAAAACAGAAATAATGGCTAAGTGACAAAATATCACTGAAAAAGAAGGGGAGGTCAATATCTGCCTCTTGCTTCTAAAAATCTGCCCTCAGAGATTTGAGAGCATTGCAAGGTCAGGTCTGATTGCATGTGCAGACTGTGCTGAGCATAAGGTTTCATAATTTTATATTTCAAATACTAAGCACACAAGTCCTCAACTAAAATTGGCAAGCTTTCTGCCTCCAACATGCAAAGGAGATATATTTTTTTCTTTACAAGTGTTGGCACTGTCATTTACTAATGTAAGACTCTGTGTGACACTTTGTCAGTTATCATCTTTTACTTGAGGTGCTGGGAGAAAAACAGCTTGGTGATGAAAAAGTGGTGCCTAAACTCTCTGTGACCTGCAGGTTCATTATATTGGTGTTAAAAAGTCTTTAAAGTGAACATGGAATCATTAGCTCCTCTTGAGAAATGCAGGCTTTGCACATTTGTAGTAAACTTAACAAAACACTAAAGCTGCACCCATGCTGGAGCCTCAAAGGATTGCTGCAATCCTGCTGGCTAAAAACAGCATTGCCTTCAAACACCACTGCAGTCAGCAGGTAGAGGAGGCAAAACATGCTCCTGGAGACAGCATGAAAAAGAAAAGGAAGACAGATTTGGGAGAAACAACAACAACAAACCAAACCAACCAACCAAAAAAAAAAAAATCAAAACAAGGAAGGTGCAGAACTTGCTTCCTAGATATTGAAGCTGTGGCTTCACAAGGATGAAACATGCTCAGTTCACAGAGACAGTGATCACAGCCTTTCACCTGCACCTGCACTTTAATTTCCCTACCAGAGTCAGCTTTGCAGGATATTGTGATCCTGTCAATACAGCTGGCCAAAGAGCAGTTAACTTGGCTTGACTCTATTTGACATGCAAGGGCTGGGAGGATAAAGGGAGCCTGACAACCAAGATGTCACCACCATGCTGTCTGAATCAAACCTCTATGATCATTAACCTCCACTCTGTTCCCCAAATCATTACAGGCAGCACAGCACTTCAGGCTTCCAGGTCCCCCAGAAGCACTACTAATGCTGTAAACATCAGTACACTGAGCCATCAGACTGGCACAACTTTCCCAGCAGGAAGGAAACCTAATGTGTGTTGACATATGATGGGCACAGGAGCGGTGGCGCAGCCCTTCGAGGATTGCACATGCCATCCTCTCCTTTTCAGAACTGTTGAAATTATGGACTACCCTTGCCCAAAATGGACAAGTCTAAGCCAAATGCTGTCAGTTCCTCTTATTACTGATGATACTTGAGAGGGCTGAGCTTTGTTTGATCTTTTTTTTTTTTGTCTTCTTGAGCAAATGGAATTGACGCCTTTTTTTCTAATTGTTTTTTCGACACCTCACTGCACAGAGATGGTCTGAATGTGCAAGAGGTACCAGTCCCTACATGAAATGCCAGGAACATAGACTATAGGCAAGACTTTATAGAATTTCTGGGTGGTGTTTTTTCTCTCTACTTAAGACAACCAGCAAGTCCCAGAGAAAAATGAAATTCTATGTGGACATATTAAGATCAGACATGAAATATTCATGCTAATGTAGCAACCGGCTGCTGGGTTTTGAAGGGTTAGTTTATTTATTTATTTATTTACTTACTTATTGGTTATGGTTTTTTAAAATATATGTAATTAGGTCTACCAAAGACAGAAGTTTACTTGTTTACCTGTAGAAGGCTTATCCTCTATTTTACAAGTATTTTCATTGTGTTCCTATTACTCTTTGTTAGAATTCAAGCTGCTCTCCTCAGATGGTAAAGACAAGTTTGCCTGACAGGCAGTAAAATGTTTGCAGATACCTTAGCAGTCATGTCCTGCAGTAGTTGTTACCGAAAGCAACCTTAAAGGTAAGTGGATGCCTAAAAATAAACTTTTTTTAATATATATATATTTTTAGAGGAGTTGAAATTATCACAGTTGGAAACTATATTATGCCTGAATACTGCTCAAGCTTAAAGTTGAACCAAAGTGAAAGCCAAAGTGCCAAACTATTAAATACTAGAATGACATGAAAAAAACTTTATGAAATTTCTCATGGCAAACTCTTTATTTCCCATGATATCAGATTACTACTTTCTTTGCTAAAACACCAAGATGAAAACTATCAGAGAAGAAGAACTAAAGATCACTTCTTTTCATTCATCAAATTTGCCATTGCTGTTAGCATTTACCAGCAAAACAAAGAAAGCACTGGGCAAAGATTTGGGAAGCATGATTAATTTCTGTTGGTAGTTCTCTATCTAGTCCTTGGGCAACTTGGTTTTGCTTTTAAGACAGTCAGTTGTGATTTCATAGGTTCCACATAAGGCACAGGCATATCCATCCATCATCAGAGGAGCCTTTGAGGAGTCAACCTGCTTAGTTTTGCTTAAAACCTAAACTGTTTGGATGATTTGGTAAAGCACTGAACATCTTGAAGTGGTGATTCCACCGTATGGTTCCTCTGTCAAATTACAGTTGATTTTCACCCTGACATGTCTCATCTTCGTGGATCACAAGTGTTTTAGAACAGTGACTGTCCTTCAGTGTGTGCTCAGTCCCAGGCAGCAGATCCATGTGTGAGTGGTGGGACACAATGAAAGTACTAATAGTAGCAGAGCCATGAAAACAGCTGCGATTTCTGGCAGCTACAGGGGATAGCCAGGACAGATGAGGATGAAGGCCAGTCATCTATGACTTACTCCTACAGGATCAGAAAATTCCTCGGTAGGGCAACTCTGGATAACCTTGTTTGGGTAGCTTTCATAGTAGAGGAAATTAAGAAGGACAGGTAAATGTGGGGTTGGAAGCTGAGGTTATAAAAACCCAGTAAAAATTAAAATTGTGCTTGCTGGTATTGTCCTGTGGAACTTGACAGCCAGGTATCTCAGATGTGGTCATGCTTCTCTCATGTCACCTTACACAAGCATTGACATTTCTGTCTCTTTGTGCATGCAGTAAGAAGCTTCAGGGCTGAATAATTGGAGCTTCCCTTTCCAGACCCCTCCTGGTGAAGAGCACAAAAAAGTACATGATGGACCTTTATGCTCTCCCACGTAGAGCAAGAGCCAGCCCTGAGTCAGGCAGTGTTTATTACTACCAGTAATCACTACATCAAATGTTTGGTTTGTGGTTGTTTTTTTAATTGAGTAGAATCTAGGGAAAGTCACTTTGGACTGAAGACATTGTGTCTGACAGACAGCTCATAAAGCTGATCTCCAAGATGAACGTAAGTATCAACTGTGCAGGAGCTGACAATGGAAACACCCTGGATGTGTCTTCAGTATGAACTTCTATAAAACTCAGGTCTGTCCAGAAACCAAGTGTAAGCTCAGCAAAGTCCTTCATATTTTTAGCTCCCTTGGGAAGAAATAACAGGAAGGAAGCAACAAGTTGCAGGTACAGAAAACCTGCCTGGAGTTGGCAAAAGGACTTTATAGGACTGGAGCCAAAATCCTTGGATATGAACACTCTGCTGATTTAATGTTCAGTCAATTGCTCTAATAAGCAGTGACCTTCAAACGCTTGCTTTTTTTCTCTCCATAGGCAAAGTGTGCAGTTCCCTGCCTCCCTTGCTTCTCTGTAAGGTGTTGCAATACCTTAGGTTGGAAAAAAATGTTTGGGATTGGGACTCCCAGAATTATTTTGACCTTGCATAATCCTGATTCCTTCAGAAGTAGCTGAGTTCCTAAAGCTGCTCATAATTTGCAAGGCCAACCTTATTTAAAACCATCTGACCCCATTTATAGGAGAAATGTTATTGCAAATTGAATGATTGTGTCCACATTTTCTGTGTTACTCAACCTTATACTCAGCCTAAGAACACAAGTCTGGAAGGAAGGACTAAAATAATTTTTAAAAATCTCCTCGGTGGGGAGAACAGACACAGCTTCCCTTTTGTCACGTAACAGCTTACAATTTTCACAAATGACTAAGTTCAAGTCCTTAAAAGTGCAAAGTGCCTTACTGTGCTATATACAAAATGCCTACATACTTTGGGGCAGCTGGGTTTAAGTCCCTCAAGCTGTTCCTCACCTATAATATGAGTTAATAACATCTTCCCACTTCATAAGAGAGTGCCAGAAGCAGTTCATTACTGCCCTCAGGTGTGAAACCAGCTGCAGGCACAAAGCCACTGCCATAAAAGAGTGCAGCTGGAGCAACAACATAGTGCTAGAGAATGACAGCCTGAGGGGGGCTGTTGGATGGGCTGGAAGACTGGCAGTGTGGGAGGGCAGGAGCAGTTGAGGAAACTTGTGAGACTTCCTTCATTTTCTATGAATACCAGGTTTCTAGGTCAAGATTCAGAGCAGGGTCTATAAAAAGAGAAAAGGAACAAGAAGTATTAGGGGTTGGAGTGGAGGGAGTGCTCATGCTAAGCATGCAGTGCTGGGGTTGAGTTTAAAAAGTAAATGGTTCTACTGCCTCTCTACTCTTTTGTTTAGGGTTGTTTTTTTTCCCTGGCGACAGAATGCCGAGTTGCCTTAGCCCCAAACAAGTGTCCTATATACAGATGAAGCTCTCTGATAGATGGTTTGAGTTGCAAAACTATTTTGCTCAGTTTATGCAGGGAAACTTTTTCCTGGTCCTTCACAGAAATAACTGTGCCTTGATTTTTCCTCTAGTCATCTCAGAAGGGCTTGTTTTCTCTTTTTGTTTATAAAAAAATATGAGAAATAGTTAAGGCTCTCTTAAAGAGCCTCTATGGGAATTTGAAGCACTCGCAGACAGAATGGAACATCTCTCAGCTGTAAAGCTGCTACAAGTAACTTTACATCCCCCCTGTACACGCATTATGCTCCCGGATTGAACCAGTGGTCACTGTGTAACCTGGAGTTTTAAAAAAAAAATGAAGGGACTATCATTAAGTTAGTGGACATAAAACTGTACAGCAATAAGAGGAATTCTTCCTGCTTCTGAAGAATAAGACACTTAGATATCCTGGCTAGCAGCAATCCTCGATGCAAGTGATATCCTTCCTTGGCCAACTACTGCTATAGCTCTTCTCTTTCAGTTACAGATGAACAAAATGCTATCTGAAAGTCTCTGCTTCACTCTTGTCCTTTAAAAAGTGAAATTATATGGGAGCAACTAGAATGCTGCCACTTGAAGTTTACAGTTTCAGCATGGTAGGAACTGAGTAGAGAATGCAGATCTTTTGAGGGGATTTTTTTTTTAACAGTAAAATTGCATGTTAATCAGCAAGTTGTCTTAAAAAGCAAGCTTGGTGTTTTGCCAGCTAATCAGTGGTGTTTGCTGGGAATGTTCTAGCAAATGCTTTTGCTGCAGCACAGCACCTGTTCAAAATCGCCATTTTCATGGAAATCTAGCAATATAAAAAGCATTTCCATGTTGGGAATGTTTCTTTAGTGCAGTAGAAGAACTCTGAATGAAAATTTGGGTACTGAACCCAGAATAATTAGGAGACTGCTGTCTTTCACCTTACTTACCCCAAGCTGAAGATGGTAGAGAGGTTTTCTGGTTCTTTAAGCTCAGGAACCAAAACCTGAGCCTCTCATGTCTAATGGAAGAGTTTTTTATTCATATGCTCTCTGGATTTTATTCAAATTCTTTCTTGCCTACCTCTTCTGTCAAAACAACTGTTAAGCACTTTCTTTAAAAGTTTTTTCTCTAACGTGCAACAGAAGGAACACAAATTGATAAGCTTTCATGTGAAGTGGTTTTTTTTACAGCAAGTTCCTATAAAAAGCAGTATATCTGCAACTATGCCATTTCTTCTGGCAGTCTTGTCTGAAGGCAAATCTGTGACCTCCCATGCCCATTTCACTGTCTGTGAGATTTGTCTCATGAAAATTTTTGAAGGTGTCTCAAACTTGCTGTAGCATGGCTTTTGGAAAATGCCACTCTTGTATGCACATCTGTTCAGTTTGTTGACTTTTCTTCAAGCCTTACACTCATCCATAACGTATCTCCATGCCTCAAACAAATAGCTTTTTTTTGTGCTCTTCATTCATATTGAACCATAGAACTTTCTCTCCTGTGGTAAAGGAAGAGTCACCACATCTACTTCTTGTTAGAGCACTATAAAGTGAGCCTGCAGCTGCAGTTCCTATTCATTTCACTGTTAACTGCTTGAAGAACCCACCAAAATATGATTGTGGACTTCGAACACAGGGAGTCCTTCCCAGCAGCAAGAACCAAAAAAACACAATCATCCATATTTAATTTTTCTTCCTCCATATGTCCAGTCCTTCCTTTTATGGAGAGCTAATGATGTTAACTTGTTTACTTCCAAGAAATTATGGTTATTCAGCTGGCTGAGATGGGTCCTTTAGCTCCCTGATTGGGTAATCAACTAATAAGGAGTAGATTCATATTGCTGTCACTCACCAGTAGCAGTGGGTCAGTTATTGTGTACCTGCATCGGCACTTCATCCAAAGAAATGCTGTTTGGTGAAAAGTTTTGAAGGCATGATGCCTTTTTCTTTTATGGCATCACAAGGCCTGCGTGTATCAGAAGGATGGAATGGAACCTGGGCCCCAGGCTGAGAGTCTGTTCAGCTCTGATAATGGGTCTGCTGACCTTTAGTGCAACAGGAGTTAAGTTGCTCATAGTCTACAGCAGCAGCCAAAGAGGGATCCCTGGCTGTTCTCCAGCCTGGGCTGTACGTGGGGCCATGAACAGCAGCTGCTTCTTCCAACCAAGTGAGATGTAAATCTTGGGATGAAAGACATACAACAAAGCCTTACCATAGACTCATCCCACAGCAGCACTTCATTGAATCTCTGCAGTCCATATGCAGATATATCTTGTGGATGAGAGAAAGGTCAAATAGTTTCTCATGGGAAATAAAGTGGGGTTTTTTTGTTGTTTGTTTTTTTATTTTTTTTTTTATTGGAGTGTTCTAGTGGTTGCAATGTAGGTAATTAAAACTTAAGGAGACTCAAAAAAAATCTTCATACTTCAGGGTCTCTCATTACAGTTGCTGAGAAATTAGCAGTCCAACATGGGATGCAGAAGTCTTCTGTGAGATTTTATAGCAGAAAAACCTGAGCCATTTCTCATCAACATAAGATTTATATAACATGGAAGGCAAAGATCAATTATTATTAATCCATTCAGGGGATAAAAATTATAAATACAGCTAATTTATTATAGCCATAGATAAAATCTGAGACCCACTGACAGTGCAGAGAATTTTGTCATTGAGCTGAAGACGAGTGGAATGCCAAGCATTTTAAATATACATACAAGCTCCTTTAGGCAAATAAAGCAAGTATTTGTCATTCATATTCAGAGAATAAACTTGCCAGTTAGCTCTCTGAAATATTTGTTGCTATTACACTTTTGCATAATTTATTGCCAAATTTGTTTACATGTGCTGTGTTTGAAAATGAAGCAGCATGAGAGCAAAGAACATTATAGTTTTCCTGTTAAAGAACAGAGTGTGAAGAGGTTTTTGTATTTGTGCTGTATTAAAAGTGATAAGTTAAATACAGGGACTGAAGTGCCTTTCCAGACTTACATAATAAATATAATATTCATCAAACCTCCTAGCTAAATGTTGATCATTAACCTCCCATGTTAAAGACCAGTCTGTGCTCACTTACTCCATAGGAAGGAGTCTGGGGGTGGAAGGAGTTGTTTCTGAAAAGTTTGTGCACTTTCTCCCTTGCAACTACTTTCATGTGTTGATAGACCAAAATACCAGGGAGACAGTAATTCCCCTCAAATACTTTCTTCTAAAGAACTGTTAGGTTACATGACACTCCCAAGGAGGTAGAGTAATATATGGCTATGTCCTTGATGTGAAGGCTTCAGGTGTGCTTGGGACCAGCACCGAGGATGGCTGTTGAACAGGATGCTGCAGGAGCCCTGGGCACCTCCAGTGCTTTCCATCCCAGCCTAGCTCCATGAAGGGATCCATCCTAGCACATCCCAGGTCCTCACCTGTGCTGTCATCAGCACTGCTCTAGCAGCATCACCCAGTGAGCAGCTTTATGGAAGCAGAGATTCCCCCTCTGTGGTTTGCAGCTTGAAGGGTTCTGTCAGCTCAGCCAGGTGTCCCAGTGAGACATCCCAGCAAGGAGACTGCACTTTTGGTTCCAGAGTTCCCCATCCCCAAAAAAGGAAACTCTTCCATTAAAAACTGTTTCCATGTCTTTCTGTACCCAAATAACATACAAGTGTTCTGAGTTGCTCAGCGTTGCAGCAACAGAGGGAGAAATGCTCAGAGCAACACGTTAGCTTTTACTGTAAACTGAGCATGGAAGGAGATCAGTGCCTCTGTCACGGTGATCACATGCAAACCTGCACACCACAGGAGGCAGGGATGGGGGTATGGCCAGAGAATTCAGGGAAAATTTGATCTTTCATTGAGGTCAAGAAATGTTTCTTACATGCTATGGAAATCAACTTGCAAAGAAACAAGTCCCTTGAAACAAAATTTCCCCTTGGGCAACTACAGCCTAGCACACAGCGCCTTTTGCATAGCTGGGCTTAAAGAAATAAGCACATGGAAGGGAGACAGAAGATCCTGTCAGAAGCACTGGTGGCCAAAACACACAATTTTCCCCATCTGATGTCCCATCAGTGAATTGAAGGCCATATGTGTCTCAGAAGGGTGCTGTACTGTTTAATTAGATAAGGTCAGGACAGTGTTTTGATCATATAAACACCATATAAATGCCAAGTACCTAATTCTTCACATCCTGAGCTGCAATGGGAAGCAAAAGGGTATCCCTTTGATCTCCTGTGCAGGCATCCAGACCAACCTGCTGTTCTGACATGCCTGGATGAGTATTTAGAACTAGTTCCTCAACCCTTGAAACACATCCCATTTCTCCGGCGTGTTGCTCCCCCTGCCCATCTGTCTGCATGGCCCCATACTCTCCTGAAAGCATCTTGTGTTCATGTTAGGAGCTCACAAGTGCCAAGAGGAGAGGGAGGTGAATGTACACAGCCAGCAGGGCTTTTCCCTTGGGGAGATCACTTTGTCAGGTGACACAACACATCCCCAGTGTGTTGGCTGTTGTGGGCAGTCTTTCTGCAACACCTGAGTGGCAGTTTCCAGCAGAAATAGTAATGGCCATGTCTTCTCTAAGAATTAAGAGCAGTAATGACTTGTAGGCAAAGCCTCATTTGTATTAGTCACAAATTCTGCACCATTAGGGGCAGTTTGCAATTTAGCTAGTCTCATTTTTATTTCAGCAAAGAGCCGGGACAGCTCTTTTAACTGTGTTATTGCTATTGTGTTACTGCTGCCTAAGTAGGAGAGATTCAGATATCAGCTGAACTCTCTCAGAGATCTTTTGACTGAATGGAATTCAAGGATTGTCAGACAAAATTAAATACACCCATTTTCAGGTTTACTGTGTAATGTTGTTTCAGCACAAGAAAATAATCCACACGGTCACAAGTGTGGATTTCTATTGTCCTCCATTGGTCAGATGACATTATGGTCATGAGGCTACTCCTGCCCTTGAGCATTACAGGTAACTGGTTCCCCAAGCAGCAAATACAGGCCCTGGATCATTGCCCAGAGATGAGGCAGAGACCATCATCATGGTAATAGTAGAGTTGAAGAAAACTGTAGGTTGGATAAACCCAGACACGGAACCAAAGAGTTGCTTTTTCTGCAGTCTTAATTAAGGGCTGACTCCAGTGAGCAGAGGTGGCAGTGTGCATCAGTTGGATGTTTCTGGCCTGGATGTTGTATGTTTTCACAGTCCTTGTTTCTTTAGTTCCAGAAACACAACCAGGAGCTGGGAAGGGAGATGGCCAGTCAGATGTGATCCAAGCTGGATGAAGGAAGCACTGGGGATCAGCAAAAATCAATGCAGACACTTTGCAGGATTTATTTCCCTGATCAAAATGCTGAGTGTTCAAATGGGGTTGAATTCATAATTCAACTATTGTTAACAAGAATAACCAGCACTGGAAAACATGGCCATTAGTAAACAGCCACTGCCAGCTCATATAATTCCCTCATGCCACCTCTGATCTTCAGCAATTTTTTTATGAGTTTGGAGAACTAGGGATGGCGCAACTCATGCAAGTATAATTTTCTTTTTGGTCTAGTGTTTTTGCCAAGAAAATCTGGACAATCTGAAGCAAAATATTTTAACAAGTAGTAGGAAACAAATGAGACAACTGTGATTTTAGGAAGAGCTTCCAGCCATCCAAGAGATCTGTATGGCTCCCACAGCCGGTGAGCCGGGCCCCACCAGCTGTGTCAATGCAGAAAGGGAACACTATGAAGATCCCAAGCATTGCTCAGTCCTTGTGAACTGGCTCTGTTTTCCTGCAACTGGGCCTAAACAAGAGTGAAATGAGACCTATTAATCTTTCTAGAGCCATAAATCTTTTCTATTCTAATTTCTGTTGAGAATAGCAATAAAGCAATAAAATGTAGCCCAGTGGTTTAAAATAGATAAACCACATCTCACTGGTGCAAAATCATTATAGTGCCTGCCCATAAATTTTTGCACCAGTCTAAGCTATTTAATGAACTTGAGTTCTTAAATTTAATATTGGCTCAGTTTAATCTCAGGTGATATTAATCACTAATTAATACTTTTTGGGGGGGTTGTTCATGCAGAAAGTTTAACAGCTCTAATTACCACTTGTTTGATAATGTGCCTTTATCTCAATTTTAATGGGGCTACCCAGTTTATTTAGATGCAAACATCTAAGGATTTTTACATCCCCAAGAGCAATTGCTCTCTTAAATACTTTCAGTGATACAGTTCCTTTAAAGCAATAAGCAGTGCAAGAGGAGCTAGCATGAAATTGCATTATATCTCCAGAGTTTTGTAGTTATATAAGAACACTTGGTTTATTCTGTTAATTAGGGGAATATGTTTATCGCAGGTTTTTGAAGTTATTAATTATTTTCATTAGTTTAAAATTATTTAACTGACATCTCTGTATACTATTTCTATTAGTAATTCAATCCAGGTGTTTATGGTGTTTTGTGCATTTCTATCTTAACCAAAGGATGAGCAAAATATAAAAGGAAGGAGATCCAGTTAGTCAGATGCCATCCCAAGTTCCAACACTACAAGTATACATACATTTATATATATATATATGTATGTATGTATGTATGTATGTATGTATGTATATACTAGCCACACCCAAGAACCATGTGAACAAATTAAGATTTTACGCCATAGATTTCCTCTATTAAATCTAGCAACTTTCCAGTAGGCTTCTTTTTGAAATATTAGTATTTCTAGGCCACATTTATTTATAAGTGTCCCTTTAATGTAGAACGTAACAGTAATTAGAAATTTCCAAATATCAAAGGGAAAAACCCTCCACTTATACTTTCTGAAGCTGAATGCAGGATAGTATAAAGCACAGTTAAAATTTATTCTGGCATTTAAATGACTTGGAGACAGATTTCTTTCCATTGTTTCAATTTCCATGTTTTCTGACAAAGGATTAACTGTTGAATCTTTTAGTTTTCCTGCAAAATGAATTTTATACATATACATGATTAATGTGCAAGGTCTTCAGTATTTATTTGCTTACTCCTTCCTTTCTCAGTGTGAGCAGGTCAGGTGCAAAAATACTTTGTTTCAGAAAAGGTGTCTGAAAGTTAATTTATTAACATTCATTAGGCACTTGTAATGAAATGTAGGAGTGGAGTACAAAGAAACGCTATTTTCTTTCTTTACATACATCAGACTAAATTGGATTAATCAGATTGGAAAGGGTAATAAAATATTAGAGCTTTTTCTTATCCCTTTGCTTCCTCCCATCAGCTATAAATGAGTACACGGGATGCTACCTGCTGCTGTGATGCAACAACATTTGAGGCACTCTGAGTTACCTTTTCCTTCTGAGGCAGAAAATGGTAACAGGAAGATCTTATTTTCTCACTGAGATACACTGCTGGCCAGCAAAAGAGAGAGAATAAGTATAAACCACAGGTATTTCCATTTTTCTTCATCTTTTTTTTTCCTGTGAAATGAGTTGCTGTGGAATTTTGAAATTTCCTCATAACTGCCAAACCCTTTTTGCCCCTGTGCCACACATCTGACGAGTGAAACCTCCATCCCCGCTTGCCTTTGCCCTTTGCAGAAGGGCGGGCAGCACCATGTCCCCTGCTGATGGCAGCGCGGGGCTGTCACTGCTGTGACGGAGCGCTCCTCTCTCCTCTCGGGGGCTGGCACCCCCCTGACTAACCTGCTGTGAAACTGTGGCTCGGTCCTGCTGCTCACCTCTGCCTCCAGGTGCAGAGGGGGACGGAAGACACTGCCTTCAGAAATGAGCTTGATCTCTCAGAATGCTGGAAGAGAGCTGGGAATCACGTGAGATCTGAATTAGATGTTTTTATTTGACCTCTCTCTGCTTAAAAGAGCCCGTTCACAGCAGTGAGAGCTTTCTCTCTACACTGGTATTTGTTTCTGTATGGCTGTCTCTACAAACACTGTTTTTATCACCTGTCTGAAGTGATGTCTAATCAACTTTTCAGTTATGTAAAGAGGATTTCCCATCGATCTTTTGTCATTCACGTGTGGTGAAACTCTTTAGATGGGGTTAAATCATAGTTTTCTTCATTTCTGTTGAAGATTAGCACAGAAAGGTAGCATAGTTTTCCAGCTGCTGTCAGCAAGGCTTTTGACTGCTGAGAGGACAGAGACATGTGAAGGCACACAGAGCTCACTCAAAGAGATAAGTGCACCTTCAGGACCCCAAAAGCCCAGCAGAGACAGACAAGTGTCTTGGAGGTGGACCCACAGGACCACAGCCTACGTGGTACCAGAGGCATCCAACAGGCTGCATTCATCCCAAGAACAAAAAAAGAGCTGCACAGCCAGCTATAGCTTAGATCATGACATATTTAAGAATGAGTATTTTTTCCTTCAAGTGCCAAATAAAAAAATTTTCATTTTCATTTTTCCTCAAGGCCTCTTCTACAGCTTCTACTTATCTAACTGCTTTCTCTCTCTATTTTGTATAAACTGAAAAGAAAATCAGTTAAAGCACTCATTCTTTCATTCTCCCTCTATGAATATTTCTTGGAGGTACTTTTTAATGTTGATGTTCCTATCTCAAGTCAAATAACCCAGGAGACAATTTGCCATACTTCAGGGCTCTCTAGATCTGTGCTACTGCCTCAATTTCTGCATCTCATGTTCTTTATCTTTGCATCACATTTCTCTCATGAAACAGAAACTCTGTCAATCCCAGGCCTACACAGGGAGCTGGCTGGTTCCTTCCTGTGCCCCACTGATTTTCAATGAACCCATGCCTCTTGCACTTTGAGCAGTCCATAACTTTTGTATTTTTAAAATTATTGGTCTTCCCCTTCCTCCTTCTTTTAACATCTCACAGCAGGCATGAAACTCTGTGAGATAGTCAGCAGGAGTACCAAGCTCATGTAAGTAAAAGAAAGGAATAACTTCTCAAGTCTTCCTCTATCCAGCACCAAATCCCTTGAAGATGCACAAAAATAATATTCACTTTTAGCGTGGAAGATTTTTTCATCTTCATGCTTCCCAGGGCCCTGTTTTGTTCTAAGAATCATTGAACTCAGGTCTTTTTTTTTTTTTTTTTTGATCTGTGCCTAAATTGAGATCCAAAAGTCCTGAAGTAATCGTTCTAAGAGCTGTAACTTCAGTCAGCCAGGGTAAAGTGAGATGAACTGAGCAGATCTTGGTTTTGGAATAGATAAATATGTTTCCTGACCTCAACAAGCCATGACTTTCATTATTTCCACAACACCTTCTAAATGCATTTGTAAAGTCAGAGGGGAAAAATTGTGTTCCCACTATCTCCTGCCCCCCTAAAGAAAATAGGCTAAAATCTAGTTTTTATTTACCTTTTGGGGAGTGAGACTTTCATCTCTCAAGAAAAGTTTTCCTTACAATGTTGAAATACAGAATCTTCAAGGCCATTAGAAAAATATTTTACTTCAAATATCTCCAATTAAGAACTCATTTGAATTTCAAATAAAATACTGAAAATAAAGAATCTTGACACTTAAACATATTGTTCATCTAGGACAAATCAAATCAGCTATAGAAGACGCCAGATGTAATACCTTGACCAATATATTCCTAAGGCCAAAAGTCTGTCAAAGTCATTAAAATTCACAGTGAAAGCTGGAGAAATTTATGTCATGATTATTTTACATTAAGCCTATTCATTCAGGATGATATAGGATCTTGTTCTATAATAAAATTTAACCATATTTGAAGTTCTAACAAAGAACACAAGCTTTTTAAATCTAGCAATTTACAGTAATAAAGCGCTTGAAAGGCAAATTATACTGCTGTCTCATTCCTGGTTCAAGAACCACATTAGTTTCTAGAAAATTCATCAAGCCTTATCTTTTAGTTGCTACCTCTTGCTGCAGAATTATAGCCAGCTGCTCTGAAGCTTTCTTCTCCCCCAGAGGCTAGAGAGGTTGTGGTCCAACAGGATCTTCCCCCAAAGAACCCGCATTCATTCCATGACAGGGTTTCAAACAGGGAATCTAACATGCTAGGAGAGCAGAAACACAAGGTGTTGTAGGTGCCATAAATGGGAGCAAAGCTGCTTTCCTACTCAGAGTCATATCCCAGTTCCAGCTAGTCAGGGCTGTCCTCAGTTTTCTGGGCTGCACCCAGAGTCAAAATGCCATCTTCCATGTCCCTTGAGCAAATAATTGTAATGTGACCAGCTCATGTGTTTTGAAACACCATCTACTCCTCTTACTGATGTAAAAAATGTCGGCTACCAAGTTCAAGGCAGTCTTCCTTCAGGGAGTGAGGTCTTCAGGAAAAAATGTCAGCATGAATGTAAAACTAGAAGAAAATTAATATTAATCCTTGCCTGCCTCCTATGTTTTCATGTATTTCCTTATTTCTGTATGTGGGCTCTTTTGTATTATTTTTTGAAACAGCATTTCCTAATTGTAAGGAAACAGACTTGGGGCTAAGCGTTGGATCATTGTCTCCCATGAACCTTTCCATTTCTACCTTGTGCCCTCTAGAAACTGAGCCTTGAAAGTCTCAGACATTGATCTTTTTTTTCTTTTTTCTTGTCTGTGTAATGCATGTTGCATCCTATTATAGAAACAAAGGACACACATTTGCTTTTATCTGCATTTTAAAGTCAAAACACCGCTGTTCATTGTGAGGAGTGTCGTCAGCAGTGGTCTCCTGCCAGTTCTCCTCCTTCAGATTCACATTCATTTGTTAGGTCTAATTAAAGACCCATTGTACAAAGAAGCTTAGGGCTGCTTTACATTCAAGCTCCTCTGCTTTTGACTGATAGTACACCTTTTGTGTGCAATATTTTAGGTTTGTGTAGAAATGTCTCACAGTGATAGATTGCTTTTGTACTTTCTGGCTACTGTCCATTTAATTTTCATTACATGTTTCATTGTGTATTTGAGAGAGAATTTGGTAAAGGTTTGCAACTTAGCAAATTTACAGTGGGATTTGGATGCTCTGGGGATGGTTGGGAGAACCTGGTATCTCCCATCTAGTTATCCTACAGTAGCCTTAAAGAAACTGTAGAGCCTGAGCAGATAAAACTAATGTAGAACATATTGCAATTCTTTCCTTCTTTGTAGCTCTCTTCTTCTTTTCCTCTCTACTATGGCACAAGAGTATTCCAAAGAGGATATACATTGTGTAAGGTCTTGGAAATACCCATTCAAAGGTCAACATGGGTTCTTTCCAGGCCAGAAATGTTCTGCAGATTCAGTTAAAAGCCTTGTTGGGACACTTCTCTCTTGATCACCCTGAAAACCTGATCATGGTCAAGTCAGTCTAGAAATTGGCTGTCATCTTTCAGTTTTGCATTGCCTGCAGGCATCAGAAATAGCCCTGACCATAGTGCTGGAGTGTTACAGATTCAACTCCTGTTCCACAAAGAGGTTTGTTTCTCTTGAAACTACATCTTAAAAAAATCTGTGCACTGGGGAAGGGAATCCAAATCTATTCCTTAAGATTTTCCTTTTTTATTTAATTACTTACTAAGTGAGCTCCCCTGCTCCCTCCCCACCCACCCCATGACCAGATGGAATCTAACTCTGAGAAAAGGAAGGTTGTTTTAAGTCTTTCAAAGAAAAATAATGTCTTTTCGTAAAATCAGGGTGCAGTTTTCGAGCACTGCATTCAACTCCATTTCCCCAATACCAGGAAGCCAGTAGGAAATTGAAACTGTGGGAATTGGAAAGGCCTGATGAAATGCTTTGGCAGGGCTGAGAGCAGGAAGAAACAGTGTTTTCAGGAAGAGAGCATGTGTTTGCATTTCAGCTGCTCCAGTTTTCATCCTGGCATCTCAGTTTAACCTGCTGATGAATGTGTGAGTTTGTGTTAAGACAGTAGACTGCAAACTGAACAGCTGAAGCACAGGTGTAAATTCCCTCTGCTGCATCTGTCACGAGAGTAACAAGCTACAACATGGGCCAGCGCAATAAATTCTTACACCCTGATTCCAAGAGTCTAAAGAATATTTGTTTCATGTTAAAACTCTTGCAGAATATCCACACAGCTGCTGAGTAGGTCCATAGGCTTTCTTCTGAGTGTGTTTGCAGACCAGGAGAAAATGAAGAAAAATGCATTATTTTTTAACTGCTTTGCACTACTGTGGTAATCATATAAATAAGGACAGAACTTTGCCCATAAGGCAAATCAGAGATGAGGTCTGATCACATAGCCTTTGCCATTGCCCCACTTTGCAGGGATAGCCATTTATCATAGCTGGGAGTGACAGGGTTCCACCTTCTCATTAAAATATTGATGCAGTGGTGCCAATTGTATTTGTCCATGTGTTAAAGCAAGAGTGCACCATACTCCATCTGTGTACCTTATGCACCCCATCCTATATGTGCATCCCAAAGTTCTCTGGAACTGGTTTTACACCAGACTAAGCCCAGTTTGGATTGTTTTGTTTGGAACAGCCGTGAAATTTGTCATTCTGAGAAGAGTGTTTCACCCAGGCAGTCTTGTCTGTATGGGCCCAGACATAAACATGAGGGATTTTAATGTTTTAAACCCTAAATATTAAACTATTTTAGTTTTAAAGGTTTCAGATACTCTTCTTATTTCAACTAAGAAGACATTAGGTAGTATTTTATGGGGATTCTTCTCAGAAAGAACTGCCACCCGTGCCACTTTGTCCCTCAGAGGCCACCAGTGTCTGCTCAATAATTTTATTGATAAGTGTTAAATATGTGGTTGACTTTGAAGCAAGAATCTTAAACTAACAAAAACAATCCTTTCTTGCTCATGATAATGTCAACTTGAATATAAAACCACTTGATTTATAGATTTCTGTTGTGTAGCTGAATTTAAAAAATAGCACACTCAGTGCTTGCTGTCCATACTGTAAATAAAGCAGAGTATAATCACTCTGATAAGAAAGCACTTTTCCTGCCCAAATGCCATATTTTTAACTAATTTATTTTTTGGTACCCTGTGTGACTTATCTCACCAATAACAAGCTATAAGCCAGACAAGACACTCCAGAAGATTTAGAAAAATTTCATTAAGTGTTTTTTAGAGGAATAAATGTCTTCACAGTGACTCTGGATTTTTGGCAGGAACCTACAGTCATGAGCCTGTCTCCAAGAGGACTGTAAGATAAGTGCACTGAACTCTGTTGAGGCTGCTAGTCTGTGCCCTCAGAAACCCAGGTTCAGCTCCTGATTTCTGCCATAGGTTTCCCAGCAGAGCCAGATTTGAAACTAAACTCACTGATTTCCAGGTGAGTGTTCAGCACTGGAATATTGATTCTTTTTCTCTCCTTTCTTGAGCTAAGAGTTATTTAAGTATTTCATATCAAGTGGAACTATTTCTAATGATTTAATATTCACTAAGGGAATGAGACACTATAGTCTAATAGCTGCCTTGCTCTGCTGGGACGATGGAAGACTTCAGCACAAAATCTCTACTATGTAAACCTTTAATTATTTTAGATAAAGTGGAAGAACTTTTGACTAGGTGAGACTTGGCACATATCCAAGATAATTCTCTCACCTAAGTAATATGCTTGGAAGTGTGTGTCTTGCTCCCTCAGCACTGGGAATTGGAAAAGATAACTTGTTGCCAGCTCATAAATGCAGTATTTGCCCAGAAGAAAACTGTTCAGTCAAGAATGGCAGAAGTGTTGTTATCCAAAGTCTTGCTTTTGTCTATTTTGCAAAAGCCTATATCTAAACACCATAACACCCTGTATTTAAATCCCTGTATCTAAACACCATGTATATATGGACACTAAGAAGGGAGTTGGGATATGGCATCATACCTTTTGATCTTGCTGTGTGGGAAGTCAACTCTGGAAAATTTAAGGCCGTGGCAGAAATGTCCAGAATGCAACCCATGCCTTCAGCAGGCCAGAGATCTTCTAGAAGGTTTTCAATGTTCTGTAATCAAACTAATTATATTCCCAGCCTTGTTTAATATTAAATAAGGACAAGTTACAAAAGCAGAGGCTGCTGTTGAAAGCAAGAAAATACAACCAATGAAATTCAATGTAGTTTAAAGCTGCTTTTGAAAATGATGTGGCAAAATCCTCTGGACTCTTTCAGCTCATGATGATGCTGATATCAGCATCTCCTCTACAGCAGTGGAGACATATGGATGTGAATGCTGTTAGAGAGGAGAATCAGTCCCTAAAATTATGCATAGGAGTGGCATATAAAAAGCATGAGGAGAAGAACCCTACATATAAAAGTTGTCTACCCTCAAAAGACACATTTCTAAAGCAATTGGCCGATTACCTTAGGTCCCCTTGAGAGGGAATGAATTTTGTCTGCTCAGATTTCAGGAAATAAATACAATACAAACCATATTTACTTTGACAAGTTCAAAATTACAAGCGTCAAGGGTCCTGCCTCTGAGCTGTGTTTTTGCAAAACCTGACATTTTTTAACTTTCAAGCAAGCATTGATGGAGAGCTAGAGTGGAAGCCATGAAATCTCAGGTGACTGTGAATGGAAAACAAGCTGGATTTCAATCTGCTCTATCAACCATCTCTTCAGTTCCTGGCAAACAAAGAGTCTGAGAAAATAAGCATTACACTAGCAGTATTTTTATTTTCATTGTGATAACTCTCAGCTTCCTCGGTCTCATCTGTAGTAAGAAAGTCCTAGGAATGTAAGGCTGTACATAAATTGATTTTTTCCTGTCATTTTCACTTTCATCAAAATGAAAACAAGGCATTATTTGGAGCTTTAAATAGATACACTTAAAATAAAAGAATTTCACTTAGAAATATCATGTTGATGTGTTGCAGTGTGAAGCTTTTTGTTGTCTTTAAAGTCCCTTCCCATTCTGCATGACACCTGAGCTGTTTCAATAGTGCATCAGTTTTGAGAAAAATAAATACCAATGGAAAGGAGATGTTTCAACATAATAATCTTCCTCAGATGCTGTAACTTAAAACATTAGAAAAAATAATCAAATCACAAAAAATATTTTCTCCTGGAAACTCTAGATCTCTGTCTCCATGATCCTAGAAGACAAAATTCAGAATTCATACTCTTAGGTTTATCAACACAATTCTGGATCTTCTTCCAAGGATTTGAAATTAAAGCCTTTCTATTCCTGTTGAAAAAAAATTCCTCCCTACAGTATTCCTTTTGCCTCAGCACCTAATAAAAACTTTGTAATATTTTTTTCCATGTGGAACAAAAGCAGCATTTATCCAGGAAAAGTCTCAGATAAATGTACAATGTGATTATGGTTCCATGCAGTTTGACAATAGCAGTTTGTAAGTGCACTGAATGACAGATAAATAGTATTACCCAGCCTGGACTGGATCCTGTCTTCACAAAGTTATCAGACAAGATCAGTGTAAAAACTTGGTTGCCTGTTTTCCTTCATCTTTCCTTTTACTTCAGCACAGAGTAATTTACAATCTAGAGCTTGAAAAGTTATGTCAAAGGGATTAGGAATCTCTATAATTTTTACATACAATGTATGAATATATTTTATTTATAATATATTTAAGATTAGGAATCTTAAATAATTTTCTCAACCTGCTTTTCAGCATCAGCCTGTATGACCTTCATTTTTTGGTATGTGCTTGCTTCCCTTATTGTCCTGTGATTTCAGCTGGTAGCAGAGAACACAGACTGAAGAGTTTTTCCCCTCTTCCTCCTGCCTAATCACTTGCTTTCTATAAGTAGGAAGGAAAAAAATCACAGGTGTGCTACTTTCTGAAGTCAGGTTTCTGCATAAACCTTGTGAGAGCAGAAAGCCCAAGGGCAGAGTGCACCTCATTCCTGCAGTTTAGCTGCTTTTGCATTCCTCAGGTGATTCTTGTTTTCATGAATCATTCACCCTTTCCTTAGAGTAGAAGACAGGAGTTTAAAGAAGGAAAGATTATTTTAATGTGCTGGCAGTAAACCCCTTCAATCAAGTTAATTATAACAGTTGCACCAACCCATGGAGCAAGTCAAACAAACATGAAAGAGAGGAACATGCAGCCAAGATAAAAAAGAAACCAGAAGATGCCCTCGTCGTCAGCTTGCCATTCACGTGCTTTGATTTGCCATTCTTCTCAGACATTATAAGTTTTCAGGCAGGCTGTACTCACACATTCTGTCAGTCCTGCTAATTCTACCATCTCAGTGATGTCTGTTTGAAACGTTGGACACCAAGGTAAGCAGACCTGAGTACTTACAGATTCTTTAAAAACATCCCAAGTTTTTAGTTTACTGTGTAAAAGATATGCACGTGCAATAGTGTTTATTTATTAATGCAGCTCATACACATAAATGTGCACACATGCACACGTAGGCACACACACACAAATAAGTATATTTAATTTCCTCAAAGAAAATGAATCTACAAATGCAAGGATGGTCCTTGCCCAGAGTATAGAGGAAAAGATACAGTTTATTGTGGGGATGAAAAAAGTATTCTTATGGCCTTAAATAGAAAGTTTAGTCATTTGTTTTAAAGAGTTCATACCATTTGCTATTTTCAAAACACAAAATGTACCAGAACAAGCCAAAGTCTTGTTACTTGTGTGACAGTAGTGCTAGCTACACAGAATAGACTATTATATCTCAGTAGCTACCTTGGTGCCACAGCTGAGTTCAGACAACAGCCCAACTCGTATGTTTTCATGTACTGAATCAAAGAAAATGTAAGAAAAGCATACATTTTCCAAACTGAAAATGTAAGAAAAGCATAATTTTTATATCAGTTAGCTAAACTGACTTTCTCAGCACTAAAGCTTTCAACAGTGAAACTGTCAACATAAAAGCACCAAGCCTCGGACATAGCTGGTGAAAATAAGCACAGGTACCAGGTACTGCCTTTTCTTTTGGTCTGTTATCATAGCTGTACAAAAAAATCTGGTGCAATGGCTCAGGGCTGTTGTCTTAGATTCTACACATTGCATGTGTTTCCTCGCTGTTGAGTACACTTTAGGTCCCTAAATTACATCTATTCTGCTTCATAAAACCAGAGTAACACTGTGGTGAATCATGTCTCATATGGGAACAAATCCCACCTTGCCATCACATATATTAAAGCCAAGGGTGAGAAAGAATGACAGTGACGGCAGAAGCATCCAGGCAGATACAAAGCAGAAGGACAGGAGACCACAATGTGATCCAACTTCAGAGAGCTGTCTGACAGCTTTATCCGTCCAAAAAGTAGATGACAATTTCTGAAACAAGCATGCTGGGTTAACTGTGTAGTCAAGGAAAATTTAGTCAACATAATTAATGGAATTTAGAGTTCATTTATCCATAGATAGACCACCTACTCCGTGCTTTGGCAGACCATTTGGATTCACAATTCACAAGCATCTGCTCCACTCCTACCTGAAAGATTTAAACTGTAATGAAGGTTAAATGTTTTACGCTTTCAGCAGTGATGACTGGAACCCCCTGGTGCTAAAATGAGAATGGGAGTGGGAGACCTCTCCACTCTTCAATCTTCTCTACTCTAAACTGTATTATATCTCTCATCATTTCCACAAGCACTTGCCCAGCTTGTATTGTGAGTACAATACTTATTTACTCATAGAACTGCAAGGAATAGGTTAGATATTCTCCTGGATAAATGCTCTTAGATGAAAAATAATTTAAATCTATCTGACAAGAAGGGAAGAAAGATTGTTTGGGGTTTTGCTGGTCAGGATGCAGCGACCTCTTCTGCTGCTGCAGAGAAAGAAAAAGTTAAGATGACTTGTCCTGTAAATTCTGTTTCATACATGTACTAAATTCAAACTCTTCTTGCAAAAAATATGCCCTGAAGTAATAGAATGAGAGGTTTAATAAATACAGCGGTCTAATGGAAATAGTATAGCAGTGTTTAATTAATATCTGTAACGCTTCAGAGTCAACACAATTCCTTTTCTTTCTCTTTGCTGTGAGAAGATAGGACTTTTTTACAATAACTTACTCCAGACTCCTATATCAGCAAACAGCAGCTGAGAAATGTATCTGCCGAAAGAAAGCTCAGCATTATGCAGAGTGATAAACTTCTCAGAAGGTGTTTACAAATGCATTCAGTGAAACAGAATTTTAATGAATTGTGCCACATAATCTTGCAGTTAATGAGCTGTAAAAGCCTTTGCCAATTATAGTGACTCAAAACTAACTCTTTTGGATTCCAGATCAATAATGGGACTGCTTCTGCACATTTTTATTTTTTAAAAGGAAAATTAGGATCTAAGGAAAACAAAAGGTATGTCTGTCATATTAAGCATCTCAGAAACGTCCCTCATTATTATAGCAGAGCTGTCCATATTCCTGTTATTTTTAGTATCACCCCTCAACTGCATTAGAAGAAACAAACCTTCTAAGATCAAATGGCACCAGTATTGTAAAATGCCAGTGGCAAAACCCGGAAAGACTAATGACTTCTGTAATAAGTTGGGACTTTTTCCACGGGTTATATTAAATTCAACTGCTGTGCATAACCTATTAGAAAACAAAAATTATCCTTCTCTCCCTTTGCTATCCACCCTAAACATTCTGATAGTAGAAAGTAGACACCTTAAAACTCTGTGAAGACTGTTTCATCTGTTTCTGTCTTATTTTAAGCAAAAGGTCTGCAGACACTGCTTTTTTGTTCAGGTGAGATCACTATTCCTGCCTAAGAACATGACATTTTAAACTCTGACAGTTTAGAGTGATAGTTTAAATTTGACTTCAGATTCAGAGTTCCCAGGGACAATTTAATATTTTGCCCAAATAATTCCTGTGACTTTCTATCAAGCTAGTAAAATATTCCTTTAAAAAACAAAGGTTTGGCTTAATATTTTAATGTCTTCAAAATCTAAAGGAGATAAGACCAGCATTTATCAACTAAAAATACGGCAGATAGTTTTATTGCCTCTGATCTCCAATATGTTATGTGAATTTTTCCCAGTATGATTCTACTTTTTTCTTCGCTAAAGATTTTTTTCTCCTACTCATGCCTCAGTTTGAAGGATCCATTAATGGAGGAACCACATAAAAAGTAATTCCAAGGAAAAGCCTTATAAAATGTGAAAAATTAAAGCTGTGCTCTGATCCCATTAAGAAAAGAAATTGCCTTGAGGCATCCACTAAATATGTGAAATCCATTTCTACTGAAAGGCTTCAGAGTTTATTCCTCCCTTACAAATGCAATTTCACAGCCCAAGTTGAACGTTTAAACAAAGAGAAGCAGGATCTTTTCCCAGTTAGCGCCTCTTTTCCTTGATTGCTGCCAGGTCGCTGAAGTGCAAATTTACATCAGAATCTGAGATTAAATAAACCTCAGCCAAGAGGCTTTAAGGGCATTTCTGCTTGTGAAGACTGTAAACCAGAAATACTCTCAGTGTGGAGGGTTTACTGTTGTTATTATCAGTATTTGTTTTGCTCAGCTTTACGGAGAAAGCTGGAGGAGGCTGAAGGGCTTAACATCTCCTTTCCTTAAGTGGTTAGTTTAAGCTCCCTGGTGGCTCAGCTCCCTCTGACCTTCTGTTTCTGGGGCTGCAACCTCACACATTTCTTCAGCTCCACAATGCACAAGACCAAGGGAGCAGAAAAAAGCAGAGTGAGCAGCCACCAAGGAGGATGTCTTGTCCCTGCAGAAATCCCCCCCACCAGATTTTTATTTCCCCCACCCCAGAGAAAAGTGCATCTGCCACGAGTTTGTGGGGAGCTTATCCCAGTCCATAGGGTCTGTGAGGAGGGAGCACTCCTTCGGCCCTGCTGCTGGACAGAAGCTCTGCTTAGGCTCCTTGACTGAAACATCCTCAGGAGCAGCTTTTACTCCAAAGGCTGGGCAGCCACATGCTGGTGCTGCCGTCCTTGCCAGCACCAGCCGCTGAACCACAAGACTCAAAGCGCTGTGAGAATGACCCTGTTGACTTCAGAACATTATTCCATAAAACTCAGTGAATCTTGGACCAGAAGAGCAGGTGGGAAAACACAGTTTGCCCCTTTTCCACACTTGAGATCCTGCTCTCGGTTGAAGTGTGCTTTGCAGTTCATTATCCAGCAGCTGGGGCTCATTCCCCTTGCCCAAAGCAGTCACTGACCCCTGCTCCTCTGAGACAACAGACCGGGCTGGCAGAGCTGTTTGCATCATTCTGCTCCAGCCTACAGAATGAAATATACCTTCAGTGCTGCAAAAGACTTCAGAGGCAAGAACTAAATGCTGTGTGAAAGAGCTGCAAAAATCCAAAGTGGGAATTTGACTGTACAAAATATCCAGAGAGGAAGAAGTGGGTTTTCCCTGTGCAGTTTTCTTGCTTAGTCATAGCTTCAAGATAACATCAAGAGAGAAGAAGTAGCATCTCTGAAGGGTACTGGGGATACTCTTCTAAAGTCTGTAACAAACGAAATAACTGCAAGCCTGATGAAAATTCAGAAGGTTTCTAATCCAGCTAGGATATATGAAAGAGCCCCCTGCCTCTGGCATATTTATTAGTGGTTGCTGTTTCTCCAGTGGAAATATACTGTAACATTTAAGTCCATTGGCACAAAGCCTGTCCTTCAGAAGCTCTTTGCCAGCCCCTCTGAGTTCGTGGTAATGTAAACTGAGAAATTGTTCCAGCGCTTAGCTGATGGGTTGATGGGTGTTGCTTCTCCCCACCCTGCTTCCAGTACAAAGCTCAAAAAAAAAACCAAAAGGAACAAAAAAAAAACAACAACAACAACAAAAACCCCCCTCCCTTTCACACTTTAAAGGAATTAGGGCAGGGGGAGGGGAAACTTTTCTAGCTGTAATAGTGATGTTTTAATAAAATGAATGGGTCAGTTCTGGAAATAAGATCGAAGCTGCTAATGCAGTTCCAACAAATCAAATCACTGAGTGTGAACACATCATCAGAACTATCAGTTCTCCTTTTAACTCCTCTGCAATATGTTATTTGGCTCATATTGTCCCTTCTCACAGCTTCTGAATAGTTAATTATAATGTCATTCTTTCCATAATATTTTCAATTTTCTTCTTGCTGAAACTACTGGACCTTGTCTGACAGTCCTTCAGTTTCCAAGTTTCATATGTGTTTCTTTGGCCTGAACATTTTATAATGTACATGGAAATGAACAAATACCTACATTCTTAAACTGCCTGCTGAACATTTGCTTTTCTATCAAGCTGTTTCTCAGTCCCTTCACTGCCCTATTTCACAGAAAATACCAGTAATTTTTATGCATATTTTCTATTATAAGAAAAAAAAATACTACTTATTTATAAATCATTAGTGACTGTTTGATCCATTTTTTTTGCAAGCTGAGTAAATACGCATTTACGGTTTCATATAAAATTACTTCTATGCCGATAGTGGAGGAACATTTTAATTAATCCAAAGTAAAATATATCTGAGAGAGACCCACACTTTGACATCAGTTACAGATGAGCAATCCTATCAAAGGATATTGAATTCCACTGATGTTACAGAGCAAAGGTTCTTCCCCTGTAATTACACTTTAGAAATTATGTTTGTTGAAAAATCTAAATTGAGAGCAAGTACAACACCTGAAACCTCAGTTCAGCTTCAGTAGGAGACTGGAATGCTCCAGTGTTTAAGGTAGTAACCTAGGACTTGAGGTTTCCAGCCCAAAGTCTTTATTTCCTCATGGCTTTCAGCTGTGTGATCTTCAATGAATCATTTAATACCAGTCTCTTTGAGGTGCTGCAGAATTTTACACCTGCTGTTTTCTGGGGAAGTTAAGATCTAAAAGACCTAAGACATGGTCTGTCTGTGCCTCAGTTGCCCTGCTGTGAAATAGAAGAGTTGCAAGGGTAAGAGCCTTATCTGCTCAGGTATTACAGTCACGAAAGCTGATACACACTGCATTTAAATTTTGCTCTCATTATACTGAAGTGCATATAAGCAAGAAGAATTTAATACTTGGTAGAGCTTCTTAGGACTTTGATAATTTATGAAATACTATTTATTTAATGAAGCATTAACTAGAATATCAGATTACCTTATTTTTTGACCAAATAGATTAATTTCTCTCTTCTTCTGTGAAGACTAAAATGGTTTAGGTGGACTGTTATTTGTACCCCTTTACCTGGAAACTTTTCCTGAAAGTTTAGGGTAGTAATGGTCACTCTTTTTCATGTATTAAGTATTCTTTTTAAGAATTTTTTAAGTATTAATTATTCTTTTTAAGTATTCATTTTCCAAAATCCTTCTCTCTTCACTCACTTACTACCCTTTTATCTCTTATGCTTTTTATATCCACAGTATTGTGTATTTTTTACATCTTTGCCTCCCCTTCTCCCACGACCCAACTCTCTTTGGGTGTTAGATATGGTAAGATAGAATATGGACTAGAATAGATGGTACAACTGCTGCAAACAAATGAAGCTCGTAGCCTGAGGAAAATCCCACATAAGGAATTTTCAGTAAGTTTTTAATACAGAATAGAATAAAAAAGCACTGGAGCAGTCTCTTTTACATAATCAGATCAGCCTCCCCTCTTTCATAACTGCTCTTGCTGTGCTGTCATCCCCACCCTCGTGCCCTTCACCTCCTTGTTGATCTTCTCTCTCTTTCCACCACAAATCCTCTCCTTTATGTGAGCATCACTCTCTCATGGCCTTTCCCAGTCAACATTATGCACAGTGGACTCCTCCTGTCATCCCTTCCTACTCAGTAAAATCACACCACTCTCCTCTTGGCAGCTTTCACTGTCAGGTTTAGTTGCCTTGCCAATAAAGCAAGACATCTCCAAAGTGAATCCTTCCTGGCAGCACTCCCTTTAGGGATAATAATCAGGAGCCTGCACTTCAGAGACAAAATCAGTGAAATTAAAGGAGAAAAGCTTTGGCCAGCCTGCTGTACAAGGGAATTCTGCTGTGCTTCCATCTCATGGAAAACAAAATTGGAATAGCTCCTCTTTTACATAGCTCCTGTTTTCAAAGTAGCCAGGTCTTAAATTCATAGTAACAATTAACACTAAAAATAACAAATTAATAATAACAATACAGTCATAGAAATAAAGCAACTATGTATATAGATAGAATCAATGACATAAAGCTACTGTTGTAATAATGGACTGGGTGGCTTTCCCTGGCCCACGTCACTGACAGAAGGCAGGAACAATGCTGAGTTGTGTCTACCCTCAGTCCAGTACTCCTTCTTCACTCCCTCCCTGACCTCAGGACAGTTAATGTTTAGCCCTGATGAGAAAGTCCCGTGGACACTCTTTAAAATTTTTGGTTTTTTAAGCCCAAATATGTATTTCAGATGTCGCCATAGCAAACATTTCTCAGCCCAGGGTCAGCAATGTTAGAGGCACCTGCTAGAAAATTTGTTTAGTTTCATTTGTAAGAGATAAGGAAGTTGTTATACTGGAAGTGAACTTGCTCACACAAACAAATACACTAACGTTAGTAACATATTTATATTATGTGCAGAGCCATCTTTTGGAGGGAATTTGAGCATTTAAAAGGAAAAAAGCTCACCATGGCAATCCTTCAGAACAGGAACAACAATTTATCCCTCTGTGCTAGGAAGCCACGTACCCAAGGGGACCTACTTCAGCTGAGCATTAATTGGTGAAAGTCTGGGAAAAACATTTGCAATTGCAGCAACTGTTTGCTGAGAGGATGGCTGATTTGCATAGGCACGTTGATTAAGCACTTTGTAAATGACATTAATTAGTTATTTTACTATTTAAATTAGTTTAATTATTCTTGCATTCGACAACTTTGTACAGGGTGCATCATCCTCTTTGTTTGTACCAGAAAACATCCATCAGTTGAGTAGACACAAAGATAAAGAAAGAAAAGCAGGACATTTCTCTTCCACTTTCATCTTGTCTTTTCTAGCCTGATAGCTAAAGAACCCCTTTTCCTCCTTTTCTTTCAGAACTTCAAATGTTACTTGTCTCACTATTACCAAGTTGATTATTATTATTATTACTCTTTATGAGATAGAAATTGTTCCAGCCTCAGTGATCTTTCTGATATCTTTAAATATACTCCCTAAATTTCACAGTTTTACTGTTTTACAGATCTCTCTGCATCTGTCAAATTTCAGTTGTGTGACACTGCACCCACAAATACCAAGGCACTACAGAACATATCAGTAAAACTGGGAAAAGGGAGAGATAGAATGAACGCTCCAGTTTAGAAGGGAAAAAGTAAAAGACAGCAACACCCAGTAATTCCTCTGCAACACTCACCAAAAAATAATGCCAGGTCTCTGAATGCCAAGGCTTAATATTTATACTATGCCTATCACAGGGAGACTGGATTCACTAAGTGTGTCTAGAGGCTGCTGTGCTCCAGTAACAAGAGATTTCCAAACACAAAAATCAGTAACCACAATAGCAAATATTTAAATGTATCCAGAAACTAGAGGCAAGGAATTACTCTCAAGCTATGTTGCTGCCACATTAATATCAGTGTAAGAGCTCTAAAATTATAATTTTTTTACCATCATCATTATTCTTTATTTAAAACTCATCTTTGACACTGTGTCACTTTGAAACACAGAGTCATGCACACAACTTAATCAACCATATTCCAGTCCTTCTCTTGCATGCCTAAATCCAGCTTTACAAGTTCTCTGTCTTCTGGTTCTTCCTTCCTTAGGAGGTGATTATGACCTCCTCACCATCTTTCTGTAAATACCATGCTTCACTGTCCTCTTACCCTGCACCATGTTTTGGCAGGATCATACCTTCTAAAACAAAATAAACTACTGTTCTGTATCATATTTATCAGACAGATTAGAACTACCTACATGTCATTCAGACAGTGTTCATTGTAGGTCTTTATCCAGTGCCTCCATCTACATGTGACCTGAGTGGAAGCATGTCTCATGGATATTTTTTCACTGGGATTTTAAAACTAATCGAAGCCTCTTAACTGAAATGAATGAAGGCAACATATTTTATCAGAAACATTAACTACACATGGAATTAATTTATGCCACTTTGTTTACATTTAACTATAAACTAATATGAAATTGAGTGACATGTTGGAGAAACAGGGAGATTAAAAAAAACCTGTATGAGAAAATATAATTGCCTGCCAAGAACCTATTTGTGCAATTTCAGCACATCAGATAATAATCTGACTATTTTCAGAACACAGGAAGAGTTCTGAACGTATTTCATCCTGTGTTGTTAATGAAATCAGAAATATTTTTGTGCGTGTGAATATGTTCTTTAACATCTTTGTGATTTTTCACAAAGTTTAAAAGTATCCTAATTTGGAAGTGTTTTCTGATGACTGGTTGGATTCCATTTCACCACCCCCACGTGGTTGGAGGATGAAGATGTTGGAAGTTTTTAACTTCATGGAATATGCTGAAGAACTGACTATAAAGTGGTAAGAAAGGCAATGGCTGTTCCTTCAGATTCCCATTTAACAGCTCTAGTCAGGAGAAACAGAAAGAGGCTGAAAGCTTCAAGATCAGAGGGGAAGTTGGGGGAAAAAGTAATTCTCCTCTGTCTAGACTGTCTAAATCCTAATCTATTGCCTCCTAATTCTTGTTTAATGTAAGGTCATAAAGAACGGTTTTCATTCTGGAAGTGCCTCCAGGCACCACCACGAACTGAAACAGTTCCCACCCTCACTCTGCCCTGCCCAGTGTTTTGCTGCTGGTAGCTACTGGAAACATGAACAGATATATATATATATATATATATATATATATATATATATATATAGCTGTTCATGTTTCCTCATTTTGAACAATTCTGCTTTTTCTCAAGGTAGATTTCTATAAGATTCTCGTGTGTATTAGCTGGAATTGGTAACAGTGATGACTAGAGGAGTTGGGAGAAAGAAAAATCAAGCAAGCAAGAAAGAAACTTTCCATGAACACAGCACAATTCAACTGATTTCAGGGTAAAATCGTCTGTAGCCATAATCTCTTCCTAAATTATTTTATAATGTAGAATCTCTTCCAATAACAGAAGTCTGAATTTTGTGCTTTGTTGGTAAAATTGAGTCTAAAAAATAAGTTGGAGTCCTGTTCTTCATCACCATCCCTGAAAGTATTCACACTTTGAGGGTGTTGGGATGTGCTTGGCAGAGTCAGCTACCTGCCAGTGTTCTCAGCAGATTTTAACAGAGAATACTGAACATGGAGCAGTAAACTTGATCCTCTGACTGCAAAAAAGAGATGAACAAATTAAATCCTCTGGAGAAGAATGTTGGTTTGTTTTGGTCAGAAAAAGAGTTTAAAGCTGAGTTGAGTTTTTTCAGCCTTGCAAAAATAAAGTCTATGGTATTTGAATGTATTTCCTACCGTCTGATTTATGGTTGATTGTTCTAAGAGTTACACATCTGCACTGTGGCATTCTCAGAGGTATGGAGCCTAGAGACTGAAGCAGAGGGTTATGAACTCATTTTGAAAATCAGAAAATGGTGAAAGTTTTGTTGTTCTTCATAAATAGATTTAAGTGTGGAAAGTCAAACGTGTCAAAAAAGCCAAACAATGCAAAATGACTTCACTAAAATCTTAATGCCAAATACCACAAGGAAAATGTTTCATGACACCTGGTGTATTTGGCAGTAGCCATAAGTGCTGGAAATCTCCATCTGTATGAAAAGAAGACACTTTTTTGTACCCCCAGAGCTTCCTATCCTGACCGCAATGAGGAGTCAGCTGTTTCTTCGTCATCATGCAGCTCTTCCAACAAAGAGGGACTGACTTTCTGCCAGGGATGTGCTCACTGGTGCTGGACTGAGGGATGTCTTCCTTCCAGCTTTACTGCTAAATGGCTGTTGACTTTAAAATAGTTAATGTTTTGTCTCCTGCCTCAGTTTCTTTGACTCTGATAAGAAGGTAGTACAGTTAGTTTCCTTAATTGTTAATTGCATGCTTATTTGCCTTGAAATTTTCAGGTAACAAGTACTGTTAGAGTTCAGTGCTATTATTTCTGCACTGAATTTATGAAGGCAGCTACTCTATGCATCATGTTATCCTCTGTTTCACCATCTATAGCAGGTATAGAGCCAACCAACATAACTTTTATGTTTCCTTTATAAACAACGCAGAATTGACCCAGATTATTATTAGATGTTGTTAACATCTAACAAATCAGTTTGGGATAGCTGAAAATTTACATTTTCTTGCAATTAATTTCAAACATTTTTGTAACATTCATTGCTTGAATAGAATTTAACTTCATTTTTTGTTTTTTTAACTTCTGAAAGATAACCAGTGTCTAATCTGAATTATGTGTTTAAGCAATTTGTGCAACAAAAAGCTAAGTATGTGTTTAAATGTTTTCCTGAGGTGCAGCCTCCACTTCTTCCTCAAGATCTGCACGTAAACTCATTTTTCTACAAGACTGAGTTTTTTATAATTTCATCTATCTAAAACTTCATTTTATACTGTGTCCCTCTTAACAGATATTATGAATACGTTTTCCTCTTTCTTGCAAAATGAGTTTGCTACAGCACGTTCCATAAAGCAAATTAGAACCTTTAGTCTAAGCTACAGAGTAGCTAATTCCATTTAATATTAATAATTAGTCAGAGGTGTCTTGGACAATATGACCAAATAAAAGCTGCACTCAAAAAAATCACAGTCCTTCTAATTTCAAGACTTGATAGTCTATGCTCTTGAAGGCTCAAATAAATAAATAAATAAATAAACGAGGCCAAGGAATTAATTTGAAATATTAATTAAAATGCAAATTAAATCCAGATTGCATGGGCTTTAAAAACTGTTCTCTGAAGTTTCCATGAATATAAAGCATGTGACAAGCTACTGTTTTAAATGACATCTACATAAACATACATTGTTGAAAAACTGCTTGGCTTGAAAATAACCTTACCAACACCACGAACAGCAAATAACGAGAGAAAATCTTCAGCAGTAGCGGCGCTCATTACTGACAACGCTGTTTGTGAGGTTTTGCAGCGTGGCAGGAGGGAGGGTGATGTGCTGTGCCCTGGCCACCAGCCCTCCTGCCCATCTGTGTGGGTGGCAGAGGGCCAGCTCCAGCGGGATGCGCGTGCCAAGGTGGAGCAGCTCTGGGAGCCCTGGTGCTGCAGAGCCAATGCCAGCCAGGCAGGCAGGACAGCCACCCTGGCACCACTGCCCTGGCGTGTGCAACCAGCCCAGCCACGCTCAGGCATCACACACTCCTTCCCATTTGGAGTCAATGAAAGCAGAAAGTACCCAATTCTTCCCTCCTTCAGTGCAAAGATGTTCTGTGCGAGGTGCTCCCCTCCTGCGTTGGCCAGCCTTGCTCACAGCACATCCTGGCTCTCACAAGTGCCTTTTTCTGTGAAGTCTCTCCTTGATTGAGTGCTGCAGATGAATTGCTGTGAGACAAAGACAGATGAAATAAAATCACCATCTTAAGTAGAGACTAACCCAGAAATCTGGAAATCCTCTCTCCCAACATTGTCTTAATGCTGTTGACAGATTACAATTTCTGTTTAATTTGTTTTCAAGTTCATCCCACTCCCAAAATGAAGCCTTGTGTCTCTTGGGAATGGGCTTGTTTTACTTCTGACCAGTAGTTATTATAGTTTGCCTGGCCACTACTTCTGTCCCTCTTCCAAGCAATGTAACCTGGTTAACCAGCACCAGGAGCAGGATGTGGGGAGGCCCAGGCTCTGCTGAAATGGCCAAGGCCAAATCACACCACTCAGCTCTTTATGAGGAAAATAAATTATGTTCAGCATATAATGTAAGCAAGCAATCCACAGCCCTGGGAACACCAGACTTTCTGGAAGAAGCTTGTACAGCATGAACATTGTGAAAGAGTCCATCAGGAAGAAATAGATTCTGCCTTAAGAGCTCTAGTCAAACCACAGTAAGTAATGCATAGGACCACATGCTGAATGACAAAGCTGAGAAGAAACATCAAACATCTGAATGTCCTCTGAGGCTCATCCATCCTGCTTGCCAAACAGTCAGGTGATCAGAGAAATAAAAGTATGAGACTGTGGACGAGACTATCAACTTGCAGAAGTTCTAGGAGCTGAATTCAGGCTACAAACTTGCCCTGCTCAGGTATTTCCTAGTCTGTAGATGCAGGACTTGGTTGTGAAAAATATTAATGTGAGTTTGAGGTATGGCAGATAATATACAAAATTATACTGTCCTCCTAGGGATAGGTTCTAGGAACACAAGCGTAACACAGTGAATTTCCATACCTGGAAGCATTGATCTCCCAGCATTCTGTCAGCCATTGAAACCATTGGTGTCCTTGGCCGTAACTGTAAGCTCTACCAAGACTAATTAAAGCTGCTTAAAGATCTGCCTCAGTGGGAAACACCATCTAGATGTGATGCCCCTGTCTTTAATTTCTGAGCAGACTTGGTTAAAAGAAAGTCAGGTGTCTTGGCACAGAAGCGTCCTTTGTTTTCAGAGCTATCAGACTTTAAAGTATTTTTTCACTTAATTGAAAATAAAATTTCCCCAGAGTGCTGAAGTCTGCTCTTAATGCATGTGCACAGCTCTAATTAATGTTAATTATTTGCATTCACCAAGGGGAGAAGCGTATTACTTCAGGTGCCTACTCGGAATTTGTTACTTTAGCCCTTCATGTGACTCCAAATGATGTACTCAAATGGGAAGATGCAGCTGCCTTGAGAAGCAGGAGTCTGGTGCCTGAGGACAATCCAGACTGAGTGTAGGACAGGATTTGCTACACCATAAATAGCACAGTCAGGCTTCCTGCACCGCATAAAGTCTGACTCACAGAGCTTGCACGCACAGAGATCACTGTAAGTTCTTTTTCCCTCTGTGCATTTGGGCTGGGGACCCTCTTCATGAGATGCTTGCAAGGTGCCCAACCAAATGGGCCATGAGCCTTGGTGCCACACTGCCTCAGCACAGCCAAGAAACAAGCACTGCTCGGGCTGGGACCACACGAGAGGTCAGAAACGAAGCCCAGATCTCTGGAGATCTAAGCTCAAGCTTTATCTACTCAGCTACACTTCATTTTGTGGCAGGGTTGAAGTTCCCAAGGGATGTTTCTTACAGAGCATCACTGAAATAATGAAGCGGAACAGATTTATTCCAGTTCAGGAATCTGGTCCATATACTTTCGGTGTAAATAAACTGTAAAACCTGGATATCTTCCATGCTTTTCCCCACGCATACAAGTTCATCCAAACTCATCAGCCTTCCAGGTTCTTTCTAGATGGTTACCCTTTAACTAGGGCTTTATTGGATAACTGTAACCCAATTTGCTGCAGCTGCATGACCCTGGCTCCTCTTTTGGAGCAGAGCAAGCTGGAGGCAGAAGTGCCAAGTGGCAGCCCACCTGCCAAGCTGCCAGTGTACATAGAAAGGACCAGTCTGAATGTGCACAATCTGGGAGGTGGCAAAGATGTGCTGTTTAGTTTTCCTAATGACAAATTTATCACATTGATAACAATCAAACAGAGCTGGGTGCAGTGGGAGGTTATTTAACTAACAAATGCTCTTTTTCAGGTATGAGCAGGACACAGGCACTGTGCTCACCCATGCAAGTTGTCACTCATGAAAAGCTCATATGCAGACTGCCTTCAGCTTCCTTTGTCTGGGCTCGCTCTCTAGAGGAGGTGGATCCTACTTGCTTTTTTTATTCACGTATTCTCTTTCTGCACAATGTTGTATTTTTGCTCACAGCCAAGTACATGGATTGCATCTAATAGAATAGGTTGCTTTGAAAAGCCCAATAGAAAATGCTTTTTTCCAACATATCCACAAAGTACAGTTGGGAAAGCTGCCTCCTGCTACTTTTAACTAGAGTACATCCTTGTATCCAACAACTGCCTGATCAAAACTGTTTTTTTTTTCCATGTTAAGTTACCTTGTGGCTTTAATATTTAATAGATAGAAACATCTTATGTCTACCTTTATGTAATGCAGAAGCTTCACAGGTATGATCATGATCTTTATTGCATCCAGCAGCAAAAGTTGATAGTGGTGATACAGATGTTCTTCTCTGGGTCTATTACACATCAAAGGAGTTGATGCAGCTGCTCAGAGCTGTGCCATCTATGTAAGGGAAACTGGTCAGCAGATATATAACAGAAGAGATTTTTCTGTTGTATACTGTCCTTCAGAAAGAAAGCAGGTAAGGAAGAACAGCAGTAGACACTTTATACAAAAGGAGTTCAAAGAGTAGCAGGTGTTTCCAATTTACCTCTGCTCAAGGGACATAATCACACTGAACTTTCTTACAGTAGACTCATAAATTCCTAACTCAAACAGCTTCCGTTAAAAAAAAATAAATAAGAGAAGAACATTCAAGATATAGAACCTGGGTTTACTTTTAGTTATCAGTGACTTTCTCTGGAGAAATCCTAACCTGAAACTTGCCAGCTTGCTAAAAGCTTCTCCAACAACTGAGGTTATTTAAACATTAAGTTTTTACTCATTATTTTACGGAGATAAAGTCCAGGTGCAGATTAAAAACTCATATTTCTTCAAACATTATGGCTGGTTGGATATAAAGTTTTAGATTTCCTTTGCTTCAACTTTGAATTTTACTCATTCTGTTTTGTTCTGGTTTTTATTATTTTTACCAGCACTAAAATCTATCCTAGGCAAGTCCAGATAGCAGTAACCAGCTCTCAAGAGTTTGCAGGGTAGTCTACCATGAAACCAGTCACAAGGAAGCATTTTAATGGGGCAGTTAATTTAGTAAGGGCAATTATGTAACTAGGCTTGAATTTCTCTAGCTAGCTTGTCTAATTTGGGGTTGGTGAAAGATGCAAGGAGATTTAGGAGAAGAAATTCAATGGATATAGCCATATATCAGCTCAGGAAGGGAATGTTCCTCTAGGCTATAGGGGTGTTTAAAAAGACGTGTGGGATTGTAGGAAGCCTGGCATGGCAGTCATGGTTGAGATGGGAGCAGCTCATCAGATCAAAGATCTGTGAATCAGTGGTGCAGAGTCACTGAGCACCTTCATGATGCTGGGACAGTCAATGAGATGAGATGAGTCAGGAGGAGCGTGACAGGAAGGCAGAGGAGGATGTGAATAGATTAACATCCCAACCAAGAATTGCATATTCATCTTTGTATTTATTCATTAAAGGGATCAAAGAGCTGCAGGTAAAAGGCCAGAAAAGAAAGTATTAAAGTTACCCTGGTGCAGGTGACAAGACTGCACTGGAAAACTGCAGAGTGGGATTTTGAGAAGAGTGGATAGGAGCTAAAAAAGGTAGGATCAAAGCTGAAAGCTACTGTCATGTAGAGTCAAAGAAACCTGGAAGACAGAGTTTGTGATAAAAAAGAGAAGAGTGCTAAGTCGAAAAATAAATTTGATTTGGCCAGGAGGAGACAAGGCACAGGGCAGATGTGGGATTAAATAGATAGCAGGAATCAGGAGGAGGTTGTGTGGCTGAAGAAAATGGAAACATGGGGTGAAATAGTTCTCAAAATTATCAGAGAATTGCCTTTTTAAAAGGTGCTAAATGCAAAGGACAGGAATGTTAAGGATGGAGTCTGTAATTCTGAACACAAGGCATATACAGGGGTTAAAATTTTTAAAAATTATAACGTAATCAGTGATGTTGGCATAGTAAGTACTTAAGTAATAAAACTATTCTCTGTTGCATTTGGAGGTGGAGAAAATGTTCCTGAGGCTGGAGAGTTTTCTGTCTCTCTCTCTCATGCTTCTTCTTTCAAATATGTTTTCCTAAAACACATGCAGTGGGAAACAAGTCCATTATCAACAATCAAGCTTGGGGCAAAGGAATAGGGAAAAAGAAGGAAAGAAGAGAGATCCGGAACTGTGTATTTAGCCATTTTTGTTGCTCCATCTGTTAAGGAAGAAACTCTGAAAGAAAAGTTTGGAATTAACACGTACACATATACACATATATAATTTAATTCAAAGAACTGAAAATAGTAAATGCTTCTAGAGATGGATATCATGGGTTTTGTTTAAGGCATAATGTCTATTCCTTTTGAGTTTATGGAGCAAGAAGAGCTGTTGAAATTGAGTGAAAACTGCAGACAAAGTCTTTAATCAATCTCAAAAGCTGTTTATTGCAAGTATAGTATAAGGCAATAGACATTAATGTCGGTTTCTATAAATCACAACAAAAAGCATCTCTTCTTTCACTGCCAGAGGTGTAAATATCTTCCCTTTTTTCTCAGATTTAACTGTAGCATGCTGACTGCAGAGGTTCTTTGGGGGGAAAGAGCACAAGCACAGTGTCATGAGCTTCTAAAACAAGTAAATTTAAAGGCAACTTGTATGTTTATTTACAGAACTGGAAACTGCTGGAAGTTTTAGGCACCTAATTCCTACTGAGCAGCTTTGAAAATGTCAACCCATCTACTGCCAATTAACTGCAGCTACCACTGGGACAAGAACCAGATACACAACAAGCAGCAAATTGTCTTTCCAGGACACATCCCACAGATTTCAGACAGTGAATCCAACAGATATATCACCTTTGTGAAAGTAGTGGATGGGCATTTCTTATTACTAGCTTCTATTTTTTTTTTAATTATCTTTTTTATTCTGGTTGGTTGGTTGGTTGGTTGGTTGGTTGGTTGGTTGGTTGGTTGTTTTGGGTAAAAGACACAAAATAAAAGGAGTGACAAAAGAAATAAAAAAATTCCAGGGGTATATTAAAAAAATATCTCTATCTATGTGGCTTCAAGCCTATTTCATGTTCAATTATTATACAGCTATATACCATAAGAAATCTCTGGATTTAGAGCAGAGAGAACAGAAAGCCCTGGGACAGTTCATGTTGCAAAAATAAAATGTAAAATGGAAAGTTATTGCCATATAAGAAAATCAACAAAACAGTGGTGGTTTCCTGACACTCTCCCCATTATCAGCTCTTGCTTGGTCACTTCTATCACAAGAAAACTTCAATAGCTGCCCTT